>NC_136520.1:48809470-48949470 GCF_053919585.1 Euprymna scolopes
TAAGGGATCGAACTAGCACCTACTATGAAAATGATTTTTTTATCATTTGCACGAGAGAGAGAGAGAGAGAGAGAGGGGCAGATACAGAGACAGAGAGAGACAGAGAGGGGGAGAGTTACAGAGATATTGGCATATTAATGTATGTATTTATTATAGGAATATCGCAATAACTGTTTTATTTTTACCTATTATATGTGTGTTAACGCTTTTTTTGTTTAGAAAAATAAACTAGAAATACTTATTGTTAAGCAGTAATTCTGATCCCAAACGTGTTGATCCCTAGTTTTATAATGATTTTAGACTGATCCACCAATGTAAGAATTATAGGAAAAAATAGTGAAAATTTTCAGATATTTTTTATTTCATCTAATGCATATGGCTGCATCAACTGCGTGATGAAATTCTGGCGACGATCATATGATTACGTTGAAAGTTTACATTATATAATAGCATACAATGGCATACAGCAATGAATAAAGCCACGCTCACGCTTATTGTGCTTTTTCCATGCCGACTTCAATCGTTTATCTCATAAGGGCTCTGTGCCTAAAACTAAACCTAGACGTAGATTCCATGAGCAAACTTTTTTTCTTAGAACTGCAGGCCTATGGAATTGTCTTCTGTTTTTTCTGCTCTCCAGCTGACTAAAATATGGTTGTCTTCAAGTCTAACGTAAACAAGTTTTTGATGAGCTGTTCCATACAAGTTAACAAATTTACCGAATCTCCATTACTAACGGTTACTATATTGCCCAATTTCTATTGTACACTCTTTAACCCTTATCCTTGAGTGGATTTTTACCTTGATAAGTGGTGATGTCTATGTAAAAAAAGAGCTCACGCATCTTCTTATTTATTATTAGCATTCTGTAACAAAGTCATTGTATATGTTTGCTTTTGTGGCGACTGTACTAATTAAATTATGTGCGCGTTTGGGTTTCTGAATTTATTATATGTGTATTGGTAATTTGTTATAATTTAGATTGATCGTATCAATGTTTTTATATAGATTGTTTTTTTTTAAAGAAGACACCAGTTTGCAAGGCCCGGACGCCACTCGAGGAAAAGTGTTAATGTTATACATTAATAAATGGGATTATAGCGAAGTAATAATAAGTAGTGGGCATTTTGTAAATTGGATTACTTAGGGGGATGATTAATAAAGAAGTTGTTCACATTGGACTTTAAGACAATAAAATTGTAGTCAGCTGAAAAGCAGCCAAAAGGAAGAGTGTTCCACGGGCGTGTAGTTCTAAGAAAGAAGATTTGTTCATTGAATCTAAGTTTAGGTCCAGGCACATAAAAGAGTGTAGCAAACTATTGATAGCCGTTTCTAGCTAGACGATTCTTTTTTGTGTGTGGAAGTTTTACGAGAGTTGAGCGATAGATTTAAGCTCAGACGAGCATCTGCCATGAAAATAACGATAAAAAAGAAACAGGCTCGCAACGTCTCTTCTTTGAGAAACAGGTTGCAGAGAAGTGAAAAGTGCATCCCCACTGAGCTACGAAGTCTATTTTAAAATCTGTCAAGGCAGAATTTGCTGCTTCTAGCAGCTCCTGCCCAGATGTGGCAACAGTACTCCATCATTGGCCGTACCTGGCTTTTATATAAGTAGAGAAGTGTATCAGGAGTGAGATACCTAGCGGTAGAACATCCTACCATTTTTCCAGCAGCCTTGGCAACGCATTTAATGCATGTGTTCCATTTCTGATCAGGAGTAAAGGTCAAGCCCAGAAGCTTGTCAAAACGTGTAGTCTCTCCCAGATGAGAGCCATTCATTTTAATTGATTCCAGATGAAGATTTGAGCGGTGATAATGTAAAGATAGGAGCTTGGTTTTAGATGCATTAAAAGTAATTAGTCACGGTTTCCCCATGTACCACTTGCTCAAGATCAGAGGCGAGGAAGTCAGAGAGAACTTTGCCATTTACGGCCTTTGATGTGTTGCCATAGATGGTAGTGTTGTCAGCATAAATGTCAAAGAATGATCTGAGGATTTTTTTTTTGGAAAATCGTTGATGTAAGAAAGTTAAGCCCAGGATTGACCTCTGAGAGACTCCAGTATTAATAATAATTAATTTTATTAATACAACCTTATTTTTCTAAACTGCAAATACATAACTTCGTAGTAAAATTGTGGAAAAAATCCATTGATCACATTCATTAAGTAATTTATAAACTCCAGTTGTAAATAGCAGCTGGTGAATGGGCAATGTTTTGATAGGAAATACAATTGCGAATTTATTTGAAATCAAATCCAAAAATATTTTACGAGGTGTGAGCATGCTACACGAAGTAAATATAAGGTTCTGTTCTTAGTTCCCTGGAGATTCCAGAGTTGGAAAGAAGGATCCCAGATTTGGACAAAACACATTTGAGAAATGTTCAAGGTAGCTCGACTGAAATCTTGAGAAAATAAACTTCAAGGAGACCGACTACCCTGAACAAAGTATGTTATTTTTTTTGTAATTACTAAGACTGATTGGTATTTACTTCTGTTATTTTCGATCTATATGAGTAAACAGAATAAAGATTAGGGAAGTTTCAACTGATATATTTCGAATTATAATTAATCTTTTCTTTCTATCATTTATACTTATGTTTCCATGTCGATCAATCAGACTACGTGAGCAATTTAAACATTAACCTTCATTTTTTCAATATTTTATTATCTTAGAACGAGATTTATGCAATCTTTATTGTGTAATTGCAATCATCGTAAATCTTTATGCATTATAATGGAAAACACATGCTTGAGAAATAATAAAATATAATTTATTTCAGGATTTTCCAAAAATTCATTATTTATTGCAAAATAAAACCATAAATTTTAAAAAATATTACAAAACGCGATTTTATCAAATGATAAATTATTAAATTAAATCGATAAAATATGCAATAGAACCCGTGGATATAGTCGCCCTTAGATATATTTTTTCAGGTTATGATGTTTCTTCCGGTCCCTGGTCAGGATATCTTTCCGTGTCATGGTGTTATTTATGTTATTTGATTATATATATGTGTATTATATACTGTACTTATTTTGTTGCTAATTTTTAATGCAATATCCCAGAGTTCTACTGTGCGTTTATTTTGTGTGAAGATACATAGCGTTTAAGTATGTGGTTACTATTGAGAAAAGAGGGAATCATTCGTAGACTACATATTTTTAAAGAAAATGTTCAGCAATTTCACGGTTAACTATAAATTCGTTTTGTTTGTAATATTAGTTTTAAAACTGAAATTATTCATTCACATATTAAGACAATAACAATTCATTAATTTAAGTGCATATAAATTATGCTGAAAACACATATGAACATATATATATATATATATATATATATATATATATATATATATATATATATATATATATATAAACAAGAACATAAAATGATACTAAATTAAAACACTAATAGAAATGCCACGGTTTATCCTCTAAAACCAGCTATGATGCTATTTCGTCGTTTCACAATTAATTCCCAAATAAAAACGTGTGTGATACATTTCGTAACATGTGTACGATTTGAAAGATACTATATCGAAATGTGTTATAAAAAGTAAATGAATAAAAATATATACTTACATTAAAGTAACAGCTGCAGTGTTGTAATTATGTTGTGAACAAATATGAACAAATATACACTTACATTGGCAATGATTTCTATATATCTTGAAAATATTGTTCAATTCATAATTGTTCGAATAAGACCTTATTTGCTGTATTAAATAATGGTTAAACACTCTGAGGTCATATTAGCTGGATATGACCTTCAGTAATTTGCGCTCAGTGTGTTTTTTTATAAACAACTATTTATCCTCTAGTATAATGGTTCAACTCGAAAGTAGAAAGAGGCTACACAGCATGATTTGAGCCGTCCTCTTACCTCAAGTTAGCAAGTGATCCATATATAGGTATACACAATTTGGAGTTAAGCTTTTGCCACTGGGGTTTTATGGGATACCAACGTACGTAGTCCATAGACTTTTAAACATTTTTACTGATATTGCCTATAAATAAATCGATACCAAGTGCAGCTTCACTAGATAAAGGCTCGGGATAAGTTATTTAAAGAAAGATATGTGAGATGTCGAAACACTCATGAGAATACATAGCAGCGGTAGTAATTTAGCTTGGGGTTAAGTTTTTGTTCTTTCGAGTAGAGGTCAAGAGCAAGCGGTTGAATTGCTGTGTTCACGTCTTCCCATTACACACCTGGAATCAATGTTCTGTAATCGGAGATATTTTCGCTTACAATTAAACCCCACAATAAAGCTGTTGTAAAACGTGGTGTTATTCTTCCATGCACGACCATAAAACAATTTGCGTTATTTTTTTATTTCTTTCGGCAAAGACTAGCCTCTCATGGCTTAAATGGTTTAAAAGATAAAATATTTAAGGTCAACAATACGTGCGTGATCTAATTGATAACGACATATAGTCATGAATCTTGACTTGAATTTATTGTGTTACTTTATCTGGAATATTACGATTATGAATATGCGAAATATCATGACGCCACCATTGATTAACATGTTTTTTTTTTAAATTCTGTAACCCTCTGAAACAGCTGGATGCACATTATTTAAGGTTGGTGCAAAAATTATATCGTTTTATGACATTCAACTGCAAGTAAACACACGATATTATTTTTAAAAATAAAAATTAAGTAAGCCTCGTTAAACATACACTAACATTTTTCAATCGAAGTTGAAAATTTATTGTTCATAGAAGGATCCGATTCAACGTCTAATAAATTTGCTTAAATCGGCGTACAGCGAAAAAATATAGAAATAACTTACATCCGAAACTTATTGTTTCGTGAGATCAGAGATTGTGTCAAGTTTCTTGATAAAATTTTGCGAAGTTCTGTATAAGATATGACATTTAATAGCTTTTTTTCAAAAAGTAGATATCTTCGTTATCCTTACATAACATTTATAGTTGATATTCTTCCTTATGACGTATCTACATGAAAAAAAAACAAGTCTGCAAACCATGAAACAAATAGAACAAAATAAAAATGTAAAAACACGTCTCATTAATCCTGAACATATGGGCGTACGGAAATTCAGATAGAGAGGAGTACATATTTCTCATTTACAACCATCTTCTATGATAAAACTCTCATGTATTACTGTATGTATGAATGTCTGCCATAAAACTTCCGACGAAGCCGACGAATTTTCAGGATTTTTAGAGTCATTTTGAAGTACGACTCTCTGGACAACAAATATCTAAAAGTCGTTCTTTGATCCACAACAGAGCAATTTAGACGCGACCTTTCGGACGAAAAACATCATAAAATTTGCTAAAAACTTTAATTGCTTCAATAAAAACGGGACACTTTTCTGTAGAGAGAGGTCGCTTTTCTCCGGTATTTTCAAAAGCCATAAGTTGCAAGAATACTGTCAAGGGAGATCAGCAGCAAAAAATTTGTTCACATTACACTTGAACTTCCGCGTGTAACTTCAGTTGAGAAAGCAGAATCCTGGAAGGGATTTCCAAAGTCTAACCGCCTGGGGGAAGAAACTATTGGAGTATAACATTTTCTTACACCTATGGATCGCTTCTTTGTAATGGTTTTAGCTAGTTGTCGGTTTGTCGGGGATATTTTCGCCAAGGAGTATAACTGATTGTAGTTCCTCAGACGATTCACTATTAAAATACTTGTAGAACAGGCCGAAGATTTCAAGATTTCGTCGATGGGACAAAGGCTTAAGCTTAGGTGACAGTTTAGGACCGATGAGTTTGGCAACTCTCTAAATGTCTGTTGTATCCTTACAACGCATAAAAAATACGAACAGCACGCACTTTTTAAATACACTTAGTATTAAATAATTTAAAGAAGAGAATGCACATACCATGGAATGACTTTAACACCTGCTCAAAAATCCGTTATATCAAGATCGAATAAAACGGGGCATTTTGCATTTATATATTATTATCATACAGGAAACGAGAGAACGTTTTATTTGTTGAATACGTAATATAGTAAACATATTGCTTGCATTCCGAAGTATATTCGGACATTGTACCTGATACTTAAAAGAAAATTTGTTTACAGATAATGCAGAGGAGAATGGCACATTAATGTAAGTAATTAAATCTATGAACAGTTTGCATGCTTGGACAAGACACATTTAAAACTAGTAATAGAAGGCATCTTTACGACGTGATCTCAACCGAGAGTTGGGTATCTTAAACAAACGCAAAAATATACACACATGCGCGCACACAAACACCACCACCACACCCCCACACACACACACACACATATATATATATATATATATATATATATATATATATATATATATATATATATATATATATATATATGGAGAGAGAGGGGGAGAGAGAGACCTTGAATGCCTACTTGATACTATCCCTGGTCGCTCTGTACAGGGGGTTACCAGAACAATCTGGCATGACGATACTTTTTCCCAGAAGTAATCCTTGACGAAGCATTTTAAATCACATATTATTCGCTGCCCAAATAAGATCTCCTCACTATGGCTAACTTACATTGGCTATTCCGAGGGATGTTGAAACGTCTTCCAGTGATGTTACCTCAAGTACCAGCACGAAGCTGGATACTCAACTACACAATATAAATGTTTGTCCGGGACTCTAGTAAGATCAGGAGACTAAACCGAAAGATATACAACATGTAAAAATTATTAATTGGAGGGAAACTTGTGTTCTAAGTCTCCTTACTACGTAGGTGTTTGAGAGATAAATAACTTTAATGGAACATACAAATAGCTATGTATCTCCTATGGAGTTCAAGTGTTAACTCCCAATTAGTAGGTCCCTTGATTTCTGAGAACTTCGACTGAAGTAACATAAAACACACACACACACACACACACATATATATATGTGTGTTTGTGTGTGGGGTATATATATGTGCGTGTGTGTGTGTGTGCATGTATATAATGTGTGTATTTTATTCAAGAAGTATGAAAACTTGTGGATTAATCATAACTTGGAAAAACGTCGGTGTCTCTCTTACATAGCGAAACAAAAACGTTAAAGTTTTATTATTATCGAGGCAATTTATCCTGCATCTATCTGTACGTAATGTATCCTCAAAGCATTGTATCCACTAATGAGAAATTCGTGACGTAATTAACAAACATCGGTTTGTGAGAAATGACAATTTTCTTTTCCTTAACCCGTGTCATTGGTGTCCGTGTCGTAATTACACAATCGCGTTTTTGAAATTCTGAAATTTGTTCTGTATCATTTGGATCTACGCCCCTTGGCTTTTTTTAATTGAGCTTTCAATTCACACGCCTACGGAATTCTGTATGATATCTAATCATTTATTGTCACCAGAAAGACATGCGCCTACATTTGGTTCACAAAGGTTATTCAGCTAGACTTTACACTAAACAGCGCACTGAATAAATATAATGCATGTATATTTTACAGAAACACACGTAGATGAAAAAATGTAAAAGCCAATTAACTAAGATGAAGTGAAAAGGAGATTAGAAAGACAACATAACCACATAAATATACTGATTAAGGATCTAGTTTAGTTGAAAAAATGTAGTCAGATAAACATTTTTTAATCTGAAATTAATCAAAATATTTGTAAACATTTTATATAGATATACGCTTAAAATCTTAAATGAATGAAAACATCATATAAAGAAAAAAAAAGCATAATCTGTTTTTAATAGAAAATTTATATTTTATTAGCTAATGTTTAGATGAAACCATTATGTTTCCTATAATATAAGTTGTGTGACATATTTGTTAACAAATATTGAGTTGATGCTGTGTTTTCCTTTCTACTTTCAAGTTAATGCCATGTATCTTATTAGAACTGGTATCTTAATTAATCATAGTGATTTTCATACCACGCGTTTTGTTCTTCACTGATTAGCATCTAATTGTACCTGTCCAATCGTAACCATTAGGTAAATCAGTATAATTTAAATTATTCTGACAATACAATCCTCCACGGAGCTTATAATTCCCTGAAGAAATAAATCTCTTGAGCAATGTAATATATTCTCAGAGAATTCGTGACACTATTTCACAGAGGGCTGGCTTTTGTGATATTTGAGAACTTGACATCGTGTTATGAATGGTGGCAAGTTTTAATGGCATTTAGAATATAAAATCTTCTAAAGATGAAAATCTACCTTTTACTAACCAGTTTGCTAAAAATCCATCTCTTGAGGAATCTTGAAATGCTTATTTAGATCTTCCTTTCAAAACTAATGAGTCTTTTCAGTCTGTAATTGTCAGTTCTAAGTTGGTTGCTAGAGTTGTTTGTGGTCTAGACAAAGGTGTTAATCCTCCCGATTCCAATAGAGTCCTGATTGTTCGACTACAGCATTCTCTCATTTCGGAATTTTTGGTCCCCTGGCAAAAGGAGGATGCATCTGAAAACTAACTCTTTTCCGGTCTGCAGTTTTCTCAATAACTACCTCTTGGGTTTTTTGAAATTTTGCCCAAAAAATTAAACACGATATGAGTAAAAAGGTAACAGAGTGGATTTTCCAGGAAAGCTCAGATTGCTCCCCAGGGGCGCCTTTCGGGTAAAAATTGCTAAAACTTACACTTTTGTGCTTTTTAAAAAAATGAGCCCTTGGATTTTTAAAAACACTTTGAAAAGTTGTAACTAATTGAGTTCTATTTAAGTTTGTCTATACCTCGCTAATACTTTTGGGTGTGCCTGAGGGGCTCTCCATTTTTGGGATTATTTTACTATATTTGTCCAAAATTTTCTGTGTATGTCTACTTGGCAGTTACATAGAGCTGAACTCAAATTCAAACATGTTAAAGCCTTCGGTACTTTGGGGATAAATGGGAGAGAGTCAAATAATGGACTTAGTCATTGAATTTTTTGCATGATTCAGAAGTCTAATTTCCATATATTAAGACTCAAAACTGCACCGTTTGCTCATTTTCATCAGAATTTGACGTCCCTGGGTACTTCTGGTGCTAAATGGGAGGGAGGAAAATGCTGAACTTTGTCATTTGTTATGCCTCGTTCACTGTTTACTCACGGGGAACCACGCATACTTTTTTCACTCTCACTAACTGTTTCCTTTTACTTGTGCAACTGCAATTGCGCAAAGGCAGCATGCGCACTGCAGATTTAACTGACATAAGTCGAGTTCAAACAGAGAGAAGTATATAGAAGCTAGAATAACTGTAAGAAAGAAACAACTGCAGAGAGTGAACTTATTTAAACCACCAAAAAACGCATCGAAGCACAGAAGTTAGGAACCCGTGATTTCTGGAAAATCTACAACAGTGTAGTAAATAATGGGCAATCAACAATTTCCCCACTAACGAACAATGATGAGGTTGTTTGCTCAACAACCGAGAAGGCTAATATGCTTGCAAGTCCGTTTGCCTTGAACTCCACATTGGAGTCTGTTAACAACCACATCCCTGACTTTCCTTTGTGGACAGATGCCACGCTAGACGATCTGAAAATCAGCCCTACTCAGGTGCATGTTATCATAAAAAAAAACCTTGACACTTTAAAACATGTGGATCTGATCTCATCCCGGCTGTTCTACTAAAAAATGCTCCGTCGAAGTAGATCCAGTTCTCTCTAAACTTTACAAGAAATGCCTTAATGAATCTTGCTTTCCGGACTGCTGGAAAACTGCTTATCAATTCTGATCATAACAGGCACTGTTCTGTTGTTGGTTATTAAATATCCTCGTCAAGTCCGTTGAAATATGCAGTTAATCTAAAACGTGACATATTTTCAATCATATACTCCAGTAACAAATTCCTTCTTTTTATTGTCTTCTCTGTTCTCGTAAATTCGATTTTTCTGCACAAAACACTCTGGCTTTTGTGGGTCTATTCTCTGTATCTAAAAGTCTATGAATCGCCCATATATACCGCTCCATTTTGTTAAATATTATCTGTTCGATTTGAAGGTCCTGAACATGGTCAGAAACTTATCAGTAATTTGATTACTTTAACCTCCTCTCTAACAGATATAATGCCGTTTAAACGAGTGTTTCTGTCAATCATATTTTGACAGGTATTACTATGAATTATCTTACCCACTCCCTGCTCCTCATTGTTCTATAATCGATAAACTTTCGCAAATTTGTGTTTTGATATCGAATTATAATACCTTATTCTATTCTAGTGTTGTTCTTAGACCGAAAACATTGAGGGGCATCCCCCCTGATGACGTATGCATTCTATGAAAAGCCTTGGCATTTTCAAGAGTAATGGCAATAGGCGTTTTCATCTTAACGTAATTGGGTTTCTCCTATGGATGCATCCCTATTATAGGTAATAATGAACTCTCCCTGACGTCAATTCCGTCTCTGACGTCACTTTCAGAGAAAATACAAGTGGGTGTCGTTCACAACTATTCCTGCCATAAGCAAATATATTGTTCAATTACCGCTTTAATTTATTTTGTTAATACATGCAGCTGTGCTTACAGTTATATCTCATAGGATTAGCGAATCTCTCGACAGAGGCAACCTTTCTAGGGCAATTGCTCTTGGCATATCAAAGGCCTTTGATAGGGTATGGGATAAAGGTTTACTTCACAAGATCTATGGTATAGCTGGAAATGTCTTCTCAATTATTAAATCATTTCTCTCTGATAGGTTCATAAGAGTAGTAGTTTATGGGCAAAAATCAGAAGCCCACAGTATAAATAATGGAGTCCCTCAGGGGTCCATCCTTGGCCCAACTCTTTTCCTGATCTATATTAATGATCTTCCAAATCACATCCTTACATCATTCGTAGACATTTTTGCTGACGACACTACCGTCTATGGTAGCACATCTAAGAGAGTCATCTGATCTTGCTCACGTTGTACAATGGGGAAAGGAGTGGCTGGTTACTATTAATGCATCTACAACCAAGCTTCTATATTTACATCATCAACGTTCTGATCCCCATCTGGCATCAATTAAAATGAATGGCTCTCGTCTTGGGGAGGCCTAAAGTTTTGACAGGCTTCTGGGCTTGACCTTTACTTCTGATCTTAAATGGAATACGTACATCAAATCTGTTGCCAAGGCCGCTGGAGAAATGGTCGGATACTTCTATCGATCCAGTAGATACTCCACTGCTGATGCAATTATCTATCTATATAAGAGCCAGATACGTCCACGGATGGAATACTGTCGCCACTTATGGGCAGGAGCTGCTAGAAAAAAACTTGTCCTGCCTTGATAGGATTCAAAATAGACTTCGTGGCCTGGTGGGAGATGTCCTTTTCTCTTCGCTGCAAGCTCTATCTCACAGAAGCGATGTTGCGAGTTTGTCTCTGCTTTATCGTTATTTTCATGGAAAGTGTTCAACTGAGCTTCAATCTTTGGTCCCCCCTCGCCAAACTTTCACAAGAAACACTAGACTAGCTGAAAACACTATCAATGATTTTCCCCACTCTTTATTTGTGCCTAAATCTAAACATAGATTCCATGATCAAAGCTTCTTTCTTAGAACTGCACGCCTGTGGAATTGTTTTCCGTTTTCCTGCTTTTCAGCTGTCTATAATTTGCTTGTCTTCAAGTCCAACGTGAACAAGTTTCTGATGAGCCGTTCCACTTCAGTTAACAAATTTACCGAACGTCCATTACTATCGATTACTATATTGTCCTTTTGACTACTCTACACTCTTTAACCCTTATCCTTGAGTGGCCTATCGGCCTTGATAAGTGGTTATGCCTATGTAAAAAAAAGAAAAAACATGTAATTAATTTTTACTGTTTTTCTCGTTATTTATTCAACCACTAACACCAGAACAAATTCGTTCTTGTTATCTCCTTACATAAAGTAGTATATTTTCTCATCTTCAACTCTTCCCATAAAATTCATAATATATATATATATATATATATATATATATATATATATATATATATAACTGAAAAAATCAAAAATTGGGCAAATATCAAGCACTATTGATAAAGTATAACCTTTCTATTTGAATAAGTCTTTTTTATATACTGTTTATGCATATACGATATCATTGTGAAATTTTCTTAGTGGCTTGCCCTTTACATGCGAAAAACACTTATTTATTAATTACCATAAAGAATTCCATGTATTTCAAAGTTGTAATTGAGAAAGTAACCGTTTACCTTTCGATTTTCCCATTTTATTGTTATATGAAATGATAATAGAATCGGCAACCAAATTGCCAAAATGTTTAAGTTTATCAATCTTTACTAATAAATTAGAACAATTTTGTAACGGGTGTACAATGTTCTTGCTAAAGAAATATTGGATATGGTAAGTATCTAACCTTTTTATGAGAAATAGCGACGTGATATATAATATTTACATTCTAATGTTTATTTTTAAAATGATTTAATTATGTCTTAAATGTATAATTAATGGTAAAAAAGTACATACGTGTTGAATTTTTAAGGTATTCGTTTTTTTCTTGTTTACATATTAGTTTAATTTACGGTAATCATGCCTCGAATTAGTCTACAATACTGCGACACACCATCTGCAGTTGTATGCGGTTACGTGATTATTAATAGTATACACTAAAAGCTAATGTAAGGGGTCTTTAATTAATAGACAGTAATCGCTAATGCTCAAAATTATCGGTTTCTTTTTGCAATTAATCAGTAATCGATCGATTAATCAGTAAATTGGTCTACTAACACTTTTCTCTCTCCCATTAAAGTTAAACTGTTTTAACAATTCAAAGCAACTCACCAGACAGCTTTGCCGCATACACTGTGTAAGTACTTATTTAGCTGACATGTGTTTTATGTTTGACTGCTGTTATAGCTTGCTGCCTGTTGGGAAATTACTAAATGAGAATAAAAATACCATTCCCAATAGGGCATTAATAAATATACTTATACAAGCAGATAATGAAGAAAAAAATATAAACGAATTTCAAAGTACAGCTTCTAATTCTTAAGTGAAGAAAAAATAAAAGCTTTAGTTCTGGGTTTACTGCCGTATTCTCAGTGCATAACTCCGCTATAAACCTGGTACTTGTCTACTTCACATTATATTTGTATGACGGATCACTTTTACTTTATTAGTATAACTAGCAGGGGTACCCGGCGTTGCTCGGATGTTTCGAGGCGTGCGCGGTTTTGAGTAAATCAAAACAAAAGAATAAAAAAAATCGTTGCCCGGGTGTTTGTTTCCGGAGTGGGGATTGTTTAATAAATAAAAAGTGATGTTAGGTAAGTAGGAAGGATCAAACCCGGAGTATTGGGGCAAAGTTGGAAAATTAAGTGTGAAAAAAAAAAAAACATGCAATGTTAACAACTCGGCCACCAAGAAAATCCATTTTAGGTGTTTATGAAAAAAAAAAAAAGACTACGGTAGGTCAGCGCGAATGTGAAAAAATAATGTGAATTGTCCGGCATGCTAACCACTATGCCACGGAGCACTGAAACTGAGTTTAGTGATTTTAAGTAACTTAACATGAAAGAAGTGAACGGTTGTATTAAATTAAATTTTGAATAGAAAAAGGTACACATTCTATAATGAAAAAGATTAGAAACTTCCTATGAGAATTTCCTATCAGAGTTTTAAAACATTGAACTGACAGGAATATGGGTTGAGTGTGGACAATACTTATGAAACTGCCATGCTGATAATTCACAGCAAAAAATAACTATAAATAATAATAGAAGGGATAATTGGCTTTCCTATTTGTATAAAGCTCTTGGATACACAATGTTTGATGTTCTACCCTCTGGTGCTAATATATATAGATTGTGTGGGGAACCTACCCGTGAACATCCTACATAAAACTGTCCGTGACTAAAGCAAGAAGAAGCTAAGTTCAGACCAACCACTGCCAAGGTTTGTCCTTGCGACTTATTTATTGTCATGGCAAAACATAATTTTATTGGGAACTGAAGCCTTTTAAATGGAATTGTTGAATCTGATGGAATAATTGGTATTCTAGGAAGAAATGTCAATTCGCCTGTAGCTACACCAGTCAATATGACTGCTTCTATCACATGAGGTTGCATTCGTGTTACACATAATCTTGTTCCATTGCATAGTCGTGGAGCATCAAGGTTTCTGAGTAACACAATTGGACATCCAGATTTCAGTTTTAATTTGTGTGGTGGCATACCAGGTAATTGCCAGGAATTTAAAAATTCTGTAGGGTACTGTACAGCATGGTCATTATCTACAGTAGAATCTAGAGAAGTGTAAATTTGTTCCTCACCTGGAATTTCATCAAGCAGTTGGTCATTGATGATGTGTACCATATCATTTTTTGGAGCTATAATTGCTCTTTCTGTTAGCCAGTGAGGATTAGTATAATTTGCAGCTATATTTGGGTAAACTTTGTTACAAAGTTCTGCGAGTGAGGAAACAATTGATCCAATACTTGAGGTAAACAATTTTACCATGTTTGTCTGTTGGAATTTTGCCATCTCCAATTTGTAGAAGTATGGAAGCAAATTTATCAGCCAATGGGTCACTATTAAGATGGACACGCATGTTTGTAGATAAGGTTACAGTCTTGATGTACTTCCACAAATATGACAATTTAATGCAAGCATCGAGCTCATCAGCAGGACTTCCACGTGGAACAATAGGAAGCGTTTGTCGGAAGTCACCAGATAATAAAAGTGTGATGCCACCCATGACAACATCACGTGACTTGAGATCACGCAATGTTTTAATATATGAGGGGAGTAAAGTTTATGTAAATGCAAACATCGGACTGTATTTTGCAAACGAAATAAACCGGTAATGATGTATATTTATTTGTTATTTAATAAGGACAAAAAATGGAAATAATCATAGTTCTTGTAGTCTTTTTTGTGGAAAAAAAACATTGCTGTGGATGTTTCTAATACCCCGGTTTTGGGGAAGTTATAATCGCCCCCCCCCCGGCAAACAGAATGACCCAAATATGTAAACTGTGCAAAACTTGGCGGGCAAAAATGAGGGACTTAGTTGTGCAAGCCGATTTATCCTAAATTTATTGTAGGTGTCCTATGAGTTTTCTATTGTATTCGAAAGAGTAAGGAGTAAACTTAATGTGTCCAAGGGGGAAAAAGTATTTGTACACGTGTAAAATAAAGTGCTAAGACATTGTAAAAAAACACCTTGTTAGTACAAAACATGAATTAAATAGAGCCAAACCGAATGATATTGGCGTTCGCAAAAAACAACAAAGTAAAATTTCGTACATGACGCAATGGAAAATGTGTGTTAAAATCATTGGTAGATGCCCCCCCCCAAAAAAAAAGGAAGTAAATAAAGAACGAAATAAAAAGTGGAGAAACAGAGCTTCTACTGCAAACCCGAAAGAATAAAAATGCAACAATATTGAATAACCGCAAGAATCGTACGCTGAAAAATGTAAGTGTGTGTAAAAATTAATAGTGTTTATTTATGTAGTTTTGTAGAGTAAAGTAATTATATCTTTTTTTTTCCTAAGTAATTGTGTATTTGTTTTGGTTTATTGGTTGTTGTTGTTGTTGTTTTATTATTCTGGTATATTTTATTTTGTGTAAGCGATCCGTTGCAGACGATGTGTTTTTGAATTAAACCTGTTTGTCTGCATTGTGGTCGTGGTCGTGGTCGTCGTCGTCGTCGTAGTCGGTTTCTTCCCATTCGAATGTCCTCTGCTTACATATCAATGGTTTAATGTAACTTCCAGCAAGGGAAAATGTAATAAATTGCAAAAAATAATAAATAAATAACCACTGATGTAATAATTCACCCGTCCCCTGAGTATGAATTCCGAAATTACTGGCAAGATAGCATAATATAAAAGTAAAAAATAAAAAAGAAGTCGTATTATCGTCTGACAGAGATCGCCCGATCCATGGCTAACGTGTAGTAACGTAAACCGGCCCCCAAGAAAAAGAGCAAAAAGGGAAGTCCATGTACGTGAATATCGCCGCATATAAAACTCTATTTCCCTGAATGTCGTCTGGTAACTGGTACGGTGAAAAAGTAAAGGAACATGGCACAAATAGAGTTGGATACACAAGTAAGAGTCGTAGAGTGATAGAGTGTAAGTAAAACCTGGAATATCAGGTTGTGTCGTTTCGTTTCGTTTCGTTTTAACAATGGAAAGAGCAGAAAAAGGAAAAAAAGAAAGAAAGAAGGAAAGACCGTAAGAATTAGCTTTACAAAAGTGAAATATGGTGTAGACTGAAAACATAGGAAAGTAGTCCCCCCAACGCGAGTGTAAAGTTAATGTAAGTCGAGTAATCGAAGTAACGTGTTCGGTAATACAATTCAAGATAACGTATAGCGTTTAGTTTGTGTTTATGTTTATGGAAAGAAAGAGAAACATAGGGAAGTACCCCCAGTCCAGTTTTTAGATAAATTCTAACCGGTGGTCGGTTTCAAATGTCTCCTGTGAACGGTCATGAACGGTGTAAGTGAGTGGCGGTGGAAGGATGAATTTAGTAGAGAGAGTTTACTTTACTACTTCCATTAAATATAACCGATTTTTACAGTGGACTCTCACCAGACAGAATATAGGAAACTCCGATCAGCGAGATACTGGATATGTAATAAGCCTATAACATACGGCAGATGTTGTGATTCAGTTTGTGAACGATACGGCTGCACCAAATGTAAGCAGGTGCAGTCCTATAAAGGTCAAAGTCGGAGGGAAAAATGAGTTCATTTTATTTATATAGAAGATAGAATAGAGAAGAGAAGATAACTAGTTTAGTAGAACTATCTTAATCTGTAATGTAGAAACATTAGGCATTCTAAATTCCCAAAACACACAATATCCGTGACAGTTTCATACACAATCACATCTACTAAAAATATTTTCATTCTCAACGGCTCAAGGTGGTGCGCTTACATATTTTGAAGTCCGTTTACCCATATTGGTAAACTCTTATGTCCTTATCTACGCCACTAGAATGTGTTAACAAAACCTGCCCGTAGGTTTTAGGCATTATCACGGTCAATTAAGTGTGTGCACATTTGACTATGAGATTTACTTATTTTCAGTTTATCCTGTGTCATTCTATTTGTAATATAGTTTCCAATGCAGTCACCAAGTAAAACAAAACGGAATAAAAACCAGAGGAAATATTTCAAACTGTAGTGGAATGAGGACGAAAATGCATGGTCATATTCACTGCTGCCAAGAATAAGCTTGTTTCCTTCAATAATTACAGGAAACATTCTCTACCACCAATAGCAATGGCCAAAATACATTACCTGAAAGTCATTATTAAAAACAGCTATGCTTAACGTTCACATAAAACATGAGCTGGAACATATACATTGAGAGTAATGCAAAGACTACTGCGAAGAAGGTGGGGTCACTCTACCGTACTAGAAAGTTGCTTAGGCCTGAAAGTATAGTGTACCGCTATAAAGCCACCATTCGCCCATGTATAGAGTATCGTTGTCACATTTGGGCTGCTACATCTGCTACTAGTCTCCCACGCCTAGACAGGATTCAAAAGAGAGTTGCCAACCTGATAGGTCCTGAACTATAATCTAAGCTTCAGACTCTATCCCATCAACGAAATGTTGTATCCCTCTGCCTTTTCTACAAGTAATTTAATAATGAATGATCTGACGAATTACAAGCACTTGTACTCTCTAGACGTAAATATTCCGACAAACCGGATAAGCAGTTAAATCCAACTCTTACCCAGTAGAGATCCGTAGGTGTAAGAAAGCTTCCTACTCCAAAAATGTCTTCCCCAAACTTGCTAGACTTTGTAGTTCTTTTCCAGGATTCTTGTTTGCAAACTGTACTGGCATGTAGAAGTTCAAACTTGCTGATAAACACCATCCCTTACTTTAAAATGGCACTCTGCCTTGTTGGGGTAAAACTTAAGAAAAAAATTCCATATGCTTTATATTTACGTGAGTTACTCATCGCCTATTTGGGGCTAAATTATCAAACATGATGCTTGGAAACGATGCAGTTTAACTTTCACATCCTTTCCGCATTTCCAACGAGGTGGTTATGGGATAATTATTAGGGATGGGATTATCGCAAGTACGAAAGTTGCCTAATTGAGTGTCCCATAAGGCGTAAAAATGAAGTCAAATGCTTACATAGCATTTCTGAAGGAGCACTTTGACCCATGGCTGAAGAAGCAAAGATTTACGTGAAGAAGAACCATAATTTTTATGCAGAATAATACTCCCTCGCATGCAACAAACAAAAGACAAGAGTATTTGCAACAATTGGGGTTCTCTGGGAGACGGAAGATTGAGTACCTTGAAAATTCACCAGAGTGGAACCTATTGAGAACCTTTGGACTTTAATAAAGCGACCCCTCTATGCAACTGGATGTCAATATATATATAATGGGTTAATAAATTCCAACAACAGAAAGATGTATATTTAAATAAGGGTGTAGTCACTAACAATGTGTATTTTTTAACATTATTTTATTATTCCGTGTCTTGGCGTTTCATTGAGAATTATGTTTGGATCATTGTAATAATGTTTTTAAGTCATTGAAATCGGTTTCAGACGGTCTGTGATGCGTCCTCGTCAGAAATTATTTTCAATTCTGTAAAGATGGCGATTTTCGTAGTTAATTTGAAGTTTTTCCAAGGGTTGGAGGCTTGTAAGTGTTTATTATTCATTGGTATGCTGAATTATTATTGCTTTTTTATTTGGCTTGTCCAGGAGGACGTTGACCTCGCTGTAGTCGCTATCTCTTTCGAAAGATGTATATGTATATATATATATATATATATATATATATATATATATATATATATATATATATATATAATTATATATATATATTTATATATGAACACTTTCATGAGAAATAACAAGTTATTTAATTTGGCTCTTATGGGCAGATCATCATGTACTGATTATATCACTCTGACAGACGTTAACAGCATTTAAAAATCAATGATTAAACTTATTTATAGCGGGTAACGGTTGCATAGGGGATTAGGTTTTTTGTTAATGATGCCAAGGATGGCTTCTGTTGCCGGGTTCGAATCCATCGACTGGTGTTAATCGTGACAACTTTCACTGGTGATTCCCGAAAGTATTAGACACTAGTGTCTCTAGATATTCACTACTTAGTATAGTAAATAATTATATATATATATATATATATATATATATATATATATATATATATATATATATATATATATATATATATATACATGTATGCGTGTATATATATATATATATATATATATATACTTATTTACTAATGAGTCAACCAAATTTTCAATTTTATCCATTTATTATTAATATGTATACATAATAGACCTTTCATATATATTAACGAACTGTAGTCTAACAAGTTTTCCTGAATGAAAGAATAGATGCATATTTATTTAAAAATATTTAATCGTGTTTTCTTTCTCTTAAAAATTTCAGATAGATCGTCGCGTTCATTGTTTTAATAATATTTAGCTCAACACCAAGGTAGTTTTCAAACAAAAAATAGATGAGTTCTTTTAGTAATTACTTTAAATTCATTTTAGTATGAAGCCAATATGAACGGAAAGGGAGAATTAACGTAAATGTTTACGTGATCTCGGTCTTATGTCTTACGATGACGTATATTTTCCAAAATTGATTCAAATTATATTAACTATTTTGCATTTTTGAAATTATTTTGCAAGCATTTTTAACTGTGTAACATCCGATTTCCGCTTGAGCGTCTTACACTAAAACATCGGCATACGGTGGCACTAGGATACTTTTTTCAGGTTACGACGTGGAATACTCGAGGAAGACCTCCAATCTGTAGTAGAACGGGGACAAAAGTGGTTGGTCGCGTTCAATGCTGCCAAGACTAAACTAGTTTCATTCAATAATTACAAGAAACCCTCTCTACCACCCATAGCAATGTCCAACGACTCTTTATCTGAGAGTCCATCTTTCAAACTCCTTGGCCTAACGTTCACAGGAAACATGAGTTAGAACAATTACATTGAAGGCATTGCCAGGGCCGCTGCAAGAAAGGTGGGCTCTCTCTACCGTGCTAGAAAACTACTAACACCCGAAAGTATCCTGTACCTCTATAAGGCCACCATTCGCCCATGTATGGAGTATTGCTGCCACATCTGGGCTGGTGCATCTGCTAATAGTCTCTCGCTCCTTGACAACGTTCAAAAGAGAGTCGCAAACCTGATAGGCCCTGAACTGGCATCTAAGCTTCAGCCTCTGTCCATTCGACGAAATGTTGCATCCCTCTGCCTTTTCTACAAGTATTTTAGTGGTGAATGCTCTGACGAACTGCAATCACTTGTGCCCCCACGACGTGAGCACCCTCGACAAACCCGACAGGCTGCTAAATCCCACCCCCACACTGTAGAGATCCGTAGATGTAAAA
The DNA here is from genome assembly GCF_053919585.1 of Euprymna scolopes. NCBI lineage: Eukaryota > Metazoa > Mollusca > Cephalopoda > Sepiida > Sepiolidae > Euprymna > Euprymna scolopes. Next base: position 48,829,763 of record NC_136520.1, read on the forward strand.
TATATTTTTACTCCAATAATTTCTTCCCCAGAACCGCTAGACTCTGGAATTCCATCCCAGGTCCCTGCTTCCCCAACAGTACTGACGTGCAGAAGTTCAAGTGTAACGTGAACCGACACCTTGCTGCCCAAATCCCTACATAGTACCCCAGTAGTTGTTGCCCCTGATAGTAGCCCCCTACACCAAAGTGGCAATTTGCCTTGTTTGGGGTGAAAATGTAATAAAAAAATACGATGTTTTTCCGGTCCCGGTATTTGCCCGCCTTACGGTTATATTTATAATGTTATTTGATTATATACATGTGTATTATATACTGTAGCATATTTTGTGACTAATTTGTTATGCTTTAATTTTTTTATGAGTAAGGAATATCGACGATATCTTTTTATTAATGCATGGAGGTAGATTGTTCTTGTTCTATTAACAATGGCTGTGTTGAATTATTATGTTAGTTGCTATTATATTCATATATTTATCCTCCAGAATAAAATCGGTTTGCTGTAATTATTTAAGCTTTGACGCTAATCTATTTTCCGGAGAAAATATATTAGGTGATAAAAATTATAAAAAACACTAAACATAGGAACGGGACAGGAAAGCGTATTTTTGTATGTTTTTTAATCATTGCCTCTTGTGTTGCGTTAATAACTGTCACTTTGTTGATAGAATAATTTCGTCTGGCTCGTAAGAAAAATATAATTTGGCCACATGCTTGGCAGAGTAATTTAGTTATTTGAAGCGAACCAATAATGGAGGTTAATTTTTTTTTTTGGGGGGGGGGTAAGATTCATCTCATTATCCTTTTTTAAGCCCGCCCCAGTTCTTTCTAAACAAGCTCATATACTAATTGTTAACTTAAATTTACTTTTTGTTCTTATTTTTATGTTTGCCCCATATTGCGTGTCATTTCAGTTTACAGCTTCTGGTTTGAACAATTCTGCGCATGCGATATTATATTAAAAAAAATCCATGAAACGTTTTTAGTAGACATTTTTTTCGCGTTTAAAACATGGAAAAAAACCCTGTAAATCCGTTTTGTATTTATTTTTTACATCAGAATTTTACGAATTTTATTTGTATTTTAATTGCAAGTTGGAATCTTTCTTCAAGCAAAACAAAACAAATATGTTTAACGATGTTAAGTTTTTTTATATATTCTGTAATTTACAGTTTAAAAACGATACATCTTTCTAACCAGCTTGCCCAATCGTTAAAACCGTGTAAATACAAAAACCCCGCTTAACCATCAACACATACGTACTTTATATTTTTATGAATAGTTTTTAAAGTTGCTTGCTTTTTAAATTAAAAAAAAATACGAAATTATTATAGATCCCCATATTACATAATAGGACGCAAACTCCCCAAATAATTTTTTATGCTACTACACAGAAAATATGCAAATAATAATGTCGGTATTTCATAAGTAAACTGTTTAAATGCACAAAAGTTCTTCTCCAAGAATAAATAATATAAACATGGCTGTTTATAAAAAAAAAGAATAAACAATTTTTTATCTGTTTTAAACAATATACACAGTGATTTTTTTATTTGAAACAATATTAATATATTTTTTATAATATTTAAAATATAATTTTTAAGATGTGTTATGTATTTAGTACTATATTGTTGAAGCTCGACTGAACGCATGGAAATAAATAACTACAACAGAAGAGTCGATCGGAATAGATATATTGAGAGCAAGAAAGTGTATACAATATTTACATAGAGTCCATTGGTATAGTCATGGGGAGACCTTCCCTGGAAAAGATGGTGACTGTCAGTCGTTGACTCTCGATCCCGTTGTCTCTCTGAGTCTCTCGTTGAGTTGTAGTGAACTACTACTATGATGCTGCTACGGTATGCTTCCCTTATTTCTATATTTCTCCCCACTCTTCTACTTTTCCCTTCCTTTCTTTTCTCAACGTAACCAGAGGTGTCAGCCAATCGGAATAGAGGACTGTCTTGGAGGGAGATACAAAGAAGAAATATCTCTCAGATATGCGGAAACGATAGAAGTATCAACACGCGACGAACCTGTTCCCCTGGGTAAAGACTTTTATCAAAGAAATCTACCATCCTCTTCGTACACTATATCTTGAATACCTTATAAAACATCCTCAATCCTAAAGTCTCGTCGCACTTAATTATAACCCGATGTTTTCTTTTCCAGAACCGTTTTTTCAGCACTCTTGTTCTCTCTCTAATTTCGGAGGTGCCTCAAAAAGGGGACCGACCGAAATGTTGAGCCTTTTTCAAACGTCGTAAAAATCTATGGTAATTGCCAAAGAGTCTCTCTCGTCTTCACGGTATCAACAATATTTACATCACTGGCACCTTACGTATGCTAATTAGTTGGATCCTACAACAACATATATGAACAATTTTTTCATACATGCTTTTGATGTAAGATGAGCTATCCCACCCGGGTATCATGTAGGTGTTTACCTTCCGAAATGTTTAATACGATTTTTCCGATTATATTTTCATTGCAAGTTTAAATTGTTTTCAATTTTTTTTCTAATGCAACAAAACAAAATAAAATGAATATAATTGATCACTGTATATTTTAAAAAAAAGTATTTGGTATTTTTGTACGACAGTAGTTTACCGGTTAAAAAGAAATCAAAATCTAATTTTTTAAAATAATTTTAATGGCATATAAAGATGATAAAAAATAAACTTTTAAAATATTAAAATGCTTACCTTTTAGAGTGTGGCATATATTACCGATATAAATTTGACGTAAATAAGCAGCATTTCCTGTGCACGTAGATATTAGCCAGACATGTAGCCGTTAGCATTTTTACAAGTTTGGAGAGGGGTGCGATAAGGAGGGCCGTGGTGAGGTTGCGTCATCAGTTCATAACACTTTAAAATACGTAGAACATTTCAAAACCTGTGCATTTGATCGGACTTTTACAAATAAAATAAAAAATTGGTTCATAAAGGTACCACAGTTCAATATTAAGTAAATATTATTTCCCGATAAAAGCACTGGGGTGGAGCTGTACATGCACACGTTCTCTTCGCATTTTTTTCAAATGATTACACTCATCTTATATAAAGAATTTTATAATTAAATCTAAAGACAATTATGTTTAGCCCTTTATAATTCAATATAGTCCGTATTGTTTTCACTGATCGCAACGTTTTTCACGTTTATACCTCAATTTTTTTTTATACTCACTACTCCATAGCTAGCTATAACATATACTAACTCAACGGAGCTCTGGTAATCGTGAATATTTTAAAACCTTGTATCTTTTTTTTCTAAATTGTTAACGATACGCCCCTGTTCGTTTTATTCCACTTCTTCATAGGTTTATTTTTTCTCTACCACTTCTTTCTTTTCAAGTTTCATTTTACTTTTACTTTCTTTATTATATTACCTTTTCAGCAGCTTTTTTAGTTTCTCTATAGATATCTCGTTCTTTGCGTATCTCTAACAGCTATAATGCCCACTTTGTACCTGTCTCTTCCCGTTTGTTTGTTTCCTTTTTCTGAAGTAAAAACTAAATTATCCCCCTTTCTATCTACACAATATTTTCCTAGTTTGTTTTTATACGTCGGAGTTTAATCCTTACTTATATATAAAGTGGACTTTGTCTGTGTGTTTTCTATAGATTCGGAAACAGCTGAGCCGATGTTTTAAACATTTGACGCGAAGATACCTGATATGTCTCGTAGTGTTTTGTGTAGGTTCTCTATCAGAATGCATATCTAAGTTATCGAAAATTGATACTCGATTAATGCGATTAAATAACGAAGTCAGATTTGACTGAAATTCACATTTTTATAAACCTAATATCAGACTGCGTTTGGTAAATTTTCTTACCGCATAAGCAGTCTATAAAATTCACGAAATATAATGAATCTTTTAGATAACAATTAACCACGATAATTGACTCTTGTACTTATTACTTCAATAAAAGTGGCTATGTAAAATTATATTTATAAAATCAATAGTTGTTTTTTTTTATTCTGCTTAAATCACCATTGACCTTGATACTTGCCTTTTGCATATTAAACTCTAATTTAAGATTATATTTACAGATAATTTCATATAAACTGCAGTAGATTCTCTACAGTGGAATGAAGAATACAATATATTGCGCAATAATCATCGCGGAGAGACGTGTGTAGCTTTCTGTAAGTGCACATCTGGGAAACAGAAATACAGTAACAGATCAATGGATTTGATTAAACAATAATCGATTTCAACGATTCAGATGGTAATAAAATATGGGATCGTGAAGTATTAGTTGATCCGCATTCTATCCCTTGCAAAATCGTTTGTTTTGAATTATGTTTTCGTATATTAAATTATAAAAGTACCTCATGTTTTTCTTTTATTAGAGAACAATTTTGCTATTTCCTCGTATAATGGCGTATTTTCGAAACACATTCTATCTTACTTATTGTTTACCTCCATTTTGTTATCTCTCCAATATACTTCCGTTTTATACATCTTTCTACATATACACATCTATTTCTGATTCATATGCTTACTTATTGCCTCCAGTTACATTACATTATTATTGCCTCCAGTTACATATATATCTCTCAATTTTTAAACGCATGTTTCTCGATTTCTCTCTCCTTTTTCCCCTTTCTATCTATATCTCAATTTATACATGTGACAACATTTTGTTAAATCTACCCCCCTTTTACAACAAAAAGCCTGAAGGATTTCCTTAATTTGCTTTCTTAATTGCAAAAGAAATGTCTTTCCATTGATTCTTCACAGATGATATTCTTTGGCAAAAATTCTTTTTTGCAACTCGATCGTATTATTCTTTCATTCTCAACCTTATTTTCTTTTATTCTTCATTAAAGTTGCCTTCCTGTTTTTTTCATGACTTCATTACTGCAATCGGCCATATTGCATTCAGATTTAAATTCCTGCTATTTTCACATGGTTCCATATTTTTTATACATGTTGTAAACGCGCTATTCGCTTCTTTCCGTTCTCTCTTTTATATCCTTCCTACAATTTCTGTATTGTCGTGAAACATTCTTATTTATTGTCCGAGCTATTTTATTTGCAGATTTTATATTTCCATATATTACTTTTAAATGTGTTTTATTTTCCATCTAAGTTCGTTCGCTTACATACTCTGGGTTTGTGCGTGTTTTACGCTGAGAGTCGATATTTCAGTTGTATCTTTTATAGTTATTTTCGCATCATTCCAAATGCTAATCGAACTCGTAATATTTTTTTCTATTCCAATGTCCTTTAATACGTGGTTTATCTTCCTGTCCTTGGATATTTCTTTCCTTCCCTTTCAGCGATGTTCCCATGGAATTTTCTTTATGAAACAATAATTCCTTTACCAATCAATGTTTTTTTTCTTTTTTTATTGTCATTGTTTTTCTGTAATATTTTAAGATGCGTCCAGGTATTTCCATATTATGCCCTTTCAATGCCACGGTACGTGTGTCTGACACATTAGAATTATTTTCGGCATATGATTCTATACGCGTTTGTGTATTGAATATAAATTGGTCGCGTTTGTAACTAATAAAATTTAAGAAGCATATTACGGTGTGCTATCATGTATTTATATAAATTAAGAGCTGTTAGCCAGGTGGTTGGCGTTTCATTCTAAAATAGTATTGTCATTTTAAACGTGTGTATAAGAGGAATGCATTTTATATAAGTTATTGTTGCAGTAGTATTCCATATTTTATACGGATATCATCGGATAACTATATAACAAGAGCCGCTTTAAATGCAATTCCTTTTATTTTTATTCCGCCCGAATAGATCAAACGAAGCTTGCACAGTTCATTATTATTATCACCAAACATGTGCATTTATGTCATATACGATTAATCTTCTTTTTGCAGATATAGACGGCGCATTAGTCGAAAGATTATCGAATCTTTGGAAAAAGTGCAGTAGCTATATTCTCAAGCATTTAGGAAAATAATTTGGAGACCAATAAATGTTGTTCGTTTTAATGGTTCACTGTCGTATTCGTTGCTTTCCAAATTTCTAGTAAAATATATATCCATCCACAATACAGTTCGGAATATATCAAGTCATGCAAACTAGAATGTGTGTAATATTTTACCGTTAGACGACCCTCAACATAAACTGTATACCTCATATATACACCTGAGAAATAAAGATATCTGAATGGTATTAGGATTGACCCAATTAAGATTGTGAATAGCATATTATATCTAAATCTATCTATCTTCTATCTATCTATCTATATGTATATATGTATGTATGTATATATATATATATATATATATATATATATATATATACATATATGCATACACTCTTGAATGTTTTTTCGCCTTTAAAACTATACAAAATATATAATTTTTATGTTCTATCATTCTTTGGAAAACTATTTAGTCAGTAACTCATTTCATAACCTGCAATCACTGCATGAACTTGCTCTCCCGAATTCACTATAGTACTAATGGTAATTTAAGGGGCCATCATGTTGCTTACCATTAAACCCTGTTTCGGAAATTTAAAAAACAAAACAGTATATTTCATCATGGCTCCAGGGCAGTGTTGATCAAACACCACCACCCTTAATCTATAGAGAAAAGACATGTTTACAAATATTAGATTTAGTTTCTTATATATATATATATATATATGTATATATATATATATATATGTGTGTGTGTGTGTGTGTGTGTGTGTGTGTGTGTGTGTGTGTGTGTGTGTACGAGAATCAGTATTATAGAATTACCGGGTTTACACAAACGTAAGCAAAGTTATATATTGGTATGTTGCCGATTATTCGTTAGTTAACTATCTCTGTCAGACGAGTTGTATTTATTGCTTACCAAATGAAGCGTCAATATCGGATAATCCGTACGGGCTTTCTCATGCATTCTGGTTGGTCAGAATATTCGAAAACTAATGCACTTTGATGGATAAGCTTTTCTGATCAGTTGTCTATTTTTCTTTGAATGGGGTTTAATAATTTGTACTATTAATATATAACTAGCATGAAAACAAAATGTTCCCCGGGATTGAATGATTATGAACGAATGTTTCGCGTTCCTATATTTTATTGTCGTCGTAATCGAGTAAGTTGTCCATTTTTCAATCAAATCGACTGATCGCCTCCTTTAGTTCGGTACTCACCGCGGTGCACCGGGAAAAAGCTTCACATCATTCAACGCAGTGATATAGTTCACAATACATTGCACTTTACATTGCACTGTAGAGACGATCATACTGTTTACTATATAAAATTATAGTTATATATAATAGATTGCACTATAGTTTGAAATGCAAAAGTTAAGTATCATGGTTCAATTGTGTTCTAAACACAAACATTTATTTCGTATGCTCCCCTGTAATGCTAAAGGACTTTATGTTGATTTTATATTCCTGACCTTACTGCCTGTGCAGTGAAAATATTTTTAAAATGAAAACCTCAAGTTACATGGAGCGATTGGGCATTAAATAGAATCAATATATTCAGACAAATCCTAGCAATATCCATGAACTCACTATCGCTTTTATATGTTGAGCCTTTCGGCTTGTGTAAAATAAAAACTGTTTATATACACTTGTGATGTTAGGCTTTGCAAGCTGTTGATTTTCGTTAAAAATCACATATTTCTTTGTACATCGGATTATTTTGAGTATCGAACTCATTCCGATACTAAGCCTTTTAAAGAAAACTGCCACGTGAAATATCATAAATATTCGATCGCTTATTTCAACTTCACAGACACACATGGAAAGTTTTTTTTTATATAATAGTAGATGGATAGATAAATAGATAAGTAAAACATTAAAAAAATAATATTTCTTCATGAGAGCATATAGTAAAAGCCGCACCTACCTGGCCTTGCTTCAAAGCACTTTTAATCAATGTGATTAATATCATTCGAGCGTTTGCATTCCGAATGAGAAAAAAAGTGTTAACATATAAATTACATCTCAAAAAAAAAAAAACATCGAATATATTCATAATCAATTTCGTTATAGCAATTCTATTTAAACAAGTGCTTATTTTAACAACCTTGGGAATTTACATTCTCACACTATTTTTTTTTTGAATGTAATATTCATAAAGTTTATTATCATTTTTTTGTATATTTATGTACAAGATTAAATATAGATGAGATAAAATTTGAAGGGAAGCCATGATACAATACATTACAGATTTCGAAATATTTTGGGAATAATTCCAAGATACATACGCATATGCATATAAGTTTTATATCTACATTGCAAAAATACTTCTGGAAGTAGAACCCCCACACTTTTAATATCGCTGTTATTTAATTTTGTTTATTCTTATTTATTTCTTTAGGAAAATCTGTCAATCCGTCGTATCTCTCACATTAGCTTTTAAAGTATTTTCTGATTCAGTGTTTTATTATTTCTTTTTTACTTATTTTTTATTCTTTTGTTCCTTATTTTCACATTACTTTATGCAATCTTAAAATTTATATATTTATAAAGTTTTTAATAGATCCATTTCTACAGAAGATATGACATTATATCCTAAGCATGCTATTCGCATACCCTCCATAGTTATTTACATCTATTTCAGAACGCAGTGACACGAATCTTGAAGTTAAGAAAGAAATAGTAGGACAGTAAAAACACGGTTACTTTATCTGAAATAAAACATGTTATTTTTCAATTCACTTTTTTATTCTTTTTAAAATTGCTTAAAATTCTTCTGTCATTTAAATTGCTACAAATTCTTGTCATTGTTTATATTCTTTGTCCAAAATTTTATAAAATCCAAATCTGTATATTTCATCATTAGCTTTATTTATTTGTTTTTTTTATTTCATTTTCTACTTTATTTAAATACTAGAATTACTCGTAGTCCGATGGAAGTCTGCTCCTGCCTAAAATGAACTACGGTTTTTCGTGGTGGCCATTGCCGCCCCTACATTATTGGGTACACTGGCGGCTGTGGCCGAAGTGAAAGAGGTTGGCATTCACTCGCGATTCGTGCTAGTTTGGGGCAAAAACGTTCAGATACTGCTGAATTAAAAGAAAACAAGTAAACGTACGTGTAAATCAGTATGCATTTATGAACTTTCGAAATATGGTCTCTTAGAATAATAACGTATAGAAAAACAGAAGTTTTAGAGGGTAGAGATACTCACTGTATATCAACCGGTTAGAGTAATCGAAATTAGTGGTAGCAGTGTTAGCTATTTCCGTTTGTTGTCCATGATTTCCCCTTTTTTCAACTGTTCAAGCAATAGTATGAAAGTAAATTCCCGTTCATTGTCGTCTTTTTAACGTGTAAAATAGAAACAAGCACGACATTTTTCTACTTCACTTCACTTCTTTTAGTATTGTCATGTAAAGAAGGCGTTTAGTATAGGCGTCCAAACTCCCCATGTTTTTAACAACTTCCAGAAGTAGACACCACTAACTTACCCATCTTTAGAATGGCGTTCGCGATAGACACTCTCAAAATCTCCATGTAAAGAACGGCATTCTGAATAGAAAGGATCTTTTGGGGGGAGGGAAATAATTCCACAAATTTAAACGGGATAATCTTTGAAAGCATACACAACCGCAAATAGGATGAAAAAATAGGGGATGACAGTGTCGGAAGGATAGAATTAGTTTCGTTTATCGCGCGTGCATACACACCTGGCAGCCAGTGATTTACAGTGCATAACACGAGTCTATATATTTCTATGAGTATTGTGTCTTTAACATTTGAATAGGACTAGGCGTAGTCGAAACATATAAAAGGCATCATTTTAGAAAAAATGTGGAGGTGGACAATATGTAAAAATTTACCCCACCAATAAAAACTTTAACATGTGCGCAGTGTAGAGAATGTAGTAGATAATCTTGCCAAAATATTTATTTTTAATTCGCCGACGATCGTAATGGATGGCGCAGGTTTAAATAAAGTATATTTAAATACACTGTATGAAAAAACGCGTAACCAAAAGAAATCCTGTCTTTTTCTCTCTTACTTTCCCTCTCTATCCGGCTCTAACCAAGTATGCAAACCTGTTTTCCACAAATCCCAAAATCTCAACATGAAACATGTCCAGAAAAAAAACTCAAACAAACCTAGAACCCCATCTTCCAACGTAGACTCTTACTACCATGTCTCCTTCTCCAACATCAGGGGTCTAGGTTCTAACCTTCCAGAGGTTGAAACCTAATTTCAGGAGACGAAACATGACATATTCTTTCTAAGACAAACTGAAATAGGTCAAACCACATCTCTAGATGAGTTCATAATTAACGGATACTCAAACTTAACATCTAAATCTGACCCCCAAGATCGCCATGTGCATGGAATATGTGCCTACATTAAAGATGGCTTTCTATGTGGCGGGGATATCTTCAGAGAAGATTATAATTTACCCTATATGTGCTTCGGGTTGCACTTGCTTGCACCACTGCATTTATATTTGCCCTCTATCGGCCCCATAACAGCGGAGTTACTATCTTTAAGAGCATATCTGAGAAAATAGACCGCATCCTGTTTGCACATCCCTTGGCTAACATCCACATCTGTGGTGACTTCAACGTCCATAATGTGGAATGGCTGAACCACTCAAATAAGACGGACGATGAGGGGAGGTTCTGTCATGATTTTGCCATTGCGTATGACCTCACTCAGATTGTTCGCGAGCTCACCCGTGTGATCTATACTACAGGTCAATATGCAAGCCTTCTAGACCTTTTTCTCGCAACATCCCCTGAGCTATGGTCATTTTCCGTTCTTTCTCCTCTAGAATCCTCCGACCACTCCATTGTATCAGCTAATAAAAATGAAATGTAATAAGTCCCCAGACGTATGACCTAAAACTATATCCGATGGTGAGGCCCCACTTTGCGGACCTTGGGGAATGTGGAGCTACCCTTTAATTGCCAGTTCTCCCTGGTCCACTCTAGCCCGGAATGGTAGTACCTGTTAGGGTCCCAACTATGGGTTATATCGAATCCGACTTTAAAAAACCCAAATATATTCCATTAAATATCGTTCCTCAAAATAAAAAGATTCGGCATTAAATAACATGAAAAAGGTTGATATACAGTAAAACAAAAACAACCAACCAACCAACCCTCCAGCGTACTGTATACAGATACTCCATGGCTGACTGGGATATCTTTCCGTACATTTATATTTCTGCCTTCTATGTTTTACAAGGATGTGGCCTCTATAGTATCAGACCTGGCTGAATGGTTAATTGTAGGCATAGACCGATTCATACCATCTAAAATATTCAAACAAACACCTACCAGCACGCCATGGTTCTCCCCAGAATGTGCTGCTGCCATCGCGTACAGAAATCACTTTTTCAATAGCTACCAACGTAATAGATGCACTGAAACTGAAGCTGTTAAATCCAAGGTAGCTGACAGCGGCTTGGTTCCCACCAGTTTTGGCAAATAACAAATAGGATCCTGAACAGAAGTGTGCGTTCTATCCCAACCATTATCAATGGACCAGAGGTAATCTCGTCAGCGTCAGACCAGGCCAAACTATTTGCAAAGAACTTTGCAGCTAATTCTACCCTATGGGACGAAGGCCATCAACTCCCCATATGTCCGCCTATAACACATAACACACTAGGTAACACACAAATATCTGTGCATGAGGTCGCCAAGCTTGATTCCAGTAAAGCAACTGGCCCTGACGGCATTCCAATTATAGTGTCAAAAAAGCTTCAACCAGAACTTGCTCCCATACTTAAAAAACTGTCTAAGAGTTGCCTTAGGAAGAGGTGCATTCCAAGACCCTGGAAAACCTCATCATTATGGCCTGTATATAAGAACTCAAGTGATAAGTTATCTCCCTCTCAGTACAGACCAATAAGTCTCCTATGTGTCATGAGTAAGTTGTTGGAATCCATATTAAATAGAGAAACATTCAGCCACCTCAGCAGAAATAACCTCCTTAGTGACACGCAATATAGTTTCCGTTCTGCAAGATCTGCCGCAGATGTGCTAACGGTTATACCTCATAGGATTAGTGAATCTCTTGATAAAGGTTTCTCTTCTATGGTAATTGCTCTTGACATATCAAAGGCCTTCGACAAGGTATTGCGTAAGGGCCTACTTCACAAGATTTCTAGTTACGGTATAACTGGAAATGTCCTCTCTATCACTAACTCATTTCTCTCTGATAGGCTCATAAGAGTACTGGTCGATGGACAAAAATCAGAGCTCCAAAGTATTAATGTTGGGGTCCCTCAAGGGTCCATACTGGGTCCAACTCTTTTCCTGATCTACATCAATGATCTCCCTAAACATATACTTAAATCATTCAGTGACATCTATGCTGATGACACGACCATCTACGGCAACACATCAAACCCTGTAAATGACAAAGCTCTATGATTCTCTCTCGTCTGACCTCGAACGAGTGGTTCAGTGGGGGAAGACGTGGCTGGTTACCTTTAATGCATCTAAAACCAACCTCCTATCTTACTTCATCAACGCTCTGATCCCCATCTGGTATCAATTGAAATGGATGGCTCTCGTCTAGGAGAAGCCCCATGATTTGATAAGCTTCTGGGCTTGACCTTCACTCCTGATTCTAGATGGAACACGTACATCAAGTCTGGTGCCAAGGTCGCTGGAAAGATGGTGGGATCCTTCTACCGCTCCAGAAGATATCTCACTACTGATGCAATTCTCTATCTATATAAAAGCCAAGTGTGTCCAAGGATGGAATACTGCTGCCATATCTGGGCAGTAGCTGCTAAACATAGCCTATCCTGCTTTGACAGATTACAAAATAGTATTCGTGGCTTAGTGGGGGATGCCTTTTTCTCTTCACTGTAACCCCTCTATCACAGAAGAGACGTTGCAAGCCTATCTTTGTCTTATTGTTATTTCAATGGCAAGTGCTTGTGTGAACTCCAATCTCTGGTCCCCCCTCGCCAATCTTTTACGAAAAACACCCGTCTAGCTAAACCCACTGTCAAAAGCTTTCCCCACTCTTTATATGTGCCTAAATCAAAACGTAGATTCCATGAACAAAGCTACTTTCTTAGAAATGCACGCCCGTGGAACTCTGTTCCGTCTGCCTGCTTCCCACCTGACATCAACCTGGATGCCCTCAAATCCAACGTAAACAAATTCCTGAAAAACCGCCCACTTAAGGAGACACTTTATTAAATCTCTACACGAACGTACTGTACTTACAATAACCCTTATCCCCGAGTAGCTACAGGGTCGTAACCATTTTGTAAAAACAAGCAAACAAAAAGAACTTAATTATTAGAAAAAATGTATAAATGAAAGAACGGAAGAGGAAAGAGAAAGAGAGGGAGAGAGAGAGAGGGGGAGACAGATAAACTGTTTGTAGTTATTTTCTTCGGTATCGCTCTGGAATGTTTCTTTTCTTCGGCAAAAAAGAAATGCAAAAAAAAAAACGAGCTAGAGAAATAAAGAGAGAGAGAGAGAGAGAGAGAGAGACAGACAGACAGACAGACAGACAGACAGACAGACAGAGAATGAAAAATGAAAACATCCGCCGTAAAATGAAGGAAAATAGACGCAGCGTATTACTCAAAGGGAAAAGGTTGGTATCATTGCAACGCCGTCTTTGAATGGTACATTTGCGTTCGTTTGGCATGCGAATACCGTAAATCTGGAATATAGGACTGATCAGAGTGCACACAAACTCATTGAGTGAAATTATTCTGGAGGTACTTTATTATTTTGGAACCGGAAAAGTAAAAAAAATGTTATTTTTACTAGTTTAATGTTCAGTTATGAAAGGTGCACTCCCATATCTATCGAAAGGTCAGAATTTTCCCGGTTGTTACTAATGGCGATAGGTGGACTGCATATTTAGAGGGAAAATAGGAACTACTTGCTCTCTATATAGTTGCGATTGGGATGATGTTTCGAATAGGATAAAATGTAGGATTTTATTATAAGGACAAAATATGTATAACATCGCGTCCTAGGTTTACATACGATAGTAACTATTAGTCTAGATTAAAAAGATTTATATATGGCGTCTGTTGTTGCAAAACTACTGTACTTTTGTAGAGAAAAGAGGAATTTTGCAATCAAAATATTATACATTGAGATATATCCATATAAGGAAAATATTTACACGTATAAAATTATTCTTTTATTTTGGTAAACCTTTGTGAATATTTGCATTTTTTATTATTTTTTGTTTGTCGATATTCTTATTCGTTTGCTTGCTCATTGTCCTTTTTAATCTTTTCTTTGTTTTTCTCATCTTTTATACAATACTTTAATTCCCTTAATTATCAACCTTATATTTACCACATAAAATAGTATCTCTCCATTAGTTTTGTAATATTGATTTTTCCTGGTTTACGACTTTTATATATGTGGATTTTTGTCTTGTTTTTCTCTGTCTACTTTAAGATAGTTTAAATAGGAAGTTTGGTCAACGTATTTAAATGCTAGTATACAATTCTATGTACTTTGTGTTAATTTCTCATATTCACATCTCGTCACTGTTTTGCTTCTATTTCATTTTAGTATTCCTCTAATTTTACTTTTTTCGTAATAAAGAACATTTCCCAGATTTTGGAATCAGTCGTAAGACGTTTTTTTCCGCCCCTTCAAGGTTGTTATCTGAACATGATTTTTTGTCACAGTAATCTATTCATCAGTTTATTGCTTTTCTCTATTTTCCTTTCAGCACATTTCTATTTTCTTTTGCTTATAACAATGTGAAGCATGTATGGGTGTCCACGTGATTATCGCGTTGGACTTTCGACGTCAGAAAATGCCTGATGTTTCTATAAATTCAGTCCAAAATACGTCGTTTACTGGAAATCATGCATCATGCATATACCGCCATGATTAACGCCTTATGTAATCTCTATTTTGAGAAGTGCCTACAAATGCTGCATAAATATACAGGGTGACCTCCCTAAAAGCTGAATGGAGGCCATCTAGATCATATGCTGTAGAACGGAGAAAAAAGGTCAAAATACCCTTGTGTTTTGATGTGATGTTTTGAATATAATAAATTAGTTATGCCAAGGTTTCATTTCATTCTGACAAAACACTAAGAAACGGGGTCTAATTAGAGTTGGGGCCAGGTTTTTTTTTTGGGGGGGGGGTAACCCCATATATATATATATATAATAATAATAATAATAAAAATACTAGGTTGACGTTACGTTGTTTGGAAAAAAAAAAGACAAAAACGCATGTATTTATGAAAAAATCAACGATTTTAACAGTTTTCTCTTCATTCTCTTTTTGAATTTTTCCTTTTAATATCCTAAAGATGTCCTCTGAAATAGGGAAGAAACGTCGATTATTTCATGAATTAATTCGTTTTTTTCTTCTTTTCAAAAGAATATATATATATATATATATATATATATATATATATATATATGTATATATATATATATATATATATATCGGTATTATCGATGTGATTCCTACATGGAAATCCAAGTAAACTCGGTGAGTATAAATGAGTGGTCAATGCAAGACAAAGCTGGTATATACAGTCTGTTTATAATGCCAAATGATTGGCTGCATATATGCATAAACATTTCAGTTGAGTCCAAATTCATGGAGAACAATTCATCATTCATCAGACCAAAGAGGAATCGATATTTAAACAAGTCTCAAGATTACATAAGTTTTTGTTAGTTTTTTCTGGCGATTTGTTTAGATGATTGGCGATTTACCTACCGGGGAAAATTAGGGTGTTTACGTGAATGTGAGTAGTAGGACTGTTTAGTCTGGCGTCTTTCTTTTCTGAAGTACGTTTAGATTCCTATCGTTGCAACTATATATATATATATATATATATATATATATATATATATATATATATATATATATATATATATATATGCTGGTTTGATTTTATGGTTATACTTTCTTTACTGCTGACGATTCCATATTGACACATGTTTGCTTATTTATTTTTTCATTAATTTTTTGTATTAATTTACATTTTTATTCTTCACTATTTTCCATTATTTAATATGTTTTTAGTTTTTCAGATTCTATATTTTTGAAGTATTTTTTTGTTTGCATAATTATGATATTTTCTCTCACACAGTATTAAGGTTAATCTTATTTCATATTTTGTGCATAGGTGAACTCATTTATATTGTTGTCAGCCATGATTTAATACTTCTCTTAAGACGGTGGCATTACTTAGACTATATTTCCTATTTCTCTATAAAATTTATTTATAACAAGTGAAGCATGCGTGGTTCCCCGTGAGTGCACAGTGAACGAAGTATAAAAATGACTAAGTAAAAGGAAACGGTGTAGTTGTAGACCTATTGTTGTATTGTTTTTCCCAATTCACCACAAGCAACATGAGTTATTTTCTTAGGAGTTGGTTTTCCCAACAACTCCCATGTTGGACGTGACATTAAAGTGATACCGGAAGAGTTATCGAACTGAAAGTTCACTTGCTTGTTGTTTATCTCAACAAGTATATATTTTTTTCTGAGTTTCAATATCTACATTGAATGTGGCAAAAATTGAATTAATTGTGGCTTTATGGAAACATCCTGGTGTTTTCTGTAGCTTTTATATCTTGGTTTGTTCAGCATTCATCTTAAAAGTCTTGTGGTTATTTTTCACCACAAAATCCATCCTACATCGTGAACACTGTTGATGTGCAGGTATTTTTAATGGGCAAAAATGAGCATAGTGCATCTTCGCACATGACCAACAGGGTATTGGAGGCTTCTTTCCGTTTCCAGTCAGGGAATTCTCTACCAATTTGATGTTGTTTGAAACTGATGGGCTTTGTTGTTGCACTATTGCTGTGTCTCGTTTTAGATTTATTAATGGTTGGCATTCTATGATCAGAATTTGCAAAGTCATTTCTTTGTTTTTTCAACCATAGACAGCAGACGTGAACATATGTTCACGTCTCCTGGAGATTATAAATTTCAGTTCTGCACCCTACAAAAAAAGAAATGAGTAAATAAATAATGTGCCCCTCCTCCATTTCATCCCAAAGTCCTCACGCCCTTAACACATTTTAATTTGTGTTCAGCACCTTGCAACACTTCTTAATTAACATACACCCAAAATATCTGACAATTATCGTAAAATAGTCCACAAAAGTGGGATGTTTTTATTAGTCCTAAAAGAGCCCCTGTGACACATCCCAAGAGTTATCGCCCAGTATAGACAAAGACAATTATATAGAAAACAGTTAAGTACAAATTTTCAGGAAATTTTATATAAATCCAAGGTATCATTGAGCACAAAAGTGTTAATTTTAACCCGAAATGCACCATTAGGTGGACAACCGCACTCCCCTAAAAAAACCGTTCCGTTACATTTTTTACTCATATTATGTTTAATGTCTGTGCCAAATTCCAAAACGTTCAACGGCATAGTTATTGAGAGAAGTACAGACAGACGAACAGACGGCGGTTGAATTTGCAGGTCCACCCTTCTTTTGTCGGGTAACCAATAAGAAGAATTAGTCCGAATATATTTTAATGGTATATTCTTATACACCCTCTTATTTAATCATGCCTGTGCTCATATATATTTCGATCACTGAGGTCAAACACACAGACTTTTAATATAGGAAACCGCGAGGACTAATAGCTAATTTTATTATTGTAGTGTATGCTCTACACGTGAGCCTTATATTTCATTTCCACATGTAAGGAACTGAATTTATACTATTTGTTTTAACTCCCCATTTATATATATATATATATATATATATATGTGTGTGTGTGTGTGTGTGTGTGTGTGTATGTAGTTCTTGGTTCGTTCAAAATCGATAAGACCATATTTCTACATTACCAATTTATTTGAAATTTTCAGACAACCCATCTTTGGAGTCGAAGGATGTTTCCATATTTAAACATAAATTAACATCACCAATTAAAAAAAAATAATAAAATAAAAATATTTTTCCTAAGCCCATAGTGCGGGCCTGTCTTGTTGGTAACACTGAAATTCCGTTTCAATTCATTTTATACACCACGATTTGATGAAACGAATTAGAAGAGTTCATTTTCTGTTTACTCGATAAGTAAAAAAAAAAACAAACAAACATAATTCATTTGTTTATCTTCCAATTTTTTTTTTAATTTAAACATATTTTTCTTTACTATATCAGGCAAAAAAAAAGTGGAGTTGAAGCATAAAAGACGAAGCGTTTTTTTTGTTCTATTTATATCTCGATAACTACTTATTTCTGCAAGATCTCAATGCGATTTCCGTATTCAGCATAGTCGGGAACTGATAATAGTCGTAATTTAAAAGAAAATTGTGGAGGAGGACATAATCTAAAAAATACCAAAAAATTATATAAAACTTGAATTAAACTTGGAAATACGATTTAAAAAATAGCGCGGATCAGTAAGTGCATTAGCACCCCTTAATCGACTAACGTGCCCTTATTGGCAAATAAGCTCCTGCTACAATGTTGAAAGCACCGTTCACGTTCTTTTTTTCAAGTGAAATTCAACTTACACAACATCTCTTTATTTTTTTAAAATTTCACGATATCGCTTTTTAATAATAAATTGTTAGTTGAAAGCACAATATAGTTACAAAACACCATCCCCTCTCTATGGTTAGAATGGCTGAAAAAAATTAAAATAAATAAAAATATTAGGTACTCATGCAGAGAGTGTTCTGTGCTGAAATAATAACGCTGAATAAAGCCATTCTAAACATGGGGAGGGGAGGGTGTTTTGTACCTATTCTGTACTGTAACCTTACAATTGAATAAAAAATATATCATAAAGCTTTAAGTCAACTTGGAAATACGATTTAAAAAATAGCGCCGATCAGTAAGTGCATATGCACCAGCAATTGTTAGGTGTTATACAGAAAGTTTCTACCAAGAAAACCGTTATTGCTTCAACCATTCTTACCAAGGTGAGGGGATGACGTTTTATCACTATTATGTTCTTTCAACTAACAATTTATTAAAAAGAAACAAAAAGTAAATTTTCACATTAGGTCCATTTCCACAATTTTTAACATGGGTAGGTTGGGGGTGTTTATTCGGAAAGCCGTTCTTAGCATGGAGAGAATGGTGGTATTTATTCCAAAAGCTGTATTTAAAGACGAAAGACTGGTAAAAGGTTAAAACACGTGGTTAGGCATGGGCGTTGTTTATCCCGAAAGCCGTTCTTAATATGAGGATGCAGGGAGTGTTTTTTCATGACAGCCAATGAATTATAGTGCATAGTACATTCTTTATATCCCGAAAACTACTTGCCTCTGCAAATTTTAAATGAGATTTTCTTATTCAGCATAGTCGAAAATTGTGGGGATAGACATATTGTAAAAAAAAAAAAAAAGATATCGTAAAATTTAAATTTAAGCGCAATACCAAAAATAAAATTAGACAGAAAAATACCCCCTTTGGGTTTGTACTTGCACAAAGACTTGAAAAAGTTGTCAACAAAGACAAATATATACCAACTAAATATTTGCAAAGGCAAGATAAGTTACTTTTCTACCTAATTGGATAATTTTAGTGGTTTTATTGGGTTTTTACTACTGTAAATATAGATTCGACAAAGTTGTCAGAAAATAAATTTATAACAAATATTATCAAAGGCAAGATATGTTAATTTATTACCAAAATGGATAATTTTTAATTTTTTAAATGTAAAATGTTTATTCGGCTCGAAAAACACAGCGTTTGCTGCTATATTTAAATAATTATAAATGGCAGCAGACTTTGTGTTAAACAATTTTAATTTGGGAAAATGAGTTAAAACTAAAAAAAACTATGCAACATACTGTGAAAAACCAACGTATACATGTCTGCCTGTGTCAAGGTAACATATATTGAGTGAGTTTCTGAGAGTATATTGTATAGTTTTTTTTTTACTTTTAACTCATTTTTCCAAACTTAACATGTTCAACAGTCTGCCGCCATTTGTATTTTTCAAAAATACCGATAAACACTACATGTTTTCAGACCGATTAAACATTTTACACTAAATAAAAACACTAAAATATTATCCAGTTAGGTAGAAAAGTAACTTATCGTGACTTTGATAACATTTATTTGTTATATTTATTTTTCGACGACTTTTTCGTTTCTGTGTTTAGTAATACAAACCCGTTTTATTTACTGTAACGTTTAGTCGGCTCGAAAAACAGTGTTTATCAGTGTATTTGTAAAATACAAATGGTGGCGCGCACTGTTGATGATGTTAAGTTTGGGAAAATGATTCAAAACTGAAAAAAAATATACAAAATACTGTCAGAAACCCACCGACTATGTCACCCTATGTTACGATAACATATAATCAGTGGGTGTCTGACACTGTTTTGTATAGTTTTTTAGTTTTTAACTGATTTTTCCAAATTAACGTATTCAACAAAGTCTGCGGCTATTCGTCTTT
This sequence comes from Euprymna scolopes, assembly GCF_053919585.1. NCBI lineage: Eukaryota > Metazoa > Mollusca > Cephalopoda > Sepiida > Sepiolidae > Euprymna > Euprymna scolopes. The sequence goes on from NC_136520.1 coordinate 48,850,091, forward strand.
TTCAAATACATCGATAAACACTTAGTTTTTCGAGCCGATTAAACATGTTACATTAAATAAAAACACTAAAAAATAATCCAGTTAGGTAGAAACGTAATTTACCTTACCTTTGCTTTCATTTATTCTTTTTTTTGACAACGTTTTCGAATCTGTGTATAGTCACCCCCCTCACCCAAATATAAATCTAAAACTCACATTCTTAATACAATAAAAACAAAACTCTATTAATCATTTCAAAGTTTTAGCAACGTTCGGCTTAAATCACTGAATGTTGGTCGAGCTCAAGCCATGATTGACGGTAACTCCTGAAAGTCCGGATCTAATTCTGGAAGAGTACCATTTTTTTTTCATTTTTGCCTTTGTTTTTATACTTTTTAGAGTGAATGGCTGTACTAAGAATATAAGAAACATAAATTTTCCCTATTTATTAGAATTTTCCATTACACCAAATTAAGCCACAGCAACGCGTTGCATGGTACATATATATATATATATATATATATTTATTTATTTATATATATATATATATATACTATGTACATATATATATAAAATTTTGTGTGTACGTATATTCAAATTAAATCTGTCTTTTCTGATTATTATAACAGAAAATACAATACATGTGTCGTGAAATTGAATTCATCTACAAAATATCATGCTGATTTACTTATTCTTTTAAACATTCATTTCAATAAATGATTTTTTTTCATTTTTCTAATGGGATGCCCATCTTTCGTTACATTTTATTCATGCAGATATTCTACATGTTTATACTTGCCTAAGATTTGCGCAAAAATATCACAGTAAACACAATTTTCTGTTTATATATATATATATATGTGTATGCATAAGTATATATATTTGTTTAAAACACTTTTCCTATAAAAATTCTCAAGCAGCTTTTATTTTACGAACATGAAAAATAATATACAGCGTAGTCGAACCCATGAGAAACTTTGTATTGTTTTTGTTTTTTTAGCTGGAGAAAATCGGCGCAAAAAGTGTGACAATGTGAAAATGAACAAAAATGAAAAGGTCGAACATAGGCATTGCGAATATACATGTAACGTAATAACTATTTGGTCTTGTTTTATTTTTTAGCCTTGCAGACAACATGTCTTCATAGGTCAGGTATTAACGTCAATAAATAACGATATCAAAAGCCTTATTTTTTGGTTTCGATTCTCGCTGGTGGGGCATGAGTCATTTCTTAAAAAAAGTAAAATCGTTACTATATACCGAGTCCAATATGATGTAATTATAAATACGATATCTATATAAATCAAAATCATATTGAAGCGCATTTTATTATTTGACAATGGTTGGCGGCCTACTAGTATATATATATATATATATATATATATATATATATATTCCTCTTCTCTGATGAGAAGTTTCGTATTTCTTACGAAACTCCGCGGATAAGGGACAATCGACTTTTTAGTGTGTGTTTTTTTTTGTAAGTTAAAAATGTTTTAAACTCATCTCTAATTGTTTTTTAACATGTTTTATTAACTCTTCGCTATATATATATATATATATATATATATATATATACATATATATATATATATATATATATATATATATATATATATATTACATGAGCACGAAGTTAAGCAACGTTTGGAAAGTCTAGGCACTGTATGTACCGCAGCGAATCGTAGAAATTTTCAAGTTCGTATCAGAGGGAGATAATTTAATTATATATATATATATATATATATATATATATATATATATATATATATATATATATATATATATATATATATATAAGTATCTGCTAAGTTGATTCCAAATTATTATTATCTCTAAAAGTAGAATAATCTCCTTAAAACACAAATCGATCCTTGTATTAGTAAATAGGATACACATTTCCCCTTTTTAATTTTATATGAAACGGATTTATGTTGTTTTTTATTTTTACATAAGGGTCACCACTTATCAAGGCCGATCGGCCACTCAAGGATAAGGGTTAAAGAGTGTAGAGTAGTCAAAAGGACAATATAGTCATCAATAATAATGGAAGTTCGGTAAATTTGTTAACTTAAGTGGAACTGATCATCAGAAACTGGTTCACGATGGACTTGTTCACCCAGATTTAGTATTGGCCTTTTTACTTAAATATGTTAGAATATACAGAAAATAAAAAAAAAAACAATTATATATTAAGATTTTGGTACCGTAGGATTGAAATATGCAGATAATCTATTTTACACGCACTAAAATATGTTATTATTCGTAATGTTTTCTTTCATTTATATTTTCTTAAAGCAAGTGCCAACGAATAATTTAATTACTGCAATTTTCCGAGATTTAACATAATAAATGCATGTTACCTTCAAGTTATATAAGAAAATATAATGTCAACCGCAGAATCCTGTGGGGTCATGTTAAGTTGGGTCTAATCAAATCTATACTTTATTAAGACAAGTTTTGACTACTGTAATGTTTTAAATTTTGATCTTGAATGTTCCCGACACTTTAGCCATTTTCAATTACGTTTTAAGATACCAACTAGTTCAGTTTTTATTAAAAACGAATACATTTTGTATTTTACTTATGTTTTCAGTATAAATATGTCATATAGAATGGTTTTTAGTGATGGTGATTAAACCCTTAGAGGATATCTAAAGGAACCCCCACCACTTCCTTTAGGTACTTCAGGAGAGTGCATCAGAAAAGTGCATCAATTGAAGGTGTATTTGCTATTAAAAATAGGTCTTCTTAAAGATGAGAGGAGTATGTATTATTTCTTTGATCATTCACTTAGTATTACAGTCGACTCATTTCACATACAGATACATGTTTATATACTGTGTACCTGTATTTCCAGGGGAAATATGAATTAAGTTAAGCAGAAAAGCTGGATAATGAAGACACCATGTTGGGTCGATAAAAAAACCGTGCAAGTATAAAAAAGAGATGTTAAAATCCGAGTTGAAGCACGAACTCGCGTTCACAAAACGTGTCGAATAAAGCACATCAAAACACAGGACACAGGTGTTTCCTCCGGCAAGGGATGTTCTAGTAGACCAGTGTAAAGTAGCGTTTGTGTTTCTCTGTTACGATATTTACAACACTACCTTTTCATTCTGTGGAACGTTTACTCTTTTAAAAGACTCAAAACGAAAGAATTTTACTGTGAATACAGACACATGTCTCCAAACTAAATAAGTTCATGGCAAAATCAAAGGTTTTTGAGTGAGCGTCTGCTGTTTAAAGCCAGAGTTAATATTTTGGTAGTAGTCTTTATGTAGCAGACTGTGTTTAGCACCACATGTAAAGCAACTTGCGTATAATGCGAAATATTCCAAGATAAGTCGGTCCTTGATATGACCTTGAATTATATCCGGTGGTGAGCCCCCAGCTTGCGGGCTTTGGGAGTGTGGAGCAACTCTTTAATTACCATTGCTCTCAGGTCCACTCTGACTCGGTGTGGTAGTACCTCTTAGGGTCCCAACCGTAAGTTAAATAGAAATCGACTTGAAAGCAACACATATATTCTATTAAAAAAAAGTTTCTTCAAAATCTTTGGATTCGCCATTAAATAACCTTAAAAGGGTAGATATGCCGTAAAACAAAAACAACCAACAAACCAACCAACTACGATAAGTCATTAAGCTAAATCCACAAAACGACAAATATATTAGTCTAAAAGTCAGCAATCAGGATGAGGGATTCTGCAGTGGGGTCCTCAATTAAAACATTGAAAAGAGTGTTTCTTAATAATCTGCACTCTATTTCCGCTCTGTAAAGGTTACGTACTTCGCCTAGTGACACAATTAGCAATGCCAATATTTTCGCACGATTGTACAGGACGTGATTCGGTGTCCAAGGTGTTCGGGATTGGAATGAAATCAGGGTTCAAGAGAATCGTCATCCCCCCCCAAAAAAAAACAATGAGAGTCTGTTCAAAAGCAACGTCTCGACCAAAGCAAACACCATATGCTGTGGAAAACAATAGTTCTAAGGCTATGTGATCACTGTTCAATGGCGATCAGAATGACTCACTGGCGTCGATAGTATGCTCTGCAAGAAAGTTGCAATGGCAAAGATGTGAGTCACGTCAGATTCAATTCTATATGGACTAACTACCAGGTTATCGTACCTATAGGATGTAGTGATGATATTGTACCATCTAAGTAGGTATCGAAGGTAAAGAATGTTGGTTAGTTGGTTGGTTGTTTTTGTTTTACGACATATCAACCCTTTTCGGGTTATTTAATGCCGAATCCAAAGATTTTGAAGAAAAAAAAATTAATAGAATATATGTGTTATTTTCAAGTCGGTTTCTATTTAACCCATAGCTGGAACCCTAACAGATACTACCACTCCGGGTCAGAGTGGACCTGGGAGCAATGGTAATTAAAGGGTGTCTCCACACTCCCCAAAGCCCGCAAGCTGGGGCATCACCACTGGATATAGTTTAAGGTCATATCCAGGACCCCCATTTAGGGACATTTACCCTCTGTAGCGGGGCAGTTGGTGTATTCTAATGCCCCACCGACAGGGTCAGGTAGAAGAGGAGTAACATCTTCCAGAGATGACAGTCTTACATCAGATAAACTTATTTCAATAATTCACGGGAATTCGTTTGAAAGATATTCACCTGCATTAGAAGGTACGTGTGAATACAAATATTGTGAAGATGTGCCAATATGAAATGCACTAGTACTAACGGATGAGGATTAGAAGGAAGTCAGATTATGAACAACTTGGATGACTTATGGGAATCAAGGTGGAGTAGAGTTAGCCATAGATATAATATGTGTGGTGATTTAGCATCTCTGCCAACAATTCTGTGTGAAAGATTGATTATGGAACAAAGACAAATTGCATGATTAATTAGTTTTATATGAAAACTGACTGAAATACTATTTTCAAAACGTAATGCAAAATTACTAGTAAGTCGAGAATGTTCAAGTTTGCATCTTTTAAACAATAAAACCTTGTCCAACTTTTAGTATTATTTCGTGTAGACCCAGTAAAAAAGAAAAGGTTTCGAATTCTGTGCTAGTTGTGCATTTAACCGTCTCATTCCTCTACTATTCTATATGTTTTACTGATTACTGTTGCCTAATGGTGTTCAGTAATATTATCAAAGTGCAAAACCTCTCCACAGACAATATCAAGTAAGCAATAGCTGATTAAAAAAAAAAGGAAATTACAGTTTTGACTTTACAAACTATTATTCATCCGAACAATGATTAAGCAATACAGAAAATAAGATTTTCCATTGATTCTAAAATATGCAACGTTGACAATGAAGTGAGTTTATCGACCAAAAATGAAGTTTACCCGATAGGTCTCTTCCGCTTGATAAAATATCTAAGGGAGAGTGGTAATTGTGCCTTTAGAATATTATAAATATTCTTAATTCTCAGAAGCGATTAAGTTTTACCAAGATATGTTCTTGAATAATGTCCTTATAAGTGAATCCCATAAATAAATCTAAATCTGTAATCTGTTTGGATTATTATTCAAAATTGATACATGAAAGAATACACTTTTATGACGATATACATGCATTTATACAGGTGTTTTCATATAAACATAAAACTAAGAAAAGACTGTGAGATGCAATACACACACACACACACACACACACATATATATATATATATAAGTATATATAAATATATATATATTACAATTAATCATAATATTAATATTAGTAATACTAATTATTAATATATATATATATATATATATATATATATATATATATAAGTATAATTATATGGTATTCAGTTTCGCGTAATGTGGATCCTTTGAAAAATTCTCAAAGTTTCGCTGACATTTATTATTGCATCATAGAGATATTTACAAATGTAGCTGATGGAGTTATCTTATTCTAGAAGATTTGCTATGAATAATATTGATCCATAATTGAAAAGAAAGACCCTTCGCAAAATTAAAGTGTGTCGCCCCAGCAAGCGTGTTAGATAATGCGTTAAGTAGCTATCCCTATTTCAGGGGGAATCTATGAAAGTGGACGATTGCAAATGCTTTCAAAGAATATTGGATTACGCCTCAGCGTCTTTTTGTTGTTGAACCGATCCAAGGGAATAAAATCTAAAAGGACGGTTAGATGAATGCATAGATGGAAAAATAATTGAATCATACGAGTAGATGATCATAACTTTTATATTATCCATCTATTATTTATTTATCTATCTATATATAAATATATCAACCTATATATATATATATATATATATATATATATATATATATATGTGGGTGTGTGTGTGTGTGTATGTTTGTGTTGTATGCGTATGTACATAGAAATGATAGGAATATGTACAGAGTTATAATATGAATGTAGATACTGAGTTTTAAGACATATGACACACCTATATGAATGTAGATGCTTTCATAAATACAGGCAAACAGACAAACACACACATATATATATATATGTATATAAATACATACATACTCATATATATATATATATATATATATATATATATATATATATATATATACCCATATAATAGCACACCGTTTGAATTTGATATTAGATGTAGTCAGATTTCGCATCTATTTTTAAAGAGCCACGTTTCTATAGATTATGATGTCACACCCAATACAGAGTAGTAGTTTTTACAGTTATATATATATATATATATATATATATATATATATATATATATATATATATATATATATATATATAGCGTTTATGACATTAGCTGGAATTGAAACCAAAACATTTAGTTCTCCATCAATCTTGGCTACAATATTGCCTAAATAAAACAAAAATGCATATTAACCTTTTTAAATAATGACGGTGTTACGTATAGATATATACTAGCGCTGCAACGTATTTGCAATTACTGCTGCTAAGTTCGATCTTTCCATTGTGCATCCCTTAACAAATATTTCACCGGCTTCAAATCAAAATCGAATCACATAAACACGTCCAAATTACCTTTATATTTAAATTATAGTCCGTGGACAGCCATTCGACGGAATAATTTTTAAATAACACCCACCTGTGATATACATATATATATATATATATATATATATATATATATATATATATATATATATATATATATATATATATTGTTGAGCATTTAAAGGTTGAATAGAAAGTCGGTTACCTAAGATTTCATGCATAATTCATTCTCTTATAACCATTAAGGTTAAGAGAACAGAATACTCCTTTCATTGTCTTAATTTTGGGTGTGTATCCGTTGATATCTTATATTATGCAGTTCTCGGTTGATTAACTATGGCTAACTTTGTCGGATGTGTACTTGGGAGTCAGAGGACTGATAAGAATATCATGTTTTCATAACCATTTGATCACTGTATCCGGATGTTACGATATTAAAAACGATAAATGTTAAAATTCCAACGATATTTCTCTCGGTTGAGATTGACCCTGAGGTTTGTTCTATGCTAATAGAGTCAGAGATTGCTTCGTGGCCGGGTTCGAATCTTCCGAACGGTAATAATTGTGTCACCCTGCACCGATGCTTCCAGAAAAGAATGAAACATTAGTGTCGGTAGGTATTAAACAATATTTTATTGATAATTTTGTCAGCGTCTTTAAGAAACTCGGTTCTTATTGTTGATGAATTCAAGTTGAAATAAAAAGTCTATCACTTAAGCTCGCATGCATATGATTGAATGCTATAATAATCTACTTCATCGTTATTTTCATGGCAGGTGCTCGGCTTAGCTCTATTCTATGTCCCCCTCGCAAAATTTTCACTAGAAACACCCGTCTAGCAGAACACACTATCACTAGTTTCCCCCACTCTTTATCTGTGCTTAAACCGAAGCGTAGATTCCATCAGCAAAGGTTCTTTCTTAGAACTGCTCGCCTATGGAATTGTCTTCCGTTTTTCTGCTTTCCAGCTGAATACAATATGGTTGTGTTCAAGTCTAACGTAAACAAGTTTCTAGTGAGCCGTTCCATATGAGTTAAAAAATTTACCGAATCTCCATTACTAACGGTTACTATATTGTCCAATTGCTACTGTACACTCTTTAACCCTTATCCTCGAGTGACCTCTTGGCCTGTATAAGTGTTGATACGTATGTGAAACAAATTCATTAGATCATTATGGCCGGGTGTTACGACAGTTAAAATATTAGTATTAAAATGTCTACGATATTTCTCGCGGTCGAGATTGGTCGTAAGGTTTGTTCCTTGCTAATGGGGTATGTATTAAAAACATTATTTTTTGTAATTAATATATATATATATATATATATATATATATATATATATATATATATATACATATGTATTATGCAGTACAGTATACATATATATGCATATCCTTTATGTATATATGCATATATATATATGTATATATATATATATTTATAATTATACAACTCAAATGACCTTGTTACGGGTGTTGTGACCCACATCCGTTGCGCATGCGTACATAAACATAAACAAATAAACCCAAATTACTACTTTTGCAGAATTACTGTACTGTGTACGTTTTAATTGTTCTAATTGGGTTTTATTTCACGTTTGCATTTTCCAAATAAACAATTGTTATTACTTTTTACATTTTTTTTTACATTGTTCATTTCCCTATTACGTTTATGCACAAGTAAATCTACTTTAATCCGTTGACAACCATAAGAGCATTTTACTACGGGGATTCACCCACCGCCTTACTTTTTTTGTTTGATTTATTCTTCATTTTCTAATACACATTTCTTTAAAAAAAACATACATACATTTTCTTCTATATTACCAACATAAATAAATAACACCGAAAATATGTCATTTTTTTTAAAATTGCGTTACAAATAAATAATCAACGAGAAAATTAAACGCATTGTTTTATGCTGTATGTTTTCAGCGTCTCAGTTGTTTTTTTTTGTTTCTTGTCGCATTTAAACTATCCAAATAAACAATTGTTAATCATTTTTGCTGATTTTTACATCGTTCATTTCCGCATTGTCTTAATTAGTATTATTGACCTTATTAGCAACATATAAATTAAGTATTTGACCCAATGGGTCATGAATGCTTGTTTAAAATAAATGTAAGAAAATTACATATTATTTTCATTTTCCATTTAAAAAGCCATTCTTAACACGAGGAGAATGTAATTAAATATTCTGTACTTTCAAGTAACAATTTCATTTAAAAAAGATACATCTAAAATTTGAATTTAACTTTAAGTATTATGGTATCGGTTCAGTCCACACCCATCTATAAGTATGCAAACCGCTTATGATGCAATAATTGTAAGTCTTTTTTTTTTTACAAAAGTAAACAGAACGACTCATAGATATCTGTCGATATTTTTTTTCATTTTAATATACTTTCTAGAAATGTTTGTGTTATGTCACAAAAACTATTTTCTTTACGTCACACGTGTCACGCTCATACATTAATTCCATAACTTATATAATATACTGAACCAACGGGTTACGTGTAGACTTGTGCATATATATATATATATATATATATATATATATATATATATATATATATATATATATATATAAAAGAGAACCGAAATTGTTTACTGTCCAGCTTCGTTTCTATTTTCTTTTACGATTATAATCGATACAATTTATTTGTAAGAAACCCCAGTAAAACGGAATGTAAACATACGTGGTCCATCTATAACGTCGCAAAAAAATATTTGTATTATATTTCGAAACAATATATCGAAAATAACTTTTAAAATTTATAGCATGTGTATGAAATGTAATCTAGTCGCGTTCGAATACAGATCTCATGTATAGGGTTGTGGCAACAGAATATTCTTCTCATTTTTTTACTCTTAATTACATATTTAATAGAGTAAGACACAGTCACTCGACTGCGAACCACATAAGTCTATATAAACCCATATAATATATTAACGGATATACATTCATGAGCAAAGAAAATGGACCAAGAGTGACAGAAGGAAGAAATCGATTTTTAAATATTTTTCCATTAATTTTTGTTAATTTTAACTTAATATTTCTATTTTGTAGATTCTATAATAATAAGTGAAAAAATTAATCCTAAAAATGATAAGACTACATCTTGGCAAGGATTTTAAAAAAATGAAGTGCAGGATTAAGGCAGTTCAAAATTACTTACAAACAGATTTTTTTTATATTTTAAGAAATGAAAATGTTAAAACATCTCTTACTGCAATGAAACGAATTGGTCAATGGTCCAAGTCGAACGCTTGGTAAAATGGGAAATCTGGATCCGGTCGCCCTAGAGCATCCATTTTGAAGGACGACAAAATGCTTAGCTTAACTGTTTTGAAAGATCGAAAGAAAACTTATGTTGACCATATCAAAACTTAAAAACATGGCTGGACATTCTCTCTCTTGTTATATAATATCTAGACGAACGAAAGAAATGAAATTTTCCCCTAAAATCGTGCAACGAAGCCATTTTTATCAAAGAACATCAATGATATAAATAGATTTTTCTCGTGTTATGGCGAGAAAGATACAGACTGGTTCAGGAATGTTTGTTGGTTAGATAGAATCAAGATTTTGTTTTATTAGTGATTCTCCTGATAATCCTGAACGGTGCAATCGAAGAACTGGAGAAAGATTTTCGACAAGTTGCATACAAACGACAGTTAAATACGAGAATGAAGGGATAATGGTATGAGGAACTGTTACTGCAGCAGGAGTCAATCAATGCAAAGGAATACATTCGAATGTTACAAACAGAATTGTTACAAAGTATACAGAAGTGTGATTATCCCAGAACATTTTTTCAACATGATAATGTCCCTGCACCCACTGCTACAGTCATAAAAATGCTTTTCTGAGAGTTCAATTGATGTGATATTTTGGTCATGTCAAAGCACCGATTTACACCCAATCGGGAATATTTGGTCCATCATCTCTCGTGCATTTGCCTGAAGAAATTTGAGAACAATTACAAACAGTAGGAAGCTGTGAAAAGCGAATGGAATTGCATCTCTTCACAGTGTTCCACTTTGGTTGGGAGCACGTCTAAAAGGATTGATCCTATAAATAAATCAAAAAAGAATGTGATTCCCTCATAAGCATTTATTAAATTAAATATCTTGTTCTGCATTATTAGTCTTGTTTAAGTTTCCTTGTTCAATTATCCTTTGTCCAATAAAGCTTTTAGTGCAATAAAATGTATAACATTGCTTTGCCCCAGTTCTTTTATTTGCTCACGAGTGTATACTCAAGAGTCAAAACAATGAAAAGAATATGTTATTCGCACAGCCCTCGTCATGCACAAATTTTAGTATCAAATTTAGTGTAGAACGACCCTGATTAAACTTGATATATTCTACAGGTACCTTTATTTTGCTGATATATTGGGACAAATTTAAAAGAATATAAAACTTGTTCACAGAATTATTTTTTCTTTCAGATATATTTTTCGTAGAGCTTTTTCTTAAGATCTCACTGATTTTCTCTTACATTATTTGATTGTGTTTACTAGTTGATTACAGTATTAAGTCCCCTGTATTGCTGGCCTTTCACGGGAAAAGTTTCGATAATCTCCGTATTTGCTTTAGAGTTGGCGGTGTTGTATTTTTTGAATTGCTCACAAAATCCCTCTAAAGTAAAGTTACTATTTAGCGACTAAAACCAATGAATGACCATTATTCCCTAACTGGAAGCGATCGAATATCCTAAGGCGTATTTCGTGGCGCCTTGTCAGCACAATGTTCTGAACTTAATTTCTACCAGATCTGCTTAGTTGCTTCCGAGGAATATAGAACGGATTATGACAAATATAACGTGTAATAGATTCTTCGTAAGGTTGTACGTGGAAATCGCCATATCTTGTTGAATGAGAAAGACTGCTTTATTTGAAATTGATCGTTAAATATGTTTACATTTGTGCCCTTTTTCGTATCCATTACTAATCCATATTAATCTTAGAACGAGTATCATAATACTTAATTCACTGCACTTTATAATAACTAAGAACGATTCAAGATTATATTCTGACCGTCACAGAATAATCCAACACCGGGCACGTTAGTTAAATACATTTTGGGAGAAGTTCAGGAGTAAATATTGTATTTTAATACAAATTTCTAATAATCCCTACTTAAACATAAAACTCATACCCTAATACTAATACGGCATACTCACGTCAGATCACCGAAGTTAAGCAATGGTGAGTCTAGTTAGTACTAAAATAGCGACTAATTTCAGAATTCCAGGTGCTGTATGTAGGTGGACGTCAACATCTCCCTGCAATAGTTGCAAAAACTTAACATCTAAATCTTCCTCAACGGCTATATAATGCGACTAGGGACTGCTTGTGAATTCTGTACTCCCATGAAAATTCCTCCTTTGGAGGAAGCCAGTTACAGCCGAATAGTGTTAGTGTTGAACGACACATAATACTAATGTAACTTGACATAATGATAGAAAAACTATATACGAAATTTAATCCACATATACCGGGTAATTTCCTAAGAAAAGTCAGTGGAGAACTATAAAGCAGACAGACTGTTTAATAAAAGTATATCATAGATTATTTGTTTTACGTTACAATCAAGCGAAAGGGAAACGTTTCTGAACATATGGAGCGACAGTAATATCAAAGTTATGGCATCGATTTTTTAATAGCCTTGTTTTAATAGACTACCTCTATGACGCAAATGAAAAACGTATACATTTGCGATAAGATTGTTTTACTAAACCTCTCTTTATGACGCAAATTGAAAAGAGGTATACATTTTAATACGGTTGTTTTACTAAACTGCATTCATGACGCAAATTGAAAAAAGGATACGTTTGTAATACGGTTGTTTTACTAAACTGCTTTTGTGACGCCAATCGAACAACGTATACACTTGTAATACGCTTGTTTTGCTAAACTGCATCTATGACGCAGATTGAAAAACGTATATATTTGTAATACGGTAGTTTTACTAAACTGCCACTGTGACGCAACTTGAAAAACGTATACATTTTTAATACGAGTGTTTTATTAAACTGCTTTTATGACACAAATTGAAAAATGTATGCATTTGCAATACGCTCTTTTTACTAAACTACATTCATGAGGCAAATTGAAAAACGTATACATTTGTAATAAGATTGTTTTACTAAACTGCCTTCATGACGCAAATTGAACAACGTATACATTTTAATACGATTGTTTTACGAAACTGCATTCATGACGCAAATTGAAAACCGTATACAATTGTAATACGGTTGTTTTAATAAACTGCCTCTATGGCTCTAATTGAAAAATGTTTATATTAAATATTAAATATGAACTTGAACTCTAAGTAATATGTAGTAACACATGCTCCATTATAAAACGTTAAATTTATTTTATTCATAAATGTTTTATATTTGCCAGATCATTTATTTTTCTTAGATTCGCCTCTATTTTCTAGAGCGATTTATTTATTTGCTATTGCAAAATTACATTAAAAAAATAATAAAATTAAATTGACTATCGATTACTTTCAAATTTGAGACATTTTTCATATGGAAATTTAAATACATGCCCATTTACCAAAAAGAAATATTCGGTAATTGCTGTCTGGATAATCAATCTCGTTTTTAACATTTTACTTTTTTCTGTGTTTAAACCCTGTGAGCTTTCAAAAGTTATTAGTCTCATGTTTGGCTTCTCTAATGATATTGCTTCTTTAATTGATAATAAGGTATATTAGTCCATCATATCATATAAGGCACCTAAGGCTAATATTCTAAATTGATTATTTTACCATTAATTTCTTAAAATATTTGTCATGCCATAAATGGATGTTTTCACTAGAAAAATATGGATTTCCAAAATAAGCATTATATTTGCAAAACAATTAACTTAATAAGTCATAACCTTACAATTCCTTGTCATATGGCTGGAAGCATTTGCAACTTAATACAACTACTCATTGATTTATCTACGTTTCCTTAAATGCACACACACCCACACATATATGCATACATACAAATATATATGTCTATAGATACAAATATATATATGTGTATAGATACATACAAATATATATATATATATATATATATATATATATATATATATATATATATATATATATATACTAGGGAGAATATCCGTCGTTGACTGGGTTCAAAAACAGCCTACAAAAATGATTTATGAAAGTATGGTAGGTTATGAAAAGAAAGGGTTGTAAATTTGGGTTGAATTTAGGGGTATCAACACCAAAGCAAAATATGATGAAAGTAAATATAAAATATATAAACCACATAATTTATTATACCATACCTGTTCACACTGAAACACATATCACAATATTCTGTGGATCTATTTTAAAAACCGTGTTACACTTTGCGACATATTTCCATTCTACGGAGGTCAGGTGCGAACGAACACCCCATAATTTTGTTATACCACATTTCTTCAAAATTAAACATAATTATCAAAGTATACTTACGCATATAGATATGACAAGTCTTTATTAAAGTGTATGCCTATTTCCATTATTAGATAATATTAAGAAATCCATTATTTTGAGGAGTTTTAAAGTATGCAATTATCTTTGCCGAAGAAAGATATTATAAAAATATTATTTATAGTTAAACTATCATTTTTACTGATAAGAGCATAAAATTTAACTTCGAAATATGAGTCTAATTATATTTGCATTAAATTTAAGTAAACAATATGATTTAATTTACCTTGCCTTTTCTGTATTTTCTGAACTCCCTCTTGATATTCTTTCACTTTGCATTTCAAAGCTATACTTATTAAAGCTAACAATAACGGGGGAATACTCAGCAAACTATCATTTATCAGTCAGCTTTAATTTTGGTGGTTTGCATATAAGTTGAAATTTCAAAATATAAGAGAATGAATTTTATTTAAATAATGTAGAACCGTATAGCTTAAAGAGATATCGCAGAGAAAATTGGATAAATATAGAAAACGTGTAAAAAACCCAAAATAGATATGCTAGTTAGAGGTAGAAAAGTAACTTAAACGATACAAATATATAGTTATCTGTGTGGTTAAACATTCATCATTAAACAAAGAAATTTCCTGAAAGGCATAGCAGAGTTTTACTTATTTCTATAAAAAGTTACTACGGTAAAACATTTACATTAGCTTACATTTTCAATATAATTTAAGCTATACATTATAGCAAAATGGATTTCGGGATTGGGGAATGTGGTGAGACCTAAGGACGAATTAAGGCTCGCCAGTGGGTAGAAACCCCCAAGAGGCGAGTGAATTTGAGATGATGTAGTAACAGTAAGGGAGTTTCAGGGAGATGGATACCCAGTTTGCTCGCACCATTCCAGAAGCGAGTACGCGTCGAGTGCTCGAGGATGAATTTGGAGATGTGCCAAGAAGATGAGTCAAAATTTTTCAAATGGCTGATTACACAGGATGAAACCTGGGTCCATCACTATGATCCAGAGACCAAAGCCCAGAAAATGCAGTGGAAGTACTTGGAATAACCACCTTCAAAGAAGGCAAAAGTGCAGCTCTCCGCTGGCAAGGTCATGCTCACAGTCTTCTGGGACCATGACGGAGTAGTGATGCCATATTTGCTGGCAAAGGGCACCACAATTACAGGAGCATATTGTGCTTCACTTTTGAGGAAATTAAGGGAAGCTAACAAAATCAAGAAGCGGGGGAAGATCAGCAAAGGTACCCTACTCCTGCAGGACTACGCTCCGGTCCACAACTCGCATGTCCCAGATCAGAAGCATCCTCCCTACTCTCCTGACCTTGCACCATCTGACATTTACCTCTTTCCAGCCAAGGACTTGTTTTTGAACGGAAAGCGTCTCCCAGATTATGCGGGCTTGATTTATGAAATCACGTCGTGGTTGGAGGACCGACCTGGTGTGTTCTACAAAAACGGTCTTCAGAGCTGCATCGAACGATGGGAGAAAGCAATAACTCTGGGTGGTTCCTATGTAGAGAAAGACTTATAACTGTGCAAGATTCGTTGCTCTACTCCTACGGAAAGTATGTAAGGGGCATTATTTCTTGCACGCCCCTCGGGTGTAATACTGACTGTTTTTCACTATTAGATAATTATATAAATCCTTGTATTTTCACTTACCTTAAACATTTAACTAACTCAGATATTTCGGTTTTAACAAGGTTTCCTTTTTTATACTTTTACGTAGACTCTAGGTTGAATATCCTACTAATATATATATATATATATATATATATATATATATATATATATATATATATATATATATATATTACATTATAATTTTAAATCAATTTTCTTACTTTTCATAGTTTTCAATCCAAGTTCTAACCGGCATGATTTTAGTATGTGTACAAAATACATTTGCATACTAGTTTAACTTTGAGGACAAGAAATATATTTCAAACTTAATAGAATAAGCATATTTTAAACTTTTAATGTAGAATGTTTCTTTTATGGAAGAATAAGTATTGTAAATAAGTTCTATTCTACAAACTTTTAGTTATATTATTGCACTATCTCAGTTATCAAGCACTTTCCTCTGGTTAAAATTGACTTATAAATATACTTATTAATATTTATATCCTTATTTAAAGTTGTAAATAATTAATTATGAAACCTTTAATTTTTGAATTATATATATATATATATGTATATATATATATAGTAATTTATAAAATATATATGGCGATTAAGCTACACTGAATATTTGGCGTTTCATCCACTATAGGATTCGTCAGGCTTATGTTAGAATCTGTGGTTGTTTCTCGTTTTTATATATGTTGAGGATTTTAGTTAGCCAATCAGCTTTCTAGTATCCAGCGCGCCCCTTCCTATCAGCCAATGGACATGCATTTTATCGAACAAAGGATATGTTTTAGAACTAGGTTAGTGGTTTAAGGCAAACGATTTTCCTCATCCCTGCTCTTTTTTATATAGCAATATATATGCACACATACATATATATGTATATATATATACATATATATATGTGTGTGTGTATGTGTGCTCATTTATGTATATTCATGTTTATTTAATTTATTTATTTGTTTGTTTTCTATTGTTTTTGTTAGTTTTAAAGCTGTTTTGTATCGCTATCCTAGAGTAACTTTTATTTTGTGAACACAATTGTTTGCTATTTCTCGTCTACAGTTTAATAGATTTTGGGGTTCTTTAAAGTACAGAATAGCAAATTTTTCATGGAGGCATAATTTACATGGGTCATCTAAATGTCTGAACGTCGTAGCTTGTCTTATTATTTTCCATTGTCCGCTTTCTTTGAGTTCCCAATATTTATTCGCTAGTGTTGTTTTTATACGGTGTTTTTTTTATTTTTGAATGTACATTTGTGGTCATAGTATCGGGTTTTGAAATCTAAGGAAGTCATGCCTACCTAATATTTCTTTTTATTCGGATTTCCTCTCGCAAATGTTGTTTATCAAGCAACAATATTTGCGAAAGAAAACCCGAATAAAAAGAAATATTAGGTAGGAATGACTTCCTTTTATTTCAAAACCCGATACTATGACCACAAAAGTACATTCAAAAATAAAATAAACACCGTATAAAAACAACACCATGCAAGCAATTAGTGATCTACGAATTGTATAATCGTTCTGTCCTCTTTTCTATACTCTCATATATTAATAATCTTGTTTAATATTTTTCGAGATTATATTTCTTTTTCTGTTTGTACCGTATTCTTCTATTCTCTTTCGTGTTCTGTTATAATTTCACTTTAACTACACCTTTTTATATGATTATCACTATCTTCTGTCGTGTGGGTGTCCTTGGTTTTGTGAAGACTAGGGGAACAAAACCCCAAGCCAAATATCACTGCGTTGTGGGCCTTATCAAAGCAAAAGGCTAATAGATCGGAACTCTGACTTCAAATCTTACTGCTGCCTTACAGTTGTCCTTAAAAGGCTATGGAACCACATCCAGAAAGAAAAGGCGTAGTAGTGTACACGATAGAGCGACTGTCTACCTCACTAAGATTATTATCGGCCAGAAGCTGCGGCCTCCTCTGCTGCCAGTCGTCGTGGGTTGGCTCCACTGGAAATGAGCATAGGAGTTTCAGGGCGTTTCTCTGATGCGCAACAGATACTAAACCTAAACTGCGCAAGCAAGTTAGGAGCCAAGGTGGAACGTCCTGTCTCGAAGGATAAAGCACTGAGGCCTCGACTAGTCTTGGTCAAGGCTGAAGGACTGCATGCTGCTGCAGCTGCTGCTGATGATGAATATTGCACTACTCCGGCATGTTTTCCTTCAATTATACAAAACGGTTGTTTTTCTTTGTGTTTTACGTATTTAGATGCTACTATTTCCTCACTTTTATTGTTATTTGACGCCTTTGTCTAGAGATATACATTCTTCTTTACATTTCTCTTCTCTTAGCGCACTTTATTTATTAGTTTATACGCAACCACATCGTCGACGCTTATAGGATCATCTTGCTAGCATTGATTTTTATAGTTTTTACTAATATTTTTCTTGCCTCTTCTCTATCAATATCTCCGTGTTTTTACACTTGCCTATTACCTTACATCTATGTTTATTTCTTGATTTCTTATTTAAGCACATAGTCTTTCTTTTTCTTCCACTGAATTTAAATGCGAACAACAATTGCCTCAAACCAAATATCCACCTCTGTAATTAATAATAGCAGAATAAAAAATCAAACCCAACACAAACATAAGAAATGCCATAAAACATATATTAGCACATTAAAATATTCATAAATCATTCGGCGATATTTTTTGCTATCGAAAATTAAAATAGTTTACATGAATAATCAAAAAGCAATATTTATGCAACGATTCAATCGTATTGTTGAATGTAGACCACGTAAGTGTACGAGTACTAAAATCATCACAGAATACTGAAAAGCTAAAACGCAATTCAAATTAGTATTATAATTTTTACTAAGGTCGTTTTACGAGAAAAACGTAAATAGCGCAGCAGTCTTAATCTGCCTCTATTTAAAATTAAAATATAACTTAATTGTAAATACAAATGCCATTAATAGTATATATATATATATATATATATATATATATATATATATATATATATAACTACTTCATTTACTCACATTAATTTAATATACGAAAGTATAGATTTATGCGTAAACTTTAAGTATTTACTTAAAAAGCGCTCATACGCAGGTAGAGCTAGTTAGTAATTTATAAAATATATATGGCGATTAAGCTACACTGAATATTCTGCGTTTAATCCACTATAGGATTCGTCAGGCTTATGCGCGAATTCTGTGGTTGCTTCTTGTTTTTATATATGTTGAAGATTTCTAGTTAGCCAATCAGCTTTCTAGTATCCACCGCGCACCTTCCTGTCAGCCAATGGGCATGCATTTTATCAAACAAAGGATATGTTTTAGAACTAGGTTAGTGGTTTACGGTAGATCTTTCCCTTCCTTTATATATATATATATATATATATATATATATATATATATAAATACACCTATGTGTACACACATACATGCACACATATATATACATATATATATATACATATATGCGTGATCGTTTATGCATATTCATGTTTATTTAATTTATTTATTTGTTTGTTTTCCATTGTTATTCTTAGTTTTAATCGCCATATATATTTTTTAAATTACTAACTAGCTCTACCTACGTATTGAGCACTTTTGAAGTAAATACTTAAAGTTTACGCATAAATCTATACTTTCGTATATTAAATTTATGTGAGTAAATGAAGTAGTTATACTTAACTCCTAAAACAGTCGAGCACTCTCAAAAGAATTTATTTCACCAGATTACACATAGATATGGAAAGAGTTAATTTCGAAACATCGCTAAAAAACATCCCCACACCCAGCAAGCATAGCTATATTATTAAATCAATTTAAAAAAAAAACAGATGAACTAATACACCGAATGCGATGGCTTGCAAAGTCCTTCCTTAAAAATGAAAACATAAACAAAAAAAAATCCTGTGGTTTTAAAACCCTTAAAAATGCGAAAACAGTAGATCTTTGATAAACTTTGAAAATGACCTTTGAAACGTAATTAAAAACCTAGAATTCCACAATCAACCTAACAATTTCCAACGGAAACTACACAAACTCCTTAGAAACATAAGCAACTCGAATAAAATCTTTGTAAAAGCAGATAAAACTAGAAACTTTTATGAAATGGATGAGCAAGAATATAACACACTAATCACAGAAAACATTACAAAAAACTACAAAATACTAGACACAAACAAATGCGACTACATAGATATAATAAATACTGAAAGTAAACAAATTAGCGATAAATTAAAAATTAGCGATAAAGTTGGCAAATTGAAACCTAGAGAGTCATGCATTCTGCTTAAAGACCACATATCGGATTTTAATAATAATCCCAGCACCCGCCTGATAAACCCAACTAAACCAGACATAGGTAGAATTAGCAAAATTATACTTTCTAGAGTAAACAAACAAATCAAACAGGACTTAGAACTAAACCAGTGGGAAAATACTACCGAAGCAATCACCTGGTTTAAAAATATAGAAAACAAAGATAAATGTACGTTCATACAGTTTGACATCATAGACTTTTATCCCTCGATATCCGAAGAACTTTTTAACATTGCCCTAGAATTTGCCGAGGCATACACTGATATATCCTCACAAGAAATCAACATCATTAAAAAATGTAGAAAATCAGTTCTAATAAATAACAATAACCAATGGATAAAAACTAAAATGAAAAATTCGTTCGATTTGGCGATGGGTGCCAGAGACTCTGCAGAGGCATCGGATCTTGTGTGATTATTCATTCTATATACCCTCACAAGCATATTCGATACTACGGATATCGGCCAATATAGAGATAACGGACTAGTTATAATAAAAAAAAAACTCCAACAAAGTCAAGGCAGAAAACTTCAAGAAAAACATACACAAAGAAATGACAAAATTAGGCCTAAAATCGGGCGTATCAGCTAACATAAAAATAACAAACTTCCTGGACGTCAAGTTAAACGCTACTCCAATTTACGTAAACCCTAAGTCCAACCACCCACCATCAATTATGAAACACATTCCTAACTCGATCGTAAGTAGACCCAGTAATAACTCAAGCGATGAAAATGCATTTAACAGGTCAACCAATATCTAGGAAACCGCCCTAAAAAATAGTGGATACAAAAATATCGATATCAAATATAAGCAACAAAACACCAACAACTATAATAAAATAAAAATTAGATGAAAAAGAACTATAATTTGGTATACGGCCCCATACAATCAAATGTTAAAAATAAAACTTGGCAAGAAATTTCTAGATCTTATTGAAAAACACTTTCCCGCAACCAACCCCTTACAGAAAATATTCAATAAAAATACCTTGAAATTATCTTACAGTTGTTGCGAAAATTTAGAGATCATAATCAAAGCACATAATAACAAAATACTAATATATATATATATATGTGTATACACACATATATGTATATATATGCGTATATATATACGCATATATATACATACTTATATATATATATATATATATATATATATATATATAATTTGAGGTTGAGGTATTTACGAAAAATAAATATATACGTATATATATATATATATATATACACGTATATATTTATTTTTCGTAAATACCTCAACCTCAAATTATATATATATATATATATATATATATATATATATATATATATATATATATATATATATTAAAGAACCCCCAACATCTATTAAACTGTTGGAGAGAAATTGCGAACAATTGTGTTCACAGGATAACATTTACTCAAGGATAACTATTTTAAAACTAACAATTACTATAGAAAACAAACAAATAAAAATAAATAAAGTAATTAATTAACATGCATATACATAAACTATCATTCACACACGCATATATATATATATATATACATATAAACTAACATATAAAACTATTTAACCTAAAAAACAGGCAAAGACACTAGATATGTACGCTAAATAGCACACACACAGGAACGGGTAAATCGGAGGTCAACTGCCTGCTCATTGGCTGATTAGAAAGGATACGGTCGATACTAAAAAGCTTATTTGCTTACAAAAAACGCAATAGAAGGTGCGTATATAGAAACGCGAGACAACCACATAATTCCAGCATAAACGCCTGAAGAATCATAGAGTGGATGAAACGCGGTATATTCTGTGTAGCTGAATCGCTATATATATTTTATAACTTCATATATATATATATATATATATATATATATATATATATATATATATAAACATATATATATATATATATATATATTTGTGTGTGTGTGTGCAATATTGTTATTTAAATAGACAAATGTTACAATACTATCAATTGGATTAACCTCGTTTTAATTCATCAGTTTGTTTACCCTTAATGTCTTTAATTGGCATATACATACACACACACACACAGATATAGATATATATATGTATACATATATATATATATATATATATATATATATATATATATATATATATACATTATCGGCCATAATATAAGGAACGGAAAAAATAAACAAATTATTACATATATATATATATATATATATATATATATATATATATATATATATATATATATATTATGCATCCTGTGTAATCATTCTTTTTAAAAACTTTGAGTCATCTTCTTGGCCCATCTCCAAATTCATCCACGAGCAGTCGACGCGTTCTTGCATGGCTGGGAAGAGGCGAGAATCAGAGGGTGCAAGGTGAGGAGAGTAGGGAGGATGGCGGAGAATTTCATAACCACACGCCCGTGCTTCGCCCGTGCTTCTTATCTAGTACATGCGAATTTTGGACCGGAGCGTTCTTCTGCAGGAGTAGGATACCTTTGCCCCGCCCCGCTTCTTGATTTTGATAGCTTCCCGTAATTTCCTCAAAAGTGAAGCAGGGTTTCTTGATCATAGTGATTGACGCAGGTTTCATCCTGTGTAATCGGTCTTTTGAAAAACATCAACTCATCTTCTTGGCACATCTCCAAATTTGTCCTCGAGCACTCGACGCCTTCTCGCGTCTGGAATGGTGTGAAAATCTGGGAATCCATCTGGCAGACACCGTATGCATATGTAAATGGTCATGCATGATAGTTTCCACGGACCCTTTACTAATCTTGACATCTTGGGCTATTTTGCGAATAGTAATGCGCCGATCGTCCAAAATGGTAGCCTCAACTTGACGGGCAGATGCCTCATCAATGACAGAAGGGGGACGACCAGGTCTGCAAGCCGTTTCCACCAACTCCCGGCCAAATTTGAATTCACGATGCCAGCGTTTTACAAGGTCATATGATGGGGCATTATCACCATAAGTGTCGTTCATTTCATCAAAACTTTCCTGTTGTGTGCGTCCTGTCAAATACAAAACCCGAATCACTGCTCGACATTCAGCAGGCTCCATTTCACACCTGAATTTGTTCAAGCACCTGTAAAACAGAAACCACAATTAGTGCACATCTTTAATTTTACACGTAACCCGTAGAGATATAAATCATTGCACCTGCAAAATTTCATTTGGATCAGACTATTGGAAGTGGGTCAGGGGTATTACTTATTGCACGCCCCTCGTAATTTGAACTTTACGATCAAAATTTATTTTTCGACTGAATAATCGAAAAAAAAATTCAAAGTCGTTATTCAGCGCAGTTGCAAAGAATGCTCTCTCTCTCTCTCGCTCTCTCTCTCTCTCTCTCTCTCTCTCTATAAATATATATATATATATATATATATTCAGTGATGATCATATTTATTGGCACGGTAAAATAAAAGTTAAATTTTGTCTAATAAATTCTAAAAAAGGGATTAAATTAAAGAAAATAACAAAGTATATTGTGTATTTTTAACTGGCCTTTCCGATGCAGCAATCGGATTTTAGAAAAAATAAATAACAAAGGAACAACAAACATAATTGCAAAAAACCCTTGTTCAAAATTATTGGCACGATTTATTTAATAATCAATTGTATAGCCTTTGGCCTTGATTACCTTCCTCAGTCGCTTTTCATAGTTTACAACCAAGTTGTTGCACTCTTCAGTAGTAATTTTAGCCCACTCTTCCTGACAATAATCCTCCAATTGAATAAGATTCTTAGGCTTTCTTTGCATTACCCTCAATTTTAATGTTCTCCATAAATTTTCAATTGGATTAAGGTCTGGGCTTTGTGATGGCCACTCCAAAACATTAATATGATTGTCCTCAAGCCATTTCTTAGTCAGTTTAGACGAATGCTTTGGGTCATTATCTTGCATGAACCACCAACGACGACCAAGTGAGAGCTCTTAAGCAGAGTCTTTCAGGTTTTCATCCAATATTTTAACATAATCTTCCTTTTTCATGCTACCTGTGACCTTAACAAGTCGCCCTGGTCCAGAAGCAGCAAAGGATCCCCAAAACATCAAACTGCCTCCACCGTGCTTCACTGTGGGTATGGTGTTCTTAGGCAGGAAAGCTTCGCCAGATTTTCTGTAAATATAAGACACTTTATTATGGCCAAATAACTCTATTTTCGTTTCGTCAGTCCATAGAACACGTTTCCAGAAAGCAACATCTTTATCAATATGACGTTTTGCAAAGGCTAGCCTTGCTTTCAGGTGCATAGGCTTCAATAAGGGAGTCTTTCTCGGACGACATGCTTTTAAACCAGCTCTCTTCAAAACTCTACCAACTGTATGTCGAGATACATTCACTCCAGAGGTGCTCTGTTCATCAACAATCTCCCCAACAGAGATCCTTGGGTTTTGTTTTACTTGTCGAACAATTTTCCGTTCATCTCTTGGGGAAAGAATCCTTTTTCTCCCTCTACCCTCTAAACTCATAACGTGGCCTTGCGATTTGAACTTGTTTATTATGGCTCTAACAGTGGATTTGGGAAGGTTTAGCTTCTTTGAAATCTTATCCTAGCCCTCCCCATTGGTATGGCATGCTACAACAAGCTTCCTGACGTCTTCGCTGTGTTCCTTAGTTTTAACCATGGCGATTGAAAATTATAATTTAGTCACTTATAATAGTTTAAATAAATCGCTATCTAAAAATTATCTGAAAAAAATTATTCACTGAATTAGCGTTAAACAAGCATAATATGGCTATAAAAAGTTCAGAAAGCACGTAAACCGGAAATTGATTGATATTATACTGATACTAAAAGAAAAACAAAGCCGTGCCAATAATTTTGAACAAGGGTTTTTTGCAATTATGTTTGTTGTTCCTTTGTTATTTATTTTTTCTAAAATCCGATTGCTGCATCGGAAAGGCCAGTTAAAAATACATAATATACTTTGTTATTTTCTTTAATTTAATCCTTTTTTAGAATTTATTAGACAAAATTTAACTTTTATTTTACCGTGCCAATAAATATTATCATCCCTGTATATATATATATATATATATATATATATATATATATATATATATATATATATATATATATATATTAAACTTACTGTCATATCTAAAAAGACATTTCGAAATTTAATTAAGATGATATAAAAACCGTAAAATTATTTTTCTTACTTAGACACTATTATCAAAGAGAACTGTGCCCTTTATTATTTATTTATTTTTTGTAATTTTTATGTAATTTGTAAATGTTAAAATGCTTAGCCGTTAAGTCCTCGCAAAGTGAGTAAAAAAAAACGCATGTTCTTATTAAAGTCTGAACTGTTTATCAGATAACGATGGTTTGCGCGGTGTGTTCCTTTTTATTTCTGTATTTTGTCGGAATACTATTTGCATTATCTTCATCATATATATATATATATATATATATATATATATATATATATATATATATATATATGTACATATATATATATATATATATATAATATATATATAGAGAGAGAAGGAGAGAGAGATAAATATATAGATTATTATGGATATACATATGTAGTCATCCACATGCAGTACTGTTTCACTGTAGCACAGCTCATCAATGCGGCTTAAGAAGAAACTACCTCAGCAACTATCAAAGATGTATATGTCTGTATGTGTATATTTTCCTACTAAACTACATTGTCAATTTTCAGTCTACAGACTGGGGATTTGACATAAGGGGTATTGAGATTTTGGAGAACGCTTTTAATCAGCTCTCGGTCAGAAAGTTGGCTGTCAAGGGATCAAAGTTCAATGATTTGACCTTTGAAAACTCTATTAAACTCCTCCGCTATTTTTTGGTATAAAAACTTAACATTTAGGATGTGCGTTACTTGGACATGGATCAAACTTTTTAATTCGTTTGGAGCCCAAAACCATAAATGTTACATACAAGGGCCAGAATTGGGGCCAAATTTAAATATAATTTGACCTCTGCGGTCTGTACTAATCTACTCCGTTTATTTTTGGCTTACACTTTTAAAAGTTTTACAATAAATATTTGGCCGAGAATTTCGCTGCCAGAGGTCAAAAAATGTGGTATCTAGATAACTATTAAGGCAATTTTTTTGTCTAAACATTTTAAATTTTACATAAAGGTATTTAAACACGCAGCAGACTTCTAAATCATATTTTGGGAGTAAATTTAGATGCCAATAGGTAAAAATGGAAGTAGTTGAACTTTTGCAGACTCTAATAAGCTCCCCGTCAATTTTGGTCTAAACACTAAAAATTTTATGTGTAGATACCTTGATATTTTTTTAATTTTTTTTTCTTACATTTTCACCCCAAACAAGGCAAATTGCCACTTTGGTGTAGGGGGCTACTATCAGGGGCAACAACTACTGGTGTACTATGTAGGGATTTGGGCAGCAAGATATCGGTTCATGTTACACTTGAACTTCTGCACGTCAGTTCTGTTGGGGAAGCAGGGACCTGGGATGGAATTCCAGAGTCTAGCGGTTCTGGGAAAGAAACTATTGGAGTAAAAATATATTTTACATCTAGGAATCTCTACAGTGTGGGGATGGGATTTATCAGCATGTCGGGTTTGTCGAGGGTGCTCACGTCGTGGGGGAACAAGTGATTGCACTTCGTCAGAGCATTCACCACTAAAATACTTGTAGAAAAGCAACATTTCCTCGATGGGACAGAGGCTGAAGCTTAAATGCCAGTTCAGGGCCTATCAGGTTTGCGACTCTCTTTTGAATCTTGTCAAGGAGCGAGAGACTATTAGCAGATGCACCAGCCCAGATGTGACAGCAATACTCCATACATGGGCGAATGGTGGCCTTATAGAGGTACAGGATACTTTCGGGTGTTAGTAGCTTTCTAGCACGGTAGAGAGAGCCCACCTTTCTTGCAGCGGCCCTGGCAATGCCTTCAATGTAATTGTTCCAACTCATGTTTCCTGTGAACGTTAGGCCAAGGAGTTTAAAGGATGTACTTTCAGATAAAGAGTCGTTGGCCATTGCTATAGGTGGTAGAGAGGGTTTCTTGTAATTATTGAATGAAACTAGTTTAGTCTTGGCAGCATTGAACGCGACCAACCACTTTTGTCCCCATTCCCCAACAGATTGGAGGTCTTCCTCTAGTGTTTCTGCCATTTCTTTAGAAAGTTGTTCATTCCTCTTCCTGTCGTGCCTGCCATAGAGTGTAGTGTCGTCAGCATATATACCCATCTCAGCGGCAATTTTGTCGGGGAGGTCATTTATGAATATCAGGAACAATAGAGGTCCAAGGATAGAACCCTGGGGCACCCCCGCATTTATATTATATTTCGATGTACGACCGTCGAGGACAACCTGGATTTTTCTCTTATCTAAGAAGGATTTAATTATGTTAAGTATTCTACCAGTGATACCATATGATCTTATTTTTCTGAGGAAACCCTCATGCCATACCCTGTCAAAAGCCTTAGCTATATCTAGAGCTACCGCTCTGCCCTCCTCCGCTTTGTCCAGTGAATTGTATATACGTTCAGAGATCACAGTTAGGATGTCTGCTGTGGAACGGGCTTGTCTAAATTCATATTGTTTGTCAGTCAGAAGGTTAGCATCTGTAAGATGAGTGACTAGAGCATGGTTAATTAAGGTCTCAAATATTTTGGCATAAAGTGGGAGGAGGCTAATGGGGCGATAATTTGATGGGGCAGGCCTTTCGCCAGAATTCTTGAATACTGGTACAACAGAAGCAGTTTTCCAACAGCCCGGAAAGCAAGCTTCATTAAGGCATTTGTTGTAGAGTTTGGAGATAACTGGAGCTACTTCGGCTGAACACTTTTTTAATAGCACAGCTGGGATAAGCTCGGGTCCACATGCTTTTGAAGTGTCAAGGTTTTTTATGATAGCATGCACCTGAGCAGGGTTGGTTTTCAGATCGTCTAGCGTGGCGTCTGTCCGCAATGGAAAGTCAGGTAGGGGTGGTTTGAAGGGTCCAGTGTGGAGTTTGAGGCAACTCGACTGGCAAGCATGTTAGCCTTGTCGGTTGCTGAGGAGACAACCTCGTGATTGTTGGTTAGTGGGGGAATTGTTGATTGCCCATTATTTACTACACTGTTGTAGATTTTCCAGAAGTCTCGAGTTCCTAGTTTTTGTGCTTCGATGCGCTTTTTAGTGGTTTCCGTAAATTCTCTCTTAGCTGTCGCTATTTCTTTCTTATCTTTATTTCTAGCTTATATATACTTATTATACTTACTATATATGAGTCACACTTTTCATTTTATGCACACAAAGTTATGAACAGTATATATGGCCCGGGTAAAGCCAGGCTGACCTGTTACTATATAGTAAAATGACTTATTCAGTTGGTTGGTGTTTTTTGTTTTACGGCATATCAACATTTTTCAGGTTATTTAATGCCGAATCCAGTTATTTTGAAGAAACACTGTTTAATAGAATGTATCTTTTTTCAAGTCAGTTTCCATTTAACGCATAATTGGGGGCCAAACAGGCACTACCACTCTGGGTCAGAGTGCGCCTGGGAGCAATGATAATTAAATGGGTGGCCCCACACTCCCCAAAGCCCGCAAACTGGGGCCTCACCATCTGACATAGTTTAAGGTAATATCCAGGACCGACTTATCCAGGGATTCCGCAGGATTTCCAGATAGATTTAAACTGGTCCACTCGTTTTTTTTAAATTTTATTTTGTATAATTATCATACTATGATTAGAATTGTTCCTCAAACTCTATATCAATACATTAGAACACCCAATTTTTACACTCGTGCGGCAATATAACGTCTATGTGGAGTAGTCAATATATATATATATGTGTGTGTGTGTGTGTGTGTGTGTGTGTGAGTGAGTGATTGTGTGTGTACGTTTGTTAGCGTGTGTATGGGTGTGTCTTAATCGATATTGTTAATCGTCCAGGTAGGATCATCAAGAAAAAAATATGAGTAATAATGTTTATATCGATCACAGTTACAATCCTCGGGGCTTTGATCAATAAGCTAAAGTCGCTTCCCACGCTCGATAACCGTGTCTCTATAGCCTCTGAGCAACCTCATTTCACAAAGTAATCACACTTAGAGTATCGATCAACAATATGACATTATTAGTAATGAATAACATGCGGTATTAGTGGAAGTGGAAAAACATATTTCCTCTGGATTACACGGTCCGGATAATCGGGCGTATAGCGCTAAATAAATCGCAGATATAGTAATACCGGTAAAAGGATGTATAGCGTGGCCATTGTTGCTTAATATCGGCGTGTCTGTTTTTAAATATAAGAGAGATTGCAAAAGAAGTATTTAATCCATATTACGGCAGTGCTTACAAATCTAAAACCCATTTGATCAGGCGACGTTTTTTAATCTCTCATCTTATGTTACAAATGAATCGAGGCGGTGTGTTTCGATTAAATGGTATGCAATTAATATAAATGCCCAGGTAAGCAGTATAACTAAAACTCAATCTGTTTCATTATAGAAATATCAATATTGTAAATGATTACTTTCTTGTTATTTTCTTCAAACTTCTTACTTTTCGAAGTATCATTTTTGCACCTTGGCCGTACATGCATGCAAGAATTCGACTGCAATATACATACATGCACACCTATATATATATATATATATATATATATATATATATATATATATCTTGACAATGGATTTACATTACTATATATATCATGACTATATGTATATATATATATATTGTCATGATATATACATATAATTACATAATTTTAATACATAAACTGATATACTAAGACATAATTTATTGGTAATGTGTTCAGTATTTACTACAACAGTGCTCAAAACATAGGTAGAGCTAGGTAGCAAATTATGAAAATATATATGTCAATTAAGCTACACAGAATATTCCGGGTTTATATCTCGTGAGAATTTGTCAGGCTTATGTGAAGGGTTGTGGTTGTGGTGCGTTTATATATACACATATGCTATTAAGTTTTATATTAACCAATAAGCTTTTTAGTTGTCACCGCGCCAATCCTTGATCAGCCAACGGGCAGGCACATACAGGAGAAAGACACAGTTGGCAACCACTTCAGCCCTAGTCTTTGTGTGTTTATGTGAAGGGTAGTAAGGTGTCATGCTTACTGCCCTATCCATTACCACACAAGAGGAGTGAAGCGGGGGTCAACTGTGCCAATTTCCTATAAGTGCCTGCCCATTGTCTGATTAGGTTGCTATGAATAGGTGCTGTTGCATTGGGCAGCTTTAGTTTTTCGTGTCTTTTCGAATAACTTTGACGATCGAATTCTTCAGTATGTTGCAGCAAGAATATGATCACAGTACAATGGGACAAGAGACAACACCTCATGTAACTGTGTGTGTGCATTTTGCGATACACCATGCATAATATTTCATATACGTATAATTTCATCACTGAAATAAAATGGTCTTCGCAAACCGTTTTACGACGCAATTAATGCTATACCGATCATATCTTATATATGCCAACCTTTGAACGTGACCCCACTTTCGACTGCTCGATGTATCTTCCAAGCTAAGATAATATAAAATGCGGATTTTGGAGTTATTTCTATTAACTGCAAGGAAAAGCCATGACTGAATAAATATAAGATACGCTGACGTTTATAAAATTCTTTCAACCTACGTCACCGGGAGAAGAAATTGGTTAAAATAAAAAAGGAACATATAAACGACAAGTACTGTTTGTATCCACTTAGACTGGCTATAATGTGCCTTTTATACTAAAGCTGGAAAAAATGGTTAATCCATTTATTTTACTTAGTGTTTAAAACGAATGCTGAATTATATTAATCCCAAATACATTTTAAATTATAAGTTAATTCTTAGCCAGGAATTAACATTCGTTCTAGTAAATTATTAATCACTTAAGCTTGTTAATCCTTTTTTTTAGATACAATAATCGTTTTAAAAGCAAAAGCTCTTGTTTGAACACAAAATGTTAAGTAGCTATACAGACGGAAGGCGGACACCTGTTAGGTTCGCATTTTCCTTGTTCAGAATGTATGTTCTTACAAGCTCACTATAATTCTCAATGCACTTTTGCGAGGAATTCATTGAGGCATATCTTATTCTGACACAGTGCCCTGACGGGAGTGGTTTTCATTACACAGTTAATATCGGCAAGAGAAATGAATGATTCGGGTTATAATTTAATATATTCAGCCACTATAACAATAGAATTTGCACTCCAATCTATTCCATTCGGGCGGAATAAAAAAGAAGATAGTTTCTTGGAAGGTATTTAGTATGGCATGTTCCTCGTTAGTACAAAATTTGCCCATTCTCATACATTATAGATTATTTTCCTGAGGTTAAACCAAAGAATGTGATATCTCTTACGTACATTTAATGGAGATGAATAAGCATAGTAAATGCTATACATTACCAATACATTTTTTTCATAATTTGGTGCATTTTCTCACTGGAAGCTCAGATTTACGTGTGATTCGATATAAACGCAATTTCGTGTCGTTTTATTCCCTCCAAAATTATCCGTTAAGAATATTGAGAATTGACAAAAGCAATAAATATTATTTCTAAGTAGGTTTTAGTGAAAAAGTGCCTTTTATATCAAGAATTGGTTTTGTTATTTAGTCTCATTTTTTTGCTCTATTGTTGAGATTCATGCAAGAGCCCCTGCAATGGTGATGTAATTGCTTTATCTTTGATATTTTCCCGAACGTTATTTACGTGTGGTGTTTCACGCCGTTATTTAATAAATATGTATAGGACAGTAATTCATGCCAACCTTCTGCATGCCTGCATTTAGAATTAAATATAACGAAACAATGTGCTATCGCTAAGCTACATTATATTAAAACACACCGTCGCCAAATACTCGTTCTCTCCCTATTCTATTTATCTCTCTATCTATCTATCTATAAAACTTAAGCCCAATTTCATAAGCTGCCTTTTCTCTTAGAACTTAGCGTCTGTAGAAAACTATACAGAAATTATGATATTACAGATCAGATGTAAATAAGTTCTGCTGACCTAACCTCTTAAATAATCAATCTCTCTATAAGATCCACTATTACTGATGATGTTGATCCACTATTTACCTAACAATTTATACTTTTCATCCTAGAGTAGACTCCAGACCTGAAGGCAATTGACTCACAAGTAGAATGTATAGCTCAGTGTAACGGCTATGAATTAAAAAATGCGATAGTATATTAGGAATCATTTTCAATTTCTAAGATACGCTTATTTAGTTACTTATAGTTTAATTATTCCCATAAGTATAGTTTATTTAGACATTTTGAATTTGCTAACTCTACTGAGGATATTTTTTAATTATGGATAGGCTTCTTTGAGAAAAATACTTGTATAAAATTATAAATAAGAAAGAAATCTATTTTCTTAAAGAAATAACATGGGTTTTGATCACCTCCACTTTTATAAATTTCTAGATCTCTATATCTATGAAAATGGCATATGTCAATTATTTATTTTATAGAGAACCGCAATACCACCACATATATACAACCATCTTTTAAAAAAGCACATATATACTCTTCGGAAAATTCTAATATATATCACAGCATTGTAAAAAGCACATATGCACTCTTCAGAAAAATCAAAATTATATCAAAGCATTGTAGCAAATCACATATATTATTTTCGGAAAATTCTAGATGATATCGATGCTCTGTATGTATTCCTTTATTAGCGCGGTTTGTATTTCCCCAACGTTGACGAAATATAATAACTAAACATAGCAACAACCGCATTTTCAAGAACATCTCACACTGAATTAGCATAACATTTATAATGCAGATATAATAAAATGCATGCTAATATGAAATATAAAAGAATGTTCAATGATAATGTAGCATAAATGAATATCCTGTACTGCGATCAAATGATAAAACGTTTTCCAAATCGCGTAACTACTTTATAATATGTCTTTTTCATAGTAAATATTAAATCTAAGTAATACTGTATGGTTGTCCATTATAAATATCTATTGTAAATTCAAATATTACTGTGAGATATATAACAAACACTTTAAAATTGATTAGAGCAGTGAATAATGCTACATTTCGCCATTATAAACGTTAATACATAGTAAGCCAATTTAATTTGCTATTCAATAATTTCATAGAGAATTGAGAAGAGTTGGGCATATACAGTAATATAGGCAATTTATGTTGCATCAATTCAAGACTAGTGTTTAATAAATAACAGGTTAATTCGCGTTATCAGGGGTCTTTCTTATGACTAGTTGAACGGCTCCTAACCATAAGTCTATTCCGTTAGTTTACTGATAATTTACAGCTTCTTACCAGTCAATGCACTAATTAAAACGAAACTGGCAGTATTAGAACCCCTTTGTAAACGTTTAGTGAAACAGTTTAAGTGACGTTAGACACAAAAAAGTAGAGCAGATTATATACAAGCATTAAAAAAATTATATATATATATATATATATATATATATATATATATATATCCATTTGTATATTTCGGAAACTAATCATTATTTAGACGCGTTTGATTGAACACGGAAGAGTTATTCTTTTTTCGATCTTGTTGGCTATCTTTTCTGTTTGTGGATCGGTCTTTTTAATTTTTACAGGCATATTATATAGGATGGCGCCCAGAAGTTGTTGGTCGACCATATATTCCCTAGCGCTTAATATCGGGCATCCCATTATCCTCAGAAGCTATTGTTTTCATTTTATTTTCAATTTTGTGTATTGTTATGTATACTTTTGAAAAATGCGTTAATTTATTTAGTTTTTAATTGGCTATAAATGTTGGTGCGGGAGGGTTGAGCGTGTTATTTGTATTTTATTTCATATGAGTTTCGATTTTCTTACTCTATAGAGAACCGAAATAATACAATAATATATTCCACAGCACTTTACAAATCACGTAGAGACTTTTCGCAAAAGTATCATACATATAACAGCATTGTACAAAGCACATATACAATCTTCAGAAACACACACACATATATATATATATATATATATATATATATATATATATATATATATATATATATATATATACAAGAAAAATACTCGTCGTTGACTAGGTTCAAAAACAGCCTACAGAAAATGGACTCTGATTTATGAAAGCATGATTGGTTATGAAAAGGATGGGTTGTAAAGAGATAGCTTCGAATTTGGGAGTATCAAAACCAACGTAATATATGATGAATGTAAAAATAAAATAGATAAACCCCATAATTTATTATGCCATGCCTGTTCACACTGAAACACTTATCACGATATTCTGTGGATCTATATATAAAAAAAAAAACTTGTTAAACTTTGTGACCTATTTCCATTCTAAGGTTAGGCGCGAACGAACACCCCATAATTTTATTACACCATATTTCTTCAAACTGAAACATAATTATCAAAGTATACTTACGCAGATAGATAGGAAGAGTTTTCATTAAAGGGTGTGCCTATTTCCATTCTATGGAAGCTAGGCATAGACACACACCCCTGCATTTTATTATACCATCCCTATTTAAGTTAAAACATACTTGTCAAAGTATTATTATGTACACCTATATCAAAACAGACGTTTTTTTTTTACATTTTTTTATTTCCATACTTTGTGGACCAGGCGCGTACGCAGACCCCACAATTTTAATGAATCATCATTATGACAGATCAAACATACCCAGTCCTGTATCTCGATAATCTTCTATCATTATATGTAATCAGTGTTCTTTAAATAGTCAACCATATAGGAGCCTATTCGTGACCACACACACACACCCACACACACACACGCACACACATTCAGCTATATATATATATATATATATATATATATATATATATATATATATATATATATATATATATATATATATCGAAACTTTAATATGAATCCGTAATTACGTATGGACAGTAATTGTGAGTATGCAAACTTAAAGCGTTCAGCCAGCGTTAATCATTAATCCTAAAAAATTAAAACATTTAAAAAGTTTTACACGCTAGATATTAGGCATTAAGCGATGGATATAAACTGTAGACAAGTGTTGACATCAAATCTTAGGACATATTATATAAAAAACATTACTGTTGACTTTAGCTAAAAACGTCATATATAAATAGTTGAAATATTTTCTTCAGCAAAAACATAATTTGCAAATTTCTCACCACAGGCAGTGCAATAAAGTAACATTTGATATAATTTCTAAACAGACCGCAGGTATAATTTCCAAAATAAATCAAACAGATTGACATTGTATTTAATCAATGAGTATTTTTTAATAGAAAACCAGTGAAAAATCGAGATACTATATAATCATTTCTCCTGTAACTGTAAATCCCGAGGTCCTCTAAGAGTGCGGAACATTTTATTTTCCTCATTATTCTAATTACTGGTAACTTGTGAATTGTTTATTGACGTTTAAACGCTTGCAATTCCCGATCCCAACACAAGAATAGATGTTATTAGATGGAGGGACATGAAATTGATTTCCCAGATGTTATTTAAACGTACGCATAAATGGACGAATATTCCCCGAAGTATTATCAGCCCTGATTGAATACGTGCTGGGTTTAATTTAATGAATACGCTGAGTAATACATTGTTATATATAAAAGTATTTGAACACGAACACGATGACACGATGTTAAACGGGATTCAATGATAATCAGTCAATGTTTCACACTCCCATTTTTTTAAATTCATCTAAAAGCAGTGAAATCGACCATTTTACATCAAATCGATTATCTGTACTATTTGGAGAGCGATGGCAGTGCACTAAAAAAAAGCATTAGAGTCTCTTCGAAAAGAAATAGCCCGCAATACATTGCACTCTACATTGCACTGTAGGGAACATACTGCTGATTTTAGATTGCCACGTATAACAGCTTGAATTAAATGTTGATATGCAAAATTAAATAAGGATAGAGTGTAGTGGTGCTTTTTACTGAAATATTCATTTTCAACGCGGCTCTGACATAAAAAAAAATTGAATTTATATGCCTGCCCATTCTGCTTGTGTTGTAACAACGGTTCGAATGTAAGTTCACAATGAAAAACTTAAATATTACGTTTAAGTTGTGCTTTTAACAGCAACATAAATTTAGAAGGCGACCATGTCAAATAAAAGACATAATGTTAATATTATAATTACGCCTTATGTGTGTGTAGTTATACAGTGTGTTTGTGAATTAAGACTGTATAAGGTTGAACTTTGGTCGAAGTTGCCTGTTCTTACTTTCATCAGCATGTTTCTGATCAAATTGATACTTATCGAAGATATTACGATACAAAACCTATCTGAGATGCCTGTCAAATGCACGCAATAGATGTGTGTAAAATCACATAAAACTCACCGCAACCGTAGCAGAATTTATAGAAAACAAAATCGTAAACAAGTATAAGTTCCTTATATATATATATATATATATATATATATATATATATATATATATATATATATATATATATATATATATTATATATATATATGTATATATACATATATATATATATATATATATATATTATACATACACAGATACATATATGTATAAATATACATATATGCATAAATATATATGCATAAATATACATATACATATGCATATATACATATACACACACATATATATATATACATATACTTATATATACATATATATACATATGCATATATATATACACATATATATATATATAGTAAGTTATAAAATATATATGGGTATTAAGCTACACTGAATATTCCGCGTTTCATCCACTCTAGGACTCTTCAGGTTTATGCGCATAAGCCTGAAGAGTCCTAGAGTGGATGAAAAACGGAATATTCAGTGTAGCTTAATCGCCATATATATTTTATAACTTACTTACTAGCTCTACCTACGTATTGAGCACTTTTGAAGTAAATACTTTTTGTTTACGCGTAAATTTATACTTTCGTATATTAATTTGATGTGAGTAAATTAAGTAGTTATATATATATATATATATATATATATATATATAATAGTAAAATCTCTATAATCAACAATACCCCCACTATCCAACAAACATAAGGTTGAATACTCAGCAGCCGAGAAGGCTTACATGCTTGTCAGTTGGTTTGTCTCCAACTCCACACAGAACCCTACGAACCACCACCTGATCTGAAACTCATCCCTTCTCATGTGCATACTACCTTGACACTTCAAAGGCATGTGGACCTGATCTCATCCCAGCTGTTCTATTAAATATATGCACCGCTAAAGTAGCCCCAGTCCTCTCTAAACTTTACAACTAATGCATTAATGATTCTTGCTTCCCTGCCTGCTTGAAAACTATTGTGAAAGAACTGACACAGTAAATCATCGCTCTATTAGTCCTCCCATTTTTCGCCAAAATATTTGACTCCATAATTAACCAAGCTCTAGTCCATCAACTTACAGATACTAAACTTCTGACCGACTAACAATATGGATTTAGGCAACCCCGTTCAACAGCAGACATCCTTACTGTAATCTCTGGGTGTATATATCATTCACTTGACAAAGCAAGTCAGGGTAGAGCGGTAGTTCTAGATATATGCGAGGCTTTTGACAGGGTGTGGCAGGGATGTCTGCTTAGGACAATCAGATCATACGGTATCAATGGAAGAATACTTAACGTAATTAGATCCTTCTTAGATAAGAGAAAAATCCAGACGGTCCTCAACGGTTGTACATCTAAACAATATGATATAAATGTGGGAGTGCCTCGAGGGTCTATCTTTGGACCTCTATTATTCCTAATATTCATAAATGACCTCCCTGGCAAAATTGCCTGTGAGACGGGAATATATGCTGATGACACCACGCTCTATAACAGACACGACAGGAAAAGAAATT
This sequence comes from Euprymna scolopes, assembly GCF_053919585.1. Classification (NCBI taxonomy): domain Eukaryota; kingdom Metazoa; phylum Mollusca; class Cephalopoda; order Sepiida; family Sepiolidae; genus Euprymna; species Euprymna scolopes. Next base: position 48,888,193 of record NC_136520.1, read on the forward strand.
GTCACATAGCTAAAGAAATGGCAGAAATACTAGAGAATGATATTCAATCTGTAGTGGAATGGGGACAAAAATGGATGGTCACCTTCAATGCTGCCAAGACTAAACTTGTTTCCTTCAATAATTACGAGAAATCTTCTCTACTACCAATAGCAACGACCAAAGATTTTTATCAGTACCTCTTTATAACTCCTCAGCCTAACGTTCACAGGAAACATGATTTCGAACAATTACATTGAGAACATTGCCAGAATCGCTGCGAAGAAGGTAGGTTCTCTCTACCGTGCTAGAAAGCTACTAACGCCCGAAAGTATCCTGCACCTCTGTAAAGCCATTATTCGCCCATGTATGGAGTATTGTTTTCATATTTGCGCTGGTGCATCTGTCCTAGTATCTCGCTTCTAGACAAGGTTCAAAAGAGAGTCGCCAACCTGATAAGTCCTGAACTGCCATCTACGATTCATTCTCTGTTTCCTCGACGAATTAGCACGCGTCTGCCTGTTCTAAAGTACTTTAACGGTGAATGCTCAGAGATCTGCAAGCACTCGTACTCCCCCGACGTAAATAGCCCCGACAAACCCGACAAGCAGCTAAATCCCACCACTTCACACTAGAGATCCTTAGATGTAAGAGAGCCTTCTACTCCAATAATTTCTTCCCCAGAACCGATAGACTTTGGAATTCCCTTCCATGTTCCTGCTTCCCCAGCTGTACTGACACAGAGAAGTTTAAATGTAACGTGGTGCGACATCTTGCTGCCCAACTCGCCACATAGCTCCCCTGAAGTTTATGTCAGTGATAGTACCCCCCTACATCAAAGTGGCAATGTGGCTTGTTTGGGGTGAGAATGTAAAAAAAAAAGATGTTTAAAAAAATCACTCAGATAACTAAAATACTTCGCCTATATCTTATTTGGTCGGATATTTAAGACTTATTCAAATGTGATGTCATGATATAAACGTTTGCGACGGTTACATACATCAATTTAGCATGTTAGTGTTACAAAAAACAGATAAGTATACACATACAAAATATACATAAACAATTATATTTATAATGTTCGGTTGAGACGCATACATTTTCCATACTAAAATATAAGCACATACACTTACAACACATTTATGGAGATCAGTAATTTTTTTAAAGTTTGAATCACATTCATAAATAATATAAACACATATACACATACATAAAATGATCAGCTTATAATTTTGACATACATCATATCGATACAAATGCATAAACATATACACATATGAAAATTCATAATGATCAGTTTAGTGGTTTAGGCGCGGAGCTTTTAACACACATATGATGATTGCAACGTCTTGTCAGACGAGTGCCACTAACTCAGACACTTAAAGTCTATTAGCCCAAAAATGACTTCCATCGCCACAGGACCATTTTAATAGACAAATGCTTGAGGGAGTATCTATACACACATGGTGTTACATAGTCATATCTTTGTACGACAGCTAAGAGATCCAGCAACAAACAAGAGCACGAAAACCAGCAACAAGTTAAACTGCAGACCAGCGTAATGCGGGTACTGGTCTCCCACTTTATGTTTTTTTTTATCAGAGATTTGCTTCTCCTAGAAAGGTTGTCTTCACCACGACTTATATGCCCCGTCTCCGCCCCAACACACACATACATACACAGAAACACACTAGTTGCTAGTTGGCCGTTGACCCCGAAAAAGGATTCATTCGCCCTTTGGAAGGTCTTGTTTTTAATCCTTCAGGGAGACTAGCCACCCTCCTCACTGAACAAGTCGGGTGGGGAAACCAGTTTAATCGCCGGTTACCCGACCATAAACCAGGTAGTACTGGGTTACATGGTACCAGTAGCATATGCCATGACCTGGCAAATATATAAACATGTATACATACACAAATCATAATAATCGGTTTAGTTCACGCGATAACTATTACCATAAAAATATACAAACATATTCATATACAACTAAATGTAAACAATCGGTAACTAATTGAGTTGTGAATTATATACATATACACATATATACTTATATACATGAGAAAAATGCTAATGATTCTTTAATTACTTTAGATGTTGAATCCTGGCAAGACAAAATGATAAGCATATAACCACATAGAATCAATGATCATCGGTTAATTGTTTTAAACAAGAGACCATCTTCAAACAAAAATGATAAAAAATAAACATACGGAACATTAATAACGATTGTGTAATTATTAGGTGGCTACTAAAACAATATCGTTTTCTTACACACGTTAACTTTATATATAAATTCTGATTAAATTCATTGAGATATGTCATTGATAATTTTTAAGGCGTTTTTCGCTGTATTGAATCGTGTTATTCGGTACCGTCCACAACCTCTTCATTCATTTTTGCGGGCTTTTCGACAGCATGAACAAAGTTTATATCCGCACGATTTTTTGTTCCAGTCTAAAGTAAGTTGAAAAGCTGCCTAGACAGCTCGTGAAACTATGATGCGTTTGGCGCAGGTACACTAATAAACGTGTGGTACGAGAGTAGTTCACGAAATTTAGCAATGGAGATAAATATACATTGATTTAACGCTGCACGAATATAGTTTAAAATTGTCGTTTTTCTTTAAAAAGTTGACTGGTAATAAAGTCCAAACGCCAAAACAGTAAAGGCGAAGCTAAAGTTACTATTTTCCTTGGATTTTTTTGTTGCTATGCCATAATTTAGATTGCTTTTAGTCGACTATTTTCGTGGCGAAAGTGTACGTTATTTTAAATAGGATATATATTTTTAGACTTTTATTCAAAGATGGGATATTTTTGCTTTTGACGGAAGTCTTCTTCGCGAAAGGACAGTGTCATAAAAACAAATAAATACAACCGGATCATAGAAGCGAATATAACATGGTGAACATTAAAATCCTTACTTGTAAACAAACAAGGTGGCTTGCTAAAAACAAAACGTGACGTGCATATATTCCTAATAGTATATATATATATATATATATATATATATATATATATATATGTGTGTGTGTGTGTGTGTGTGTGTGAATTTATATTTTATATACCCAAGTGTATATGTATATTTATGTATGTATATGTATGCATGTATACATTATATATATATGCATATATATATCTGTGTGTGTTATATTTATGTATATATATATATGTGTGTGTGTGCGTGCGTGTATATATATGTGTGTATATATATACATATATGATATACATATGAATACACGATATGTAACATACAAACAAATTAACTTCCGTATATACTTGCAAATAGTATACATATAAAAATATTGTATCACATATATACACATATATACATATATATATATATATATATATATATATATATATATATATACATGAATTTATGAAAATAGCACAAGGCATGTATATATATATATATATATATATATATATATATATATATATATATATATACGTATGTATGTTATCCTGTTATGAACAAGAATCTCAACTCTTTGTACATGGGTATGTGATCTCCTTCCCTATTTACACGATTTTTGTCAATGTTACACAGCAAATACTGAATCTGTCTGCCATTATCATTCTTTTTTATATATTTTTTTTGTGATAGAATATCTAAGTTTAATGGAAATAAGTTGATGAAATAGAAAAGGATATATTTACCATACTTGCGTGCTGGCCACATAAATATAAACTAGTTTCTTTTCTACGACATGGGCAATTTTAGAATAAACGGGTCTGTTTAAAGCACTATTAATATATATATATATATATATTTAATGTAAACGTAAGTTACGGCCATTATTGCAGCACATGCATCAAGGCGATATATACAACTTCAACACTAGTTTTATTGATATAAAAAGGGACAATCGTTTACAAGCATAACAACTGAATTTTGCATTTTCAATTTACTTCAAGCACTTATACATATTTTTTTCAAGCAGACATATTGCAATGTAGATTACCATGCATTGTTAAGTAAGCCACTTCGCACAGATATACGATTATACCTTAACAAGAGCAGACAACTGATTGGTTGGATCGAACAATTGGAAGCTTTTACAGATATCGATAAAATTATAATTTATGCGAGTGAGAAATATTCGTTGATCATCATTAATTCCGAGCACTCCGGTCTCTTTACTAGCATATATATATATATATATATATATATATATATATATATATATATATATATATATATATATATATATATATATATATATGTATGTATGCATATATAATAAAATAAATATATATATATATATACTATCCCTATTCCTACCCAACAAGTATATATCAACAAACTTGTTCTCGCTTTGAACACTTTCCTTAAAAATATAAGGTGGAAGGCTTATCTCCATGACTTAGGCAGTAAAAATTAGCTTAAAGCGCCTATTTCACTTGAAGACCAACTTCACCTAGAAATCTTAAAATATGAACTCCCTATCAACACTCATAAAAAAGAAAATAAATTTGATAGAATTGCTGCCAAATTTTATGTATTAAAATATACTGCCCACACTAAATACGACCCTTACCTTGAGGAGTTTGAGAATTCCATGTAAAATTTAGTCAAAAAAATGCCAATTTAAAAAACAAAAACACCAGTATAATCCGATTACTCGAAAAATAAATAATTTTGCGAACAAGGTAAAAAGAATAAACATATATTCGTCCCTGCCAGTAAGACAAAAAAAATTATAATCTTGACTATCTTACATATAAAAAAATTGTATAAAGAACTTAATACATCTTATAAAATAGTCCCTCTTTAGACTTTAGATTCCATTAATTCTGAAGCTAAACATTTACTGACTTCTATGAATATTCATAAATTCACTGAAATAATTTCTCCGGGTACTCCTAGATTTACCCTCAAAGATCATGCACCTAATTTCTATGACAACCCCTCCATCAGACAGATCTGCCAATCTAACTCTGACTTAGGAGCTGTAAGCAAAAATATATTAGATAGAATCATCCATTCTAATAAACAAAAAGTAAATTTCCCTATTTGGCTGAAATCAGAATCCGTAATTAATTGGTCTGTCTCCCTTAAAAATAAACACCTCCTTAACTTCATAACATTTCACATCCAAAATTATTATCAATGAATTTTTCCGATCATTTTAAATAAGGCTCTTATCTTTGTTAAAATAAATTCTGATTAACTAATTTAAAAATAAAATTAATTCTCCTAGCGAGAAAGTCCCTTGTACAATTTAACAATAGGCTTTGGACTAGAAAGGATACCGCTAATAATTTTGACATCTTGATGGCTCCTTCTGACTCTGCAGAAGTTACTGATTTAGTGGGACTCTTCTTACTGAAAGAACTTAAATACAACTTTAACCATATCCAAGGGGGTCTTTATAGAGACGACGCCCTTTTTACTACAACAGCCAGGCGAAGAGAGTACAACAAACCAATTAAAATATGACATACCTTCTTCAATAACTTTGGCCTTTCCATAATTATCGAACCAAACAAAAAAAACTGCAATTCTTATAGATGTTACACTTAATCTTAACACCAAAACACATAACCCCTATTATAACCCTAATCTTACGCTTTTATACGTCCATAAATCTGCTAACCACCCCAAACTAATTATAAAATCTATAGTCCCATCCGTCTCTAGAAGAATTTCTGCTCTTTCTGCTGATAAGAAAAAACTTATAATCGAAGTGCTACTTTCTTCAAAAATGCCTTATGGAACTCAGGATACAAGGAAATATTAAATACAACAATTATGCTCCTCCTGCAGGCCGCCTTAAATCTGTAAAAACAGACAAAGAATACCCACACAAAGAATGCTCACACAAAGAAACCAGTTCAAATAACAAGATCTGCCGCTATCAATAACAATGAACAAGTCTACATTTATAATCCAAACTAAAATATTAATCGCAATACTTCTAACCAACCCAGTCGCATCAGGAGAAAGAACAATGTTTGGTTTAATCCTCCAATTAGCCTAAATGTCAAAACTAATATACCTAAGAATCCTTCAACATTGTACAAAACTCTTTCAAATACCCACACAGATATAGTTCTATTTTCAATAAAAATTCAATCAGAATTTCTTATTCAACAATGCCTAATTTAGCACAAAGAATCTTAACATCTAATAACAAAATAATTACATCAGCCCCCAAAATCCCTTTCCCAATTAAACTACGACTAACTGTAATTGTAATGACACACATCATTGCCCACTCAATAATGATTGCATCCATAAAGATGTTTTATATTTTTGCACTATAACTCCCACGCAATCCTCCCATAAAAGACACGAATATTTCGTCTTCAAGTTATTCTTCTTCCCATTCTCCATTCGATATAGTTACTAATCCAATTCACCACTCGAGCAGTACTAGTAATAATGATAATAATAATAATAACAATAATAATAATAATAATAATAACAATAATAATAAAGAGAATACTCCCTCCATAATAGTCCTTATACAGACATTGTCCCACCATTGGTTGAACACTATGCACAAAATTCAAACCATTTAACTAATACAAATCTGCAAATTAATATTAATAGCAGACCAGCAGCTTTTAATAAAGTACATACATATATCGGCGCTACTTCAACATTAATTTAGAGAAGAATATCAAACCACCGTTCTTCTTTTCACAACCATAATTCTAATAATAACCAAGGAACTTCTCTAACCACTTTAATTAAAAAAACTTAACTCTAACAATACCTTCTCAATCAAATAGACTATCATAAAAAATAAGTCTTATACTCCAGGCTCTCAGTCATGTCGCCAATGCACAACCGAAGCTATAACTATAATTACTTTCCCTCCAATTTAGAATATAATAAGTTCTAAAAATGAACTAATCTCTTTCAGTAAACATAAGTCCAAATTTAATTCTGACAATTTTGAAATTACATAGTCATTAATTTTACCTTTTATATAATTATAAAAATGTTTTTCTTTAACTTTATCGTTTTTCGACATATTTCCTAATACTTTATAATTTAATAAACCTTTATTTTAATTCTTTATCTCTTTTTTGTATGCCCGGTTTTTATCTGTATTTTCTACTATATTCTTTAAAATTTCCTATCTATCTAATATATCAATCAATCTACACACACTTTCATATCTTGTATGTATATTTACTTATATTTTACTATATGTTTTTACTTACTTGTTTTCTTGCTTGTTCCTGAATTTGCAGATACCGGCCATCCTCTCCCCTTAAATACTTTTTATTTTCTTATGTTATATTTTATTTTTTATTTATTTATTGTAAATTAATTATTTATTTTCTATTTATTTATTGATTAATTTATTTTCCATTCTAACAACTCGTGTTGACCTTTTTTTCTTCTTTTTTAAGTGATGACCCGTACATTTCAGTTGACCTATATTATTTTGACCTATATATTTTTTCGGGATTTTAACATTTCCTGTCTTAGTCATTTAGACATTTGCTTTTCTATTTCATATTTAACTCTATCACCATTTTTCTCCTCTTTTTTTCCTTGATCTTCTTATTTATATTTATATCTTCGCAGTGGAGTGAAAAACATATCTTATTTTCTTTTTATTAATATTATTGGAACTTTTTCCTTTTTTTCTTTGTACACAATTTTGTGAATTTTCACATGGATTTCTACTTTGAATCATTATGGACCATCTTCTTCCAATTACGGGATTTCCTTGGATTTTTCTTGTGCAAATGGAAATTCAATTAACGTTCTTTAAGTTATATATTTGGATTTTACCGTCACCAGATTATTTATCTTCCACCAGACAATCCATTCATGTGTAATTACCTTTTTCGTCACCATATTCCCTCTGCTTCACTTTTTTTGTTTTCAAGTAAGATCTTTGACATACTTGTTGTTTCATAATTTTGCATGAAAAATCCGATCCTGCATTTAGCTAAGGCCTACACTTTGATGAGAAGGAAAGCATTTATTCGAAACTCCGCAGATTAAGGAATATCCACTTATCTAGTGTTTTCTTTTCAGATTAAATATGTTTTGAACTCATTTAAAAGTGTTTTTAACACGTTTTATTAACTGTTTGCTCGTATATATACATATATATATATATATATATATATATATATATATATATATATATATATGTATATATATATAACATGGAGTTCACCACTTATCAAGGTCCAAGGGCAACTCGGGGATAAATGGTATTGTGTATACAGTAATCAATGAGATAGTGTAGTAATAGTATTGGAGAATTGATAAAGTGTCATTATTTAAGGGGGCGGTTCATCAGGAATTTTTTTGTGTCGGACTTGAAGACATCCAGGTTGAAGTCGGGAGCGAAACAGGCAAGCGGAACAGAGTTCTACAGACGTGCAGTTCTTAGAAAGAAGCTTTGTTCATGGAATCTACTTTTTGATTTAGACAAAGATAAGGAGTGGGGAAAATTATTGAAAGTGGGTTCAGCTTGTCGGGTGTTTTTTGAAAAAGATTGCCGAGGGGAGGGCCAGGGAATGTAGCTCAGACGAGCACTTGCCATTGAACTAACGATAGAACAAAGATAGGCTGGCTACGTCTCTTCTGTGGGAGAGAGGTTGCAGGGAAGAGAAAAGGGCTTTCCCCACCAAGCCACAAAGTCTATTTTGTACTCTGTCAAGCCAGGATAGGCTGTTTTTAGCAGCTCCTGCCCAGATGGAGCAGCAGAACTCAATCCTTGGACGTACTTGGCTTTTATATAGATAGATAATTGCATCAGTAGTGAGATATCTTCTGGAGCGGTAGAAGGATCCCACCATTTTCCCAGCGACCTTGGCCACAGACTTGATGTATGTGTTCCAATTAATATCAGGAGAAAAAGTCAACCCTAGAAGCTTATCAAAATATGGGGCCTCCCCTGGACGAGATCCATCCATTTCAATTGATGCCAGATGCGGATCAGAGCGTTTCTGATGTAGAGATAAAAGCTAGCTCTTAGATGCAGTAAAGGTAACCAGCCACTACTTCCCCCACTGTACCACGCGCCCTAAGATCAGAGGAGAGAGAATCAGAGAGAACATCATAATTTACGGTCTTTGATGTGTTGCCATAGATAGTCGTGTCATCAGCATAGATGTCAACGAAAGATTTCAGTATGTGTTTTGGGATATCAATGATGTAGATCACGAAGAGAGTTTGACCTAGTATCGACCTCTGAGGGACCCCAGCATTAATACTGTAGACCTGATTTCTGCCCATCAATCACTACTCTTATGAGCCTATCAGAGAGATCTTATTTCATGGTCGAGAAAACATTTCTAGTTATACCGTAGATGGAAAGCTTGTGAAGTAGACCTTTATGCCAAACCTTATCGAAGAATTTGTCAAAAGCAATTGCCCTAGAAATAAAGCCTTTGTGGTGAGATTAACTAATCCTATGAGATATAACCGTTAGCACATCTGCTGTAGATCTAGCAGAACGGAAACCATATTGCGTGTCGCTAAGAAGGTTATTTCTGCTGAGGTGGTTGTCTACTTCTCTATTTATTGTGGATTCTAGCAACTTAATGACACACGGGGGACTTATTGGTCTGTACTGAGAGGAAGATGACTTATCACCTTAATTCTTAAATACAGGGCATACTGATGAGGTGTTCCAGGGTGTATGGAAGCACTTCTTTAGGCCACGCTTAAACAGTTTGGTAAGTATGGAGACAAGTTCTGGTTGCAATTTTTTAAACACTATAATAGGAATACCGTCAGGATCTGTTGCTTTACTGGAGTCAAGGTTCTTGATTAGCTTGCCGACCTCACGCACAGATATGTGTATGTTTTATAGCCGGTTGTCTGCTATAGGAGGGAATACGGGGAGTTGAGGGCCTTAGCGAGTATCCTGTGACCTAACACCATATTGTTAGCTGATTTTCACGTCAAAATTTTCATAAATATCTGGCTTTGTAATATTTTCCTAGGCGTGTATAGCAATATTAAAGCATGCATCTCAATACAACCAGAATATGCTTTTAATTAAATAAGATGTCTTTTTTTATAATGGTTGTACAAAAACAGGGATGAATTAATGCATAATTCATATTATGTGACCTTCAAAACGATGTTTCGTATTTGTTTTTTTGTTTTTTTTTCTGATACGTCAATGACAGCATTTGCATATTTCCTGAATCAAACGTTCAGAGCAAAAAAAAATAAATACATAAAACAGGCAATTACTTCTTGCTTCATCGAATGCTTCGTATTTTACAAGTTTAATTATTATTTCATTGTCCGTTAATTTTGTTTTTGTTTGTTTTAATTAGTGTTTTAATTACACTGCCTTTCTTTAAGGATGATGCTGATACAGTTATTTAAATGTTTTTTTGATTATTTACTATCGTATTTTTTATTTTAATTTTTCATGATCTTTTTACATAATACTTCCAGCTATGATTCACTTGATTGCTTGTTGTCATTAGCAACGACGTGAAATTACTCGTTTTGAACACGTTCATTTAGTATTTTTGAAATGTAATACATCATATCTTTCAAGTAATCAATATACAAATCCATCACTTTCTTTATTGTTTGCTGAAAATTAAAATAGATGGGATAATCTTATGTGGCATATAAAACATATTCAAACTGATCAATAAATTATGCATATATAATGATTATATAAACTATTTATTTATGTATGCACACATCAGGACCCAGTAGAGAATACACTAGACGAATCACATACCAGCACCTTAACACACACATATTAAATATTACAGAAACACACATCCTTTATATATATATATATATATATATATATATATATATATATATATATATATATATATATATATATATATATATAACGGATGTGTGTTTCATATATATATATATAACGGATGTGTGTTTCTGTAATCTCGTGTCGCGGGGTTCGAATCGTTCGACTGGTAGTAATCGTGACACCCTGCACTGAAGAATCCCGAAAGGATGAAACACTAGTGTCTGTAGGTATTTAATTATTATAATAAAAAAAAATAATTATGACAGCCCCTTTAAGAAATATGTTTCTTATCGTTGAGCACTTTCTGTTGAATTAAAAAGTCGGTCAATTTAGCTCTTATGCGTAGATCATCGTATAACGATTTGATCACTGTCTGTCTGGCGTAATGAACATTTAAATTAAAATGTTTAAAATTCAACGCTATTTCACATGAGTAATGGTAGCCGAATGGATACGGCCTCCGCTAATCGAGCCAGAGATGTCTCGTGTCGCGGGGTTCGAATCGTTCGACTGGTAGTAATCGTGACACCCTGCACTGAAGAATCCCGAAAGGATGAAACACTAGTGTATGTAGGTATTTAATTATTATAATAAAAAAAATAATTATGACAGCCCCTTTAAGAAATATGTTTCTTATCGTTGAGCACTTTCTGTTGAATTAAAAAGTCGGTCAATTAAGCTCTTATGCGTAGATCATCGTATAACGATTTGATCACTGTCTGTCTGGCGTAATGAACATTTAAATTAAAATGTTTAAAATTCAACGCTATTTCACATGATTAATGGTAGCCGAATGGATACGGCCTCCGCTAATCGAGCCAGAGATGTCTCGTGTCGCGGGGTTCGAATCGTTCGACTGGTAGTAATCGTGACACCCTGCACTGAAGAATCCCGAAAGGATGAAACACTAGTGTCTGTAGGTATTTAATTATTATAATAAAAAAAATAATTATGACAGCCCCTTTAAGAAATATGTTTCTTATCGTTGAGCACTTTCTGTTGAATTAAAAAGTCGGTCAATTTAGCTCTTATGCGTGGATCATCGTATAACGATTTGATCACTGTCTGTCTGGCGTAATGAACATTTAAATTAAAATGTTTAAAATTCAACGCTATTTCACATGATTAATGGTAGCCGAATGGATACGGCCTCCGCTAATCGAGCCAGAGATGTCTCGTGTCGCGGGGTTCGAATCGTTCGACTGGTAGTAATCGTGACACCCTGCACTGAAGAATCCCGAAAGGATGAAACACTAGTGTCTGTAGGTATTTAATTATTATAATAAAAAAAATAATTATATGTATATATATATATATATATATATATATATAAATATATATATATATATAAATATATATATGAAAATCTGCGTGTGTGTGTGTGTCCACTCACGAATAGGCTCCCATTATGGTTCAGTATTTTAGAACACTGATTACATATAATGATAGAGGACTATAGAGACACAGGAATGGGTATGTTTGATCTGGCAGAACAGTGGCTCCTTAAAATTGTGGGGTATGTGTTAGCGTGTTGTTCACAAAGTATGGAAATAGAAAATTAAAAAAAATACGTTTACAAGTGTTATTGATATAGATGTACATCAGAATACTTTGATAAGTATATTTTAACTTAAATAGGGATGGTATAACGACATTTTGGGGTCTGCGTTGGCGCCTGCTATCAATAGAATGGAAATAGGCACACACTTTAATCAAGAGTTTTTCATAGCTATCTGCGTAAGTATACTTTGATAATTATGTTTCAGTTTAATAAATATGGTATAATAAAATTATGGGGTGGTCGTTCGCGCCTGATCTCCATAGAATTGAAATATGTCACAAAGTTTAGCAAGTTTTTTTTTTAATATAGATTCACAGAATATTGTGATAAGTGGTTCAATGTAGACAGGTATTGTATAATAAATTATGGGGTATATCTATTTTGTTTTTACTTTTATCATATTTGCTTTGGTTTTGATACCCCCAAATTCGATGCTATGTCTATACAACCCTTCCTTTTCATAACCTATCATTCTTTCATAAATTAGAGTCCATTTTCTGTAGGCTGTTTTTGAACCAAATCAACGATGAGTACTTTTGCTAGTATATATATATATATATATATATATATATATATATATATATATATATATATACAGGGTGACCCAAAAAACGGGTCCTGTGTACACTTCATGTGATATATCCTTTATTTATTCACCAATTACCCTTATTTTACAGGACATTGCACAATGAACGACCCTGAGTACTCCAAGACCCAGTAGGAGCTGGGACGAAGAATACACTGTGGTTAATTTTACAAAATACAGGCTCGTTGAAGAAAACCCAGGACAGTTCCATCGATCAGTTCGAATGTGAAAAAGGCTCCACCCAAAAATAGAATTCAGAACTGAGTGGATCACTTCGAGACGTATAGGACACCGTGGAGAACCTCAACGCTGCCAGAGAGAACCGTCCAAGTCCCTTGGGGAGTCCCAAGAAGCGAACAGCCGAGCTGCTCGAAAAGTGAGAGAGTCTCTCCAGCAGAGTCCGAAACGCTGTGTGCGTGACTAAGTCAGTCCCTCGGTATGTCCCGTGAGACTTGCAAGAGAGTGATGTTGAACGATATAACGGTTTACTCATACAAAATACAGACGTTTCAGACCCTTACAGCCTCAGACAAGAAGCAGAGGAGGGCTATGGCAGTAAAGGTGCTTGAGAAGATCGAGGAGACACAAAGTTTCCTTAAACACCTTTGGACCTCAGATGAAGCCCACTTCCATCTTGATGAAAAGGCGAACTCCCAGACAAATATCTTGTGGAGACCCTCCAGATACAATGAAGTAGACACTGTGCCCCTGTACTCTCCTAAGTGCATGGTGTGGGTTGAAATCTCGGCCAGAGGCATCATCGGACCAATCTTCATCGAAGAATCTGGCGCAGCAGTGACAGTAATTAAGGAGCGGTATGTGGTCGCCAAAACCTTCAAGAGTGAACTCCAGACTATCTACCCGTTGCTCATGAGCTGGTTTTGGTTCCAGCAGTAAGAAGAAAGTTCTCCAACCTCAAACCTATCCCGAGATTGGCTGAAAGACAACTTCGGAGGCCGAGTGATCAGTCTCAAGACTGTTTTGGAGTGCACACCCGATAGCCTGGATCCAAGCCCCCCCCTATATTTTTTCTTTGGGACTATCTTAAGGACAGAGTATACGCAGAAAAACCCAGAACGATCACGGAACTCAAGGAATATATCAGGGAGTAGATGAGAGCCATTATCAATTCGGTCTGAAAAACGCCATTGACAACTTCGTGCTGCGCCTCAAGAAATGCACGGAGCAATATGGAAGCCATCTAGAACATATGCTGTAGAACGGAGAAGACCCTAGTGATCTGATGTGATGTTTTGAATATAATAAACTAGTTATGACCAAAGTTTCATTTAATTCGGAAAAAAAACTAAGAAACGGGGCATAATATTAGAGTTGGTCACCCCGCATATATATATATATATATATATATATATATATATATATATATATATATATATATATATATATATATATACATATATATATACATACATATATACATATATATATACAAAAGTAATGGACTAATGAATTCAACGAGGTTGTTAGATAGTGCACAATAAAAAGGGCTGATAATACTTGTTTATTGTTATATAAACATGGTCACATCCTGCTGCTTCAAATAGCCACTTGTTCCAATCAAACAACAGATATCATCAGGCAGCGACTTGACTATTCAAAAGTTCAATGAATAATCATTCATTATTCATTGAACCTTTGAATAGTCAAGTCGCTGCCTGGTGATATCTGTTGTTTGATTGAAACAAGTGGCTATTTGTAGCAGCAGGATGTAACCATGTGTATATAACAATAAACAAGTATATATATATATATATATATATATATATATATATATATATATATATATACGGCAAACATATATACGCTCCTTGTACAGCTACGCTATTTATATACACCCTTATATACTATCTATAACCATTTTAAGCCTTTTAAAAGGGTCCTTTATATTAAGAATCCCTGTTCTTAACCCCAACAATATAACATATACGTATTATGGTTGCATTACATTGTACATATGAGCGCGAGGGATTGTGTGGGTAACGGTGAAGTATGACTGACTGCGAAGATATATGCTGCGTCTGCAGCAGTAGTAAAAGATGCGCAAATGCAAATACGAAAGTTAGCAGACAAGAAAAAGAAGCGAATAAATAAGTCACCGACTGGTTTTATATCATTTTTGTTTCATGTCTTCCATTCTCAGCCGGGGTTTTTGTTAGTCCTTATCTTAGACTGCGCTTCTTTCTTTTTGTTTAGTCTCTTCTTTTTGACAGCATTGTTCTGCTGCAATGTCTATTTTTCGGTCTTTTTTTTTTTCATATTGAAAATTTTATGATACAAATTCTTGTCACGGCACCAATACATGTATATATTAACGTGTATGCTACACTTGTCGCAGGAACATACGCACAAAGTAAAGATTACCATTTCCTATCTAGCTCGGTGTATACTCTTCCTCTCCGACCGCACGCCAGCCAAAGGCAGTAATTTTCGCATTCGCTTTACACGTCCATCCTCTTCGACGACGACTTTGTTTCTCACGGACCTCACCCTTGAATGCGCCAGCCATTTCTAGTCTGCCACTCAACACGTCCCTTTTTTTCGAAGCGCACTTTATTTTTGCCGAGCACGTTCTGTTACTTTTTCTTTTATATTTTCTTCTCACGCACACCTCCTAATTGGCATATGTTTTTCTTTCAACTGCCGCTGCTGATAATTTCTTCGCAACCATTTTTACCTCGCCGCTGCAGACACTTTGCCACGAATGCATATGCATTGTATAACTCATTAATCTTGAAATATTGTATTTGTATTATTAAATATGATGCACTATTGATTCTTTTTTTATGTTATTCTTCTTTAAACGATGTAAAATAATTGTACTTTTTTACATCACCACTTATCAAGGTTCAGGGACACTCGATGGTAAGCTTAAAGAATGCACAGCAGTCTATATGGGATAATATTATGGTAATCGTTAGTAGTTTAAGTTTGGTAAATATGTTACTTAACGATAACGGCTCATCAACTACTTGTTTACATTGGACTTGAAGATGCCATTATTTTAGGCAGCTGGAAAGAAGACTAACGGAAGACAGTTATGCAGGTGTGCAGTTCAAAGAAATCAGCTTTTTTCATTGAATCTACGTTTAGGTTTAGGCACAGATAAAAAGAGCGGGGGAAATTATTGATAGTGTTATCATCTAGACGAGTGTTTCTCGTGAAAGTTTGGCTAGGGGTGTACCATAGATAAGATCTCAGACGAGAACTTGCCATAAAATTTCCGCTAAATCAAAGACAGACTCGCGTCGTCTCTTCTGTTAGAAAAAGGTTGCAGAGAAGAGAAATGCTATCCCCTGCGATTCGAAGTCTATTTTGATCCCTGTCCAGGCAAAATAAAATCTTTCTAGCGGTTACTGCTCAGATGTGGCAAAAACACTCGATTCTTTGACGTACCTGGCTATTTTATATTTCGTTTTTCAGCGTCTATTTGATGTAATTATTTTCAAAGTTATATTGTTTTAGCTTACACTGTTTGTTCCTATTTGTTCTTACATTCATATTTCATTGTTTGCTTACGTTTATTATTTATTTCTTCTTTATGAGTTCGTTATGTATTACTTTATTTGTATTGTGATTTTATTTTATAAGGAATAAGCAAACACACCCTTGCAATGGATCTTCATCCAGTGTATATTTCATACTGAATTCTTTTCACGGTTATACATGTAAGCATCTATAGATATTACTATGTATATAACAGAAACGATAATTCATCTTCGTAATCTGTACATAAAGATCATGCAATCAATTTAAAATGAAATCACTAAATAATCGAACATTAATTCACTAATTTTTTTTAGATAACTGATGTATTTATTAAATTATTTTAATCTCAATATAAAATATATACTTTAAACCGCTTTTCACTTCATTTAAAAGAAACCAATTTCTATATGGCAATAATAATAATAATAATAATAACATTAATAATAATAATATTAATAATAATAATATTAATAATAATAATATTAATAATAATAATAATAATAATTTTATATAATGAAAATATATATATATATATATATATATATATATTTTGAAAAATTTCCTTGCATTAGGTGGTGACATATTTGGTATATTAATAATAACAAGGGCGATAGCAATTAGTCGCGTGCTCTTGTGTAATGAATGAATGCGTGGATGTAGGATTGACATGAAATTCTTAAAGATAAACTAAAATGAGCGAAAAATGGGCTGAAATGACATAAATAAATTAAAAGTAAATGACTTAGAATGACTTTAATGAACTTAAGGATGAACTGAATGACCGTAAGAATTACTTGAATGCTTAAAAAATCCTTCAAAAACAACTTGAATGCTCTGGAGAATGACTTGAATGGCTTTGAGGTTGGCTGGTTGTAAAGAGGATGATTATTTCACTTTAAATTAATACAGAAAATTGATCCCCCACTTTATATCACAAAGTTACAAACATAAGTACAACATGTAGTACGAGCAGATACTACACTTTGATCTTGTCCAAAGGGCCAAGAAAAGCGGTATTTATTTGCCCCCCCCCCGAGCAAATTCGGCACAAGGCCGATTTTTAATGTGAGGAGTGAAGGGAAATTGGGGACCAACTCCCCGGTGAGTAGGGGAGCTGGATAGGGACAATTAGTATGAAGGGTTGCCCCTACATTGACCAAGGTCTTATATGTGGGGAAAACCCCAAATGATCTTTGCATGCAGTATCTGCCGGGACAGATACTACACTTTGATCTTGGTGAAAAGGCCAAGAAAAGCTGTATTTATTTGCTCCCCCACCGAGCAAATAAGGCACAAGGCCGATTTTTAATGTGAGGAGTGAAGGGGAAATGGGGACAAACTCCCCGGTGAGTAGGGGAGCTCGATAGTGAAAATTGGTATGAAGGGTTGCCCCTACATTGACCAAGGTCTTATATGTGGAGTTGCTGACACATATGGTCTTTGCTTTCAGTATCTGCCGGAAAAGATAGTATTTATTTGCT
Organism: Euprymna scolopes; assembly: GCF_053919585.1. Taxonomy (NCBI): domain Eukaryota; kingdom Metazoa; phylum Mollusca; class Cephalopoda; order Sepiida; family Sepiolidae; genus Euprymna; species Euprymna scolopes. Next base: position 48,906,039 of record NC_136520.1, read on the forward strand.
CCCCCACCAAGCAAATTAGGCACAAGGCCGATTTTTAAAGTGAGGAGTGAAGGGGAAATGGGGACCAACTCCCCGGGGAGTAGGGGAGCTGGATAGTGACAATTGGTATGAAGGGTTGCTTCTACATTGACCAAGGTCTTATATGTGGGGTCGCCCCCACATATGGTCTTTGCTTGCAGTATCTGCCGGAAAAGGTATTACACTTTGATCTTGGCCAAAGGGCAAGAAAAGCTGTATTTATTTACTCATGATATTTAACAGCATCTATTAACAACATACCATGATGTTAACCAAAAAGGCCAAGCACAAAAGTGTTACGGACAGACCGACCGACCGACCAAACGACAGACATACTTACCGACCGACCGATGCGACTAAAAATTAAAGTAATTCTCCGCGAAAAGGAAATGAAAATGCTTATTATTATAAGGTACAACACGTATAAGTTATTTTAAAAAAAAAAATGAAGACACCATAAAAATGATTTATGGATATTAACTAAACAAATGTAGTATAATATATATATAGAAGTATTGTGAACACGATATATTAGAGAACAAGCAAACAAAACAAGGAACCCCACTACCAATGTGTTCTACAGTTATGCAAAACCTGTGTATATTGTTGACACACGTATTTCCCTGGCCTTTATGATAAGTTATTTTTTTTCTTTACCGTAAAATGGCCACCACCGGATGGAATATTCGTTCATGAAAAGTGTCCATATATTGGGAATATATAACAGACTTCCACGATTATCATTTTAAGACAGTATTGTATAACTGAAGGCATTCTTAAAGTACAATTACGATACAACTTCAATAAGTACATTCGAGGTTGAACAAAGGTACTATAAATATATCGTGCTGTACTCAGACGTCTACAAATTTAATCATAGAAAGTGGTCACAATTTTATAAATATATATATATATATATATATATATATATATATATATATATACTTTTTTCTTTTCTATTTCAAATTAATATGTATGTCTATGTACTGATTTACTTCATGCTTCTATACACTTTGAAGGGGATTCTAAAATCACACGGGAAAGTTGGACGTGAGGTATATTACTTTAACATTTAATATAATTAATCCTTTTATTGCCTCATGCAATTTTTATAAGTGCTGAATCTAAAGCACTCAACTTACTTATCAGTAAGCTAATCTTTATATGAGCAGTTTTTTTTATAACTTCATCATAAATGCTGCCTGTTTCCTCTTAAAATTTATCTATGCGCTCTTATGTGGATGTTTAAATAGTTGCACCCTCAGAGATGTCGTACCCTCGTAGACCATACAAAAACATATCTAGGTATATGCACCTGCTGGTGCGATGTTGACTTGTTACTGCTTTAGCGAGGGATAGATTTACAGAGTTTGTATTACTAAATTATTACTATACACTAGCTGCTCATTTCTAGTATTGACAAGGAAATGTGAATTACATAGTATAATTCCGTTCAAACCGCATAACAGTCTCTCTCTTTCTCTCTCTCTCTCTTTCTCTCTCTCTATATCTCTCTCTATATATATATGTACATATATATATATATATATATATATATATACATATATATATATAGTCAAACTCGTAATTAGTAAAAACCTGAAGAAGGCGCTCAATACTATTGCAGAGCAAATATATATTTTTATTACCGTTTTATCTGTTTTAGTTACACATTTTTCTGTTGCCGGATCGTATTCACAATCCAGCAACTTGATCAGACTTCTGTTCAAGTCTGACGAAGTTGCTGGATCGTGAATACGATCCGGTAACAGAAACATGTGTAACTAAAACAGATAACACCGTAATATATATATATATATATATATATATATATGCACACACACACACACACACACATATATATATATATATATATATATATATATATATATATATATATATATATATATATATAAACGGGCTTTATAGAAATACTATTCTATTATTAATCAAATTCACAGTCTGAAGTCATTCGCTGATAAGTGAGCAAATAGTACAACAATGGCAGTAAAGTATATATGGAATGCAGTAAAGATCACGATTGCTAGGTATGTTGTCCTCTTTTGAAGAGAAGCACTAAGTAGAAGACGAAAAAATGACTGGACACTTTTACTACTTGTAAAATTAGTATGATCATAATACCCACTTATGCCTTACTATCTAGCGTGTCAATTATATGGCTTCGATCGATAAGCCATTACGTTTCTGATAAGCATGTAGGGATGTCATTTATTACAGATCAGTAGTAGACTGGGTGAATTCTGATAGTTAGCTATTGTACCTGGGTAAATATTTAAGTTATTCTACCGTTCAGAGAATTATCGAATTCTTGCCCAAGTATAAAAATTGTATGACACAAATATGTCTGGAATTGTTTTTTCATTTCCACATTAGGAAAGACGTTATTTAAATGCATTTTATAACTGTTTGAAAAACAAAGAAATCCGTGTAATATGTAAGATTCTCAGTTTTCTTCGATAGCAATCCTTCTCACAGTAAGTACGTTGCATGTCTTTTACTACTCTTTCGTCATTTTCATTGCTGCTTCTAAAATATTTATACCATAACTACTCTAGTAATATATATATATATATATATATATATATATATATATATATATATATATTATAAAAAATATTTTCGTCTTCGTGTTGTTTAATCTTAAATAAAAGTTCTACAAATAATGTTTAATTCAAAGGAATGATATATCTAGTACATAATTTATTGCGTCTCCTAACCATATAAATATTACTTAATCTAATTCAGTCTTGATTAAAGTCATGCCTGCTATCAGTAAGGTGTAAACCCCAGCATCACCTTACAATTACCACTTTCTTGCTTGTTGCAAATAACCCTTTTTTCTTACAGAGGCTTTAATTATTACTCCTTTTCCCGTGGTTGTTTTTTACATTATTTAAAACAACAATTTGGTGACACACGGCTTAATATTTAAGATAATATAATTTGTTACGCAGTTAAAGAGTTTCAATTTTTCCTCGGACATTGTTTTCCCTCATTCGAATTTATAGGGATGCAAAATTGTTCCTAGAGCATTTACAATTTATGGTATTAAATCGAGTTTTTTTACGATATTACGTTTAGTTGAGTGAATATCATCCAGGAATTAACAATGAAAGTGTAGCGATGAAGCCATAGGTCCTTGCATATACAAAAGGTTACTTAGTGAATGAGTTCCTTGTTCTTTAAATGTTGTAAAAATGTTGTCGTAAACCTTGTCGTAAAAATGTTTTCGTGAACCTTGTCGTAAAAACTAAACAAAACTATCTGTTTTACTTACAGTTTGAGTAGTTGTGGGATCGTTCTTACTTTTATTACAATATTTGCTCGATATTATTCACCTCGATGCTAAATAAACATATTTTTGCAGTAATTATCCGCGTTGTATATCACTAAGTCTCCCGAGGCAAAATGTCTACCGCCCATCGCGCTTGACAATAGACTATAAGCATAGTACTTCATAAACACACTTCCCGCTTATTTCATCGCTGGGAGAAAGTCTCCGCCGGCAAATTTCGGCGATGTTGTCGTCCATTATCATAATTTCCATTTTAGCCTAAAGGGAGAGAACTCTTCGGTTTATTTATGACGATCATTTGAACGAACTACAGGATATAAAATACAGAGTCTTAACCCTTTAACTGACTATTTAATCAAAAACATATACAATATAAGACTAAAAGTCATACCTATAAGCACGTTCTTTTCACTATTTTAACTTTTAAGCGAATTCTAATCATACACATATCATTACAGTTTTAGTATAAATCTATGTAGATGAATTACTACTGTAGATTACTTGAATATGTGATTTCAACGGTAGTTGGACTTAACTAACTTTTGTAGATGTTTATAATAATTAAAGACACATCGAAAGAAGACAATAAGATGACTTTTTAGTGTTTTATTAATGGGGTAATGCATATGCTAACACACATTGGCATTTTAAACTAAAATTATAAGCTAACATCTAAACGATGCGATACTAGAAGTTATATGCATACTCACTCTCTTTTCGATACTCTGCTTTGTAAGCGAATTCTAATCATACATGTAGTATTAAAGTTTATTAAAGTTAAGTTTTAACGAGTGCGAGTTGAAATAAAACTTTGTAAGTATATTTTTGCTAATTAAAAAAAGATCGATTAAAGGCAATGGATCGAATACCAAAATCCCTGGATTGAGTTCTTATTAATGATTGAATATAAAGAAATCTAAGCCCTATCCTCCTGCTTATAAATCATCATGAGTCGCATCTTCTGCTGTGTGGAATTGCAGAACCCACGAGATCTATTTTTCGCTATTCCTTCCGATACAGGCAAGAGCGTTGATGGACGCCCAACTGTTGAGTTACGTCCCATCAAAAACACTTTTTCTTCACCTTCTTCTTGGTTAACACACGTTGTCATTTAAAAATAAAACTATATTAATGCCCCAAACAAGAAAATAGGCGTATAGATATATTGAGAGCAAGAAAGTATACACAATATTTACATAGACTCCATTGTCATGATGTGAACGTCCCAGAAGAAAGTGTCGGCTGCGTTTTAATCTTTGCCAATCTGAAGTTGTCACAATGTCTATTTACTAGAGATGCATATGTTAAGTATCATCAGTCAAAGACATCCATGCATAACGATATGCCAAAGGTTCATATTTGGTCCAAACAGCTCCTTTAGCAATTTTACTGCCTCCAAAAGTTCAAACTAAATTGTTTTCCTCGGAAGAATAAAATCTACAAATTTGCTATCTTCTGCTGTACTTACTTTTCTTAGTAATAAACATATTTTGGGGAGTTCGGCCAGCTATCACAGAAAATACCCTTATAATGTTTATAATACGCTTAAAACGTTTTCTCTTCGTCTGGTACGTAGTTGAAAATTTCCAACAAATAAAATATGAGGTCATTAGAAAATGTAGAATTGCCTTAATTTTCTGCATTGTTTCAGTTTTATTTCCTCCAGAGTAAACCTTTGAATTTCTAAATGTTTCTTCTCTATTTCTTCGGGTCTTTATATTTTTTTCTTTGTGTAATTCGGTTTAAAATTCCCATTGTTCTTTTTGGAATTTTTTAATAATATTTCTCGTTCTCTCTTTTCAGGAGTGTGAAACGTTCTTCCTGTTTTTCTGGATATTTTAGCGGTCTTTCATCTTGTTTTTTCAACAATAGAGCATTCTGTTAATTTTAATTTCTTTGTATTTTTGCTGCGTTATCTGTTGTTCCCTTATTAATAAAGCCAACTATTAATTTAAAAGCTGCCGACTTCCCTGCTCGGAGTTGAATAATTGAGCTATGACTTTGGAGAACACTCTCATGTTTTAATCGTAATGTGCATGCAACAATGAATATAGTTTTGTGTAACCCCCAAATATTATATAAGTTGAATTAAAATAATTAAACCAACTTACGCCTCTTTTATTTCATGCCCTACTGTTGACATCTGTAAGTCTGTGATAACCAATTTTTGATATTCTTTTATATTTTTTGAACAGAGCCTGTCATTTAATTTATTTTTAATCTCTGCACGTATGAATTACTTCACTTGCAACATAAAATAAAACGAGTTTATATAACTTCTTATTAGAGACTGTTCATTGTTTATTCTTTGTTTTTTTGTTTTTGTTTTTACTGTACTTCTATTTGCGTATTTAAACGACATCACTTTCGATTTTGATTTATTATCAGAGGTAACTTCGCCACTATAGAATTGAACAACAAAAAAAGTTGGTTATACTTTCAAAGTAGACTCGGTGTGTTTATGCGTGTTTTACCAGATTACTTTTCTGTCAATTTAAAGTCACGGTTGTAAGTGTGAAGTCATTTTTTTTTCTGAGTGAAAATTACTTAATGCTTTGTTGTCCCTTAACGACTTTTAAATATCCAAAAGTTCTGAATCCTTCGTGGTTAACTTAAGGTTGGACTTTTTTTCTGCATGCATCATACTCCTTCTACGCATTTGTCTCCATTGCAAGTGCTCGTCTGAGCTTCAATCTCTCGCCCCCTTCGCTAATCTTTGATGAGACACACCCGTCTGCCTGAAACTACTGTCCATAATTTTCCCCACTCTTTATCTGTGCCTAAATCCAAACGTAGATTCCATGATCAGAATTTCTTTCTCAGAAGTGCACGACTGTTGAACTCTTCCGTTTGCCTGTTTCCCACCTGAATATATATTGGATGTCTTCAAGTCCGACATAAATGAATTCCTGATGAACCGCATCCTTAAGTAAGACCCTCTATCAAATCTCCAATACTAATGATTACTACGATACTATCTCATTGATTACTGTACACGCAATAGCCCTTATCTCTGAGTCGCCTTTGGGTCTTGATATGTGGTGTCCTCCATGTAAAAAAATGTTTAGGTAGCGGCTTTTAATTAATAATATTTCTTTTCTGCCTTCAATAATTCGTCGCCATTGTTGCAGGTTCTTAATTATAACTTTTTCTCCATGTGGTTCATCCGAACCTCGTCGCCAGTGTTAAACTCGACTGAACACATCGAAATAAATAACCACAACACAAAAGTAAAAAAGAAGAAATATATTGAGAGCAGGACAGTATAACCAATATTTACATAGAGTGCATAATATAGTCATGGGAAGAGCGCCCCTTGAGTATGTGTCGGCTGGGTAGTCGTCGAATGTATATATCTGAGACTCTCGTTGGGTCCCTCCCGTCTTTACAGTGCCAACCATATATATATGGTCGATTCTCCACATATACTAATTAGTGGGGATCCTACCATGCACATATATACATACATATATACATTTCTCCTAGACAACGGTCACGGCCGTATAACATCGAAAGACAAATAAAACATTCCGTTAAATCTAGATCTAATATACTTATTTCTATATTATAAGTAATTGAAATATAAATATTTCATATCTGGCGAAAGAACAGTAAATATTAGGTCAGTATCCCTCATAAATTAAATGCTAAGATTACCTTCTGGTGAATTTCCAAATGACACAGAAAATCGATTCAATTACACTTATTGGAAATAAAACTCCCCAAAAATAACCAGCATCACTACAAGAAGATGTTTCGCAAATATAGTTTCTAGTATACTTTGCAATCGAACAGTGGTCAAATAGTTTGAATAATTATGTATATATGAATAATTTAGGCATATAAGTATAACACATATAAGATAAATGATCAGCCGGATAGTTTCTCTCAGGGATAAAACGAAAACGATGGAACTTTTATTCCATGAATATATTTTCTTAATATTATTAAGCTATATATGTGTATAAAATGATTTTGCCTTCCTAGATATTTCTTTACACATGAATTCTTCTATATATATAGTAAGAATGTGTCTGAGGACAATACTGAACCTCTAAAAAAACAACGAATTCTTGATCAACAGATTGAAATTATATATATATGTGTATATATAATAATATAAATATATATATATATATATATATATATACATATATAATTTTAATCTGTTGATCAAGAATTCATTGTGTGTTTAGAGGTTGAGTATTGTCCTCAGACACATTTTCACTTTTATATATACCTATAGATAGATAATCTTTCTCATTCCATAACGTGCCATTTATATATATATATATATATATATATATATATATATATATATATATATATATATATATATATATATACTAGAATTTAAGCCGGACGTTGCCCGGGTATTTGGAGGTGTATGTTGAGAAAAAAGAGCGGTTAATTTTGTACAAATTTGACCCCTATTATGACCTCTTAAAATTTATTGTTTTAGGCTCAAATCAAATTATCAGGTAAGACTCATGTCCACGGAACCTATATCTACAATTTTATGTGTTTGCAAGAGTCCTCAAAGGTCAAATTGTTGAACTTTGACCCCTAATCGAAAAATTTCTGGCGGAAAACCGATCACATCGATTTTCCCAAATCTCAGTACCCTGCATATCAAATTACGAGTCTGTAGACTAAAAAATGTTATTTAATATTGAAATGCACATACACAGACACACAGACCCACAGAGACAGACAGGCAGACACTATCACTTATATATATATATATATATATATATATATATATATATATATACATATATATATATATATATATATATATATATATATATATATATATATATATATATATACACCTATTCGGAGGAGCCGTAGATGAAACACGTGTCAGTGGTAAATTATATTTTTTAAAATAATATATATGTGTATGCGTGTTTGTTTTGGTGTGCGTATGTGTTTTCCTCTTTGTTATCAATGTCAGTGATTATTTTCATATATATTTTTAATAACTTATGTAGATATATCTATTTATAATTAAAAACGTATACAACATTACTAGTCATTAAAATGATGATGATTATACCACTGATGTCACAATCCACTATTCTTGTGTTGTTTCTCACCCATCCTTCTCGAGTCTCTTAAGACATGGAGTTGATATAGAATTATATCTCGGTAGCGTGTCAATAATGCGGTTAATGCGCTACTCGTTTGAACCAACTTACTTGAGTTCAAGATAGGTGCAGAGTTGGCGTAAGGTTAAGGCTTAAAGGATTCCAACACTAATATCAATTGACAACGCGTTACAAGTGCACGTTAGGCATGGGATGCGAAGCAGGTCAACGGGATTCTACCTTCTTTAAAAATACAGATTTAAATAAATATTCGACGCACATGCGTTTCCAGTCAGTTAATCTCAGTCAGTCAGTCGACAAGATGGAAATCGTAAGCAAAATTCCGACTCTCATTCTAATGGTGATGCAGAGTAACCACGACGTCACTTCGTCTGTCAAAATGTATAAAGATCTAATAGTCAACATACATGAAACTTGCTTATTTTGCTATGTATGAAAAAGCATTTGTTCAAGGTGTGCTGATTAAGGATAATCCACTTTATTAGTACCTTTTTTAAGAAAATTTCTTTTTCTTGGCCTTTTGGCAAGGATCTAAGTGTAGTATCTGTTCCGGCAGATACTGCACTTAAGATAATTTGTACCAGTCAATGGAGGGGAAACCCTCTATACTGGGACAATTATTTTTGGTAACCAGAGTGACCCCTTTTAGGGGAGCTGGTTTTTACCTCACATTAAAAACGGCCTTGTGCCTAATTTGCTCAGTGGGGGAGCAAATAAATACCATCTGTTCCGGCAGATACTGCAAGCTATGACTAGCTATGACTAGCTATGACTAGCAAAGACTAGATGTGGGGGCAACCCCACATGCCTGACCATTAACCAGCTCCCATTTCCCACCTCTCGGGAGCTGGTCCCCTTTTTCCCTTCCCCCTCCCTTCGCTCCTCACATTAAAAATCGGCCTTGTGCCTAATTTGCTCGGTGGGGGAGCAAATAAACACCATCTGTTCCGGCAGATACTGCAAGCTATGACTAGCTAGGACTAGCTATGACTAGCAACGACCAGATATGGGGGCAACCCCACATGCTTGACCTTTAACCAGCTCCCATTTCCCACCTCTCGGGAGCTGGTCCCCTTTTCCCCTTCCCCCTCCCTTCACTCCTCACATTAAAAATCGGCCTTGTGCCTAATTTGCTCGGTGGGGGAGCAAATAAATACCATCTGTTCCGGCAGATACTGCAAGCAAAGACAAGATGTGGGGGCAACCCCACATACCTGACCTTTAACCAGCTCCCATTTCCCACCTCTCGGGAGCTGGTCCCCTTTTTCCCTTCCCCCTCCCTTCACTCCTCACAGTAAAAATCGGCCTTGTGCCTAATTTGCTCGGTGGGGGAGCAAATAAATACCATCTGTTCCGGCAGATACTGCAAGCAAAGACCATATGTGGGGGCAACCCCACATGCCTGACCTTTAAACAGCTCCCATTTCCCACCTCTCGGAAGCTGGTCCCCTTTTTCCCTTCCCCCTCCCTTCAATCCTCACATTAAAAATTGGCCTTGTGCCTAATTTACTCGGTGGGGGAGCAAATAAATACCATCTGTTCTTCAGATGCTGCACTTCAATTTCTTGTTCTCTGTCAGTGGAGGAGAACTCCTTCACGACTGAGACAATTTTTATTTTGTTCCTTTTCTCCACGTTAAAAAACAACCCTGGTGTCTAACTCGTGGGGAGGCATTGTAAATAGGAACTATTGTTAAAATGTTTATAGCATGTTTAGTTGATAATTTTCTCTTATATATATTTACACATATGTGCGTGTGTTTGTGATATATATATATATATATATATATATATATATATATATATATATATATATATATATATATATATGAATATAGCGTGATTCGAAATCGTGACCACACGGTAACGAGCCGAAACACCTTACCTCTTACCGAACTCGCCAACTTTCTGGATATATCGCGATTTACTTAGATGTTGTTTGTTTTGGTTTGAGCGATATTTTTTGAATGAATTCAATTATTTACGAAAGCGGATTTTTACATAAATGCGAGATGGGAATAATTTTCCCTTTAACCAATTTGGTACCCCAACATTGGGAGCGGTATACATATTATTTTTAAAATGTAATTATCCACTGGCACGTGTTTCGTCGTCTATGACTCATCAGAGTGTCTGAATATTGCGAGATTCGAAATCGGGACCCCACGGTAATGAGCCGTAGCCCCTTACATTTGACTCATCTCGCCAACTGTCTGGATATATCGCGATTTACTAAAATGTTGTTTGTTTTGGTTTCAGCGATATGTTTTGAATGAATGTTGTTTGTAGATGACGAAACACGTGTCAGTGGATAATTACATTTAAAAAATCATATGTATACCGGGGCCCTATGTGGGGGTACCAAACTGGTTAAAGGGAAAATTATTCCCAACTCGCATTTAGGTAAAAATGCGCTTTCGTAAATAATTGAATTCATTCAAAACATATCGCTAAAACCAAAACAATATATATATATATATATATATATATATATATATATATATATATATATATATATATATATATATATATTATATATATATAAAGGTAAGATAACCAGCTTTTGTTCCTCACTTATCAAAGCTAAATTGAGGAAAATACGATTTAAAGCAAAAAAGAAAAACAATCATGAATATGGCGGGGGTAGGAAAAAAAACAGAAATAAACGGCGGTAAAATTACATACCGACTAAATTAAGTCCTAAATGATGTGTTTTGCTTGCAAAGAGAAGGTCTCAAAGACTTAATAAAAAGACTCTCTAAAATTTTCAAATGATAGGAAGAGTGCGGCATACTAAGGGTCGTAAACATGTCAGCACTGAAATTCGTGGCAAACGCATGGTTATATATAAGATGGTCGCAAATCGCAAAACCAGACGTATTACTCAGAACGTCAGAGGGGTGAAAATGTGCATAAAGAATCTTTGAAGGCGCATGCTGTTTCAAACGAAAATCTAATCTTTGCGATGTTCGCCCAACATAGTGCGCACTGCAACTACATTTAAATAAATAAATAATATAATTATTATGGTAGGGAGAAGAACATCTTTCCGAACAGACCGATACATAGGCCTAGTTGAAAAAACAACACGCGAGTTCAATGCAAAATAACACCGTTGTACAGACAAAGAAATGTGCTTAGCAAATCGGTCACTGAGTCTACCTAGCCAATATACATATATATATATATATATATATATATATATATATATATATATATATATATATATATATATACTAGCATTTCAGCCCGGCGTTTCCCGGCTGTTTCAATGTGTATGTTGAACAAAAAAAAAGTGGTAGTAGGAAGACAGGCTCGAACCCGTACCACAAAGGAGGAAATAACGGAGTAAAACCTAACGTTTGTTCTGTTACGACCACCGCCAAACCGGAAGCGACATTTTTTAAAAGTAAGTCTAGATAATCTAAAGGAGAAGATAACTTTAACAAATATCGGCGAAAAAAGTGGCCCCTCCCTGTAGAAAAGTGCCTAGTTAAAGGGGAATATATTAATGTTTTTAGACAATTTTTCGATATTTGTCGTATGAAAGCTCGAATATTAAAACAATACTGTTCTTGGTAAAATCCGTCCCCTCTATTGCAAGATTAAGGCAGACATGCAAACAGACATACACACATACATTTATATATTGGTAACTAAAAATTTTCGCCTCAAACTGATGAAAAATCTTGCCCTATCTCTGAATAACCATTAGACCAGAAATTGTCTGAGTAATTTGGGAGAGACCGCAGAGGAAAATTTTTTAAAACTTTGAACCATATTATCACCCCTTAAAATTTATTGTTTTCGGCTTAAATAAGTTATTTAGTGAGATCCATGTCCACGGTACCTATATATTAAATTTCAAGTTCGTAGATCCAAAATTGTCGGAGGAGTTTGGTAGAGTTCTCAAAGATCAAATCGTTGAACTTTGACCTTTTAATCGAAAAATTTCTGGCCAAAAGCTGATCACATCGATTTTCCTACATCTCAGTACCCTGTATATCACATTTCGAGTATGTAGACTAAAAATTGACAGAGTTATCGCGTAGGGAAATTTACACAGACACACACATAGAGACGCACAGATACACAGACACGTTCACTTATATATATATATATATATATATATATATATATATATATATATATATATATATATATTATAGCAGTTCAACACAGCTTTTATTGAGCCCTAGGTTCTGTTCATGACTTTTTATGCATTTGTATATATATATATATATATATATATATATATATATATATATATATATATATATATGTATGTATATATATGTGTGTGTGTGTGTGTGTGTCTTCCTCTGTATAAAATTTCACTTATTTCATAGTTAGCTACATCAAAAACTTCAAGCGTTGGACTCAAAATTCCTGAAAAGTTTAGTAGAGTCACGGGTAAACTATTTCAAAGATTAGCTAAATAGTTGGCTTGCGACCACAAAAGTCAAAGCTTTCGAACTTTGACACTTTGGCAGCAAAAATCGTTCGAAAACCGATTATGAATCTTGCCCCATGTCGCCTAATATCTTGTTTAAAGAAGATTGCTGGATGTATGAATACCCTTTATGTAAAATTTCAAACGTTCTTCCAAAAATTGGTTTACTATTTTGCTAGAGACAACAAATTAAAACTATTTTTTTAATTTGACACCATTGCAGCCAAATTTTCACCGAAAAGCGATTAAAATTCTTGCCCTTTTTTAAAACTTCTTATCTCGTCTGAGTCACTACTTTGATAAACAATGACCTGATCTGCCCTTTTTAATGCATTAGGACCCGTTTTTTTGCAATGATCAGTCTTCACTTCCCTGCCGGTTTTGTCTGTTTTTTTTTTCTAAGGAAAAAGTAATGGTAATTTACAGCATGCTTTCCGGCAGAAAGGTAACTCACGTCACAGGAGGAAAACGACACACACCCACAAACTTGCATTCTTTCTAGTCTACTGATTACTTTACAATATATATATACATATCAAATTTTAGTCATTCAATGAATTTCAAAATTTATGACGTGAAATGTTTGAATTTCAAATCAAAATATTTTTATTGTGCTATGTAAGGCCAGGAATACATTTAAAATATTCTAACTCCTTAGCCTAAAGGATGTCGATGTCTACCATCTCCTCAGAGGAGAAAATATTAATGTAAATTTAAATGTGGATTTCCCAAAACACGGTTTGGATCATTTTACAACACTGCTATCAAAGACATTCACTTCGGATATTACTATGCAATTTGGATGTGATATCCTTTTCATTAACTTCCCTTAGTCTATGACATTTGCTTACTTAAAAACTTTTAATTGTTGATTTTCGATGTTTCACTTACTTTAGCAAATAAGGTGTAAAGCATTATATACTTATTTGCTAATATTTTCCTCTCCGAAGAGATGGTAGACACCGAAATCCTATAAGATAAGGAGTTATAATATTTCAAATGTATTCTTTGTGTTGCATAGAATAATAATAATAATAATAATAATAATAATAATAATAATAATAATAATAATAATAATAATAATAATAATAATAATAATAATAATAATAATCTTTGGATTTAAAGGCAAACATTTCACGTCATACTTATTTTAAATTCATTGAATAACTAACATTTGATTTATTTACACTATTATGTATATCGAGCAATAATACAAACACTACTGCCAGTAATATCTCGTAAAGCACAGGTTTCCATACCAGTTAATTTTTAGATAATTTTATTCTGAAGTATATATATATATATATATATATATATATATATATATATATATATATATATATACGTATATATATATATATATATATATATATATATATATATGATGTAAATAATGGAAATAGTATTCCGACAAAACAGAGAAAATAAAAAGCAACAAACCGTAGTATGTGTTCATCAAAGTTTGGTCTTTATTTCGTCCAGAGGAAGTCTCGAAATAAAGACGAAACGTTGATGAACACATAATACGGTTTATTACTTTTTATTTTCTCTCTCTCTCTCTTTCTCTCTCTCTCTCTCTATATATATATATATATATATATAATATGTAAATAATTCGGACACAAACTAAGGCAGGTCCATGCGATGATCATGCATATTTTTAAACAGTTTACTTCTTGTAAGTAAAACATACTCCTGCTGTTATGGACACCAACACCTAAAAACAGTGAATCCAGTTTGATTACTAGGGCTAGGAAAACAGATTCATTTTTTCATTATTTTTACTCTCCAGTATATATCCGACAATTGGACACACTTAATCAACCGAGAACCACATCACTCTACATAAAAGCATTTTGGTTATAAATGGATTTATATTTATATATATATATATATATATATATATATATATATATATATATATATATATATATATCTGAGAATCAAGATAAGGAAAATAATATGTTGTACGCCAATTCGATAATTAGGCCAGTTTGACACAATGTTGAAACTTTAAAAATAAACCTTATTAATGGTTCATCGACTTAGTCGGATTTGGACCTTAGAATTGACTATCGTCTGTTCGTCCGTTTGCCCGTTCTTTTACAAATTTCGTAATAGCACTTCATGATATTTTTCTGACATTTTGCATGAAGTTACAACTACCCAAGAAGTAAATGTAACATTGCGGATTTTTTTTATTAAAAATTCTGGTTGCGTCCACAGGGGAGTAAAAAGATGGCAAATTGTCAAAAAAATCACATTCTGGTACATAAAATCTGTTCCGCATATTAAAAAATTGCTGTAAACAACCTTAAAGCAAATTTGGACTTTTATACACCTGGAAACATGACATTTGACCATGGAAAATTATGGGGGATAAGCCAGAGTTTGGGGGAGTGTAAAACACCTTGGGCTATTTGTTATATTTTTGCTATAAACACCATGCTTGCGTTTTAATAGAGATTTTTAATGGATCCGAATTAAAACGAAATCATAGGAACGTTTATCATAAAACGGTTTCATTTGGCTGTTTAAGTCAAGGTTTTATATCATGCCACGCGTTTAAATTGCAAAATAGTTATCAATTCTACGAGGGATTTTGAGTAGCATTAGAAGGAATGTAACTCTTGTAGACTCGATTTTACAAATAGTGATTATATATTCCTAGACTGAACTTTAATAGATTCAATTGGTTATATTCTCGGATACGGACAGCCTGACCCACTAGGGAATTAAAAACAATCTTCTCGCCAACGAGCTCAACAGTTTGCATGTTGGTATAAGAGTAAGTTTGTTGAGTTATTACAATCTTGATCAGCTTCTTGCAAAAACTGTGACACTAATAGAAACGTTTAATCGATATCAACAATTTCTTAAGCATTCAAATTACATCACTCAAACTGAATGTCGTATATTGGACTGAATACGGAACTTTCTCCTTAACCAGCACTCTGGCTTCCGAGCCCATTTAGAGATGACTTTTTTGTACTTTAATGTGTAATTACTTTATATCTGTTTTGATTCGTTTACTTTATACTGAGAAAATAACAAGAAAAATAATACATTTGACCCCCCTAAAACAATTATAATCTAGAGTTTAAAAGAACATTAAGAAAAACAAAAAAAGAAGCCTATAACGAACCAATACATTGTTGCTTCTTCATAACCTTTTAATCCAAAAGCTGACAAAGTCATCGGTAGGTGGACTATATAGTGTTTGGCCTGTTCTTAACATACGCAATCTCTCATGTCAAGGTTTCACGCATGTGCATTCAGAAAAAAAAATTAAGAACAAGATGAAAATCAAATTACGCCCATTAACAATTCTAACATTTTAACTACGTAGGAGATCTTGTTTTCCAGATGAAAGCCGATGAAGTGTGTAGATCAAAAAAATTATGGCGTATATTTCTCACTTTTATAGATATATAGACACAGTAGAAGATGTACCCGGAGTGGGACAGGCGTGAAATACGAATAAATCTAATATTTGATATTATACAAAAGCTGAGACATGGGCATGAGAGTATAATGTACATTTTATGAACAGTTTACGTCTTGTCAGTAACAAAAAATACTCGAAACCAAAATCTAAAGAAAATGTGTCGAGTACGATAAACATTGGGCCTGCTTTACCCGAAATTTAAGATTCTGTTTAAAGGCTACTTATTTTTAAATCAATGAATCTGTCATGTTATACACTGACGCATGAGCATTCGTGAAACAGTTGGAAACCGATAAAAATCCGCACGTAATATTATATTAGTTTTGACATTTTAGCAGCTCGTTTGTTCCGGATAAAAACTGATTAAAAAGTGTTCACATTTCTGAATATGATATAAACCAAATTAGAAGTATGTAAGTCCAAACTTACGGCGAGTATATTGGTTGAAAAGTGTCTTCATGAACACGAATAAAATTTTATAGATATATAGATTATATTTCCATAGATTATATATTTTAGATATATATATGCATATATATATATATATATGTACATATATATATAAATACATATATTTATACTTATATACGCACACGTGCATATATTTATATATATATATACACACATACACACACATATATATGTGTGTGTGTGTGTGTGTGTGTGTGTGGGTGTGGGTGTGTCGCAATTCATATCTGGAGATATTAATTTAATTTAAGTAAATATTTTACGCTGAATCTTTTTCAAAGTAAAAAATAAACATTGCTCAAAACATTTTATGAATAACAAGTAATCATCACTATTTTAAAAAAAATGTAGTCGTGCGAAAGAAAATACCTTAAAACTTAATCAGATTAATACATCAATATTTTGAGAAGGTAAGTCAACGACATCAAGAAACAAGAATATCCTTATTTCTTTTAAAATTTTATAGCATTTTATGTAAATTGTTTTACATACTTTTGCCCAATATTAAAAATGTGTTTATTACTACATCGCACTAAAAAAAAAAAAACATCAGCATAAAATCAAGGAAAATCAATATTTCTATAAAATGCGTCTTTGCTTCTAAAATTAATCTATCTTTCCTTATATAAATCATTGTATCATGTGTAAAACATCATCGTATTTAAAAGAGATATTTATAAAAGTACAGGATTGTTTTTTTTAAATATTTTAATGTCATAATTGATTGATCGTCTTTATGTAATTAAATTTGCTCTATTATCCTTCATAGACAATCACCGATAACAGGGGCAAACGGCTAGATGCAACAGAGACTTGTTTCCTTGGAAAAATTTGTAAGATACCCATGACATCAAAGAAAGCAAATCCGGAAGTGTGAGAAATGGTAAACACAGAAGGAGCTCTAATAAGAACAGTACCACAAAGCTAAATAGAGTTAATGTGTCACGTCTACAGAAAACAAATGGATTAAAACAGATTTGTTTGACGGGACATATCGTTATAAAAGAAGCAGAAGACGGCAGCGGAGAACATATGTTGACACCGAACATCTAGGAAACATAAAAAAATGATAAGAAACAATGATAAATAGTATGCTTCAAATTGGAGAGATGGGGGATAATTATAGCCGTCAATGCCTTAGCCAATCAGGACAACATTGAGGCTAATACTTTTCCCAAGTTGATGTGTATAGCCTGATTGAATGCTACTTTAATCTGGTCTAGTAAGAGCATACGCACCTTGTCTTTTACAAGACTGCTAGTGTTCTTCGACTCAAGGAAGTTCATCATTATGAATGCACACGCTTTTATTGCTTAGTTTCGACTATGAGAATGTTCTATAAATAATTTATTTTATTCTCTTATCCTTCCAAAATAGATTGTCTTTTTTTAGTTTTATTTTTGTTTTACGGCATAGCAACCCATTCCAAGTTATTTAATGCCGAATCTAGTTTTTTTGAAGAAATTTTTTTCATAGGACATATATATATACATATATATATATATATACATATAAATATATATATATATATATATATATATATATATATATATTCAAGTCGCTTTCTATTTAACCAATAGTTGGGACCCTAACAGGTACTACCACTCCGGGTTAGAGTGAACCTGGGAGGAATGACAATTAAAGAGTGGCTCCACACTCCCCAAAACCCGCAAACTGGAGTCTCACCATCGGATATAGTTTAAGGTCATATCCGGGACCTGCCCAAATAAGCATAAGGAACTGCAAATTATAGTGTTACAATAATTGAACTTAAGTTTTCATGCGTAAAAACTTACACTTATTTATTGCAGATATTGACTGTATTAGGTTTTAAAAAAGCAAACACTCTCATATGAGTGCGTCAGAAGCGGAGTCTACTTATTAAATTGTTTATGCAAAAAAAAAATGATCACATAACAATTATTGCTGCTTATTAAACATTTAGAGATTCGATGTAGTTGATTTCCGTGGTTTTTCGCTTCGGTAAAGGGCGCGCCTCGACGACCATGCTTAGCAACTCCCCCAACATCAAATAGCCCATCGCCGTCGACTACGAAGTAAATAAATGCGTGTAGAGTTGACTGTGTGTATCTGTGCAATGAACCGACAATTTCATTTTTAGAATACAGCAAAGAAATTGCCAGCTGGGTTCAACAAATACTCACGACAGGCCAAAATACCCACCAACAGGATTCCTTATAAGATTAGTGAATCAGAATAAAGCCAAAAGGTGACGGCGTTTTGGATTTTATCATTGTTGGTTGATAGAGCAGATTTCACCACAACACGCTGGTGTAAAAACAGCAGTCGACGGAATGGCACCACTCATGCTCCCCTTCAAAGATGAAATTCAAGACGCAGATATATTCAAGCATAATAATGTGCACCATCTTATAGAACTGAGAGGGTTTTTTCCTCTAAGATTTCTTTGAACAAAGGTTGACTGTCAATAAAATCTTCCCGACAACAGCGACCTCATTGCAACCATGCAAAAATGGGAGATTTCAAAAGACACGGATTGTAACGACCGAGGCATGAAGTTCATTGCTAACAAATGTGAAATGAGAATGATGTTTACTATGTTGAAAAAAATATACAAATAAAAATATTTTCAGTTATCATACACACGTCTTTACTTTTACACATGTGATGGCATTAACGGATCAAACAATTGCATGGTTCTTAATTTATATAAAAAACGAAACATTAGAAATAAAAAGGTGGCAAAGGCCAGAAGAAAGAGTTGAGCGAAACGATGTGAAAGAACAACTAGGAGATGTGTATACTAAATAAATGGTAAAATAATACAATACAATAAGGATTACAATTAAGTAAATAATAGAAATATTTTTATTTCTCGTTTAAATTAATATATATATATATATACATATATATACATATATATACATAAATATATACATATATATATATATATATATATATATATAACGCATTCATTAAATGTTTGTTTAATTTTGTTTGAAGTGTATTGTAACTTCGCGTACTATATGTCAGCCAGAATTCCATACATTTTAGTCATCGAAACACGGTTCTATTCATAATAATTTGTATCGGACTAATGAAAATATAATCTTATTCTAGAATGTAATTATATTGGTAAAGCCATTAGTTACGGTTAGAAGCAGAGCTTTGATTTACAAGGAATTAAGGTTTTCCAAATCGTTTGCTTTTATACTCATGGTTTCGCTTGATAAATATCTTATAGATTCCAATAATATTTGATCTGGCTTTATTAGCACTTTTATCTGTGTTATATTATTATAGTTTCCAACTATATTGTGTGTGTTTTTTAATATACTTCATGGCTTCGAACGGTTGATTTTAGATTGATTCGATTAAGTGAAAATTATCGAGAGTCTATTATTTTGGTTCTTTTTTGTGACATTAGTAATCGGACAGACATTGATACTATGATTCTCAATCAGTCTGATACAGTGACGGATAAACTATTATGTATAGAACTCTTTACAGTTCTAAAAACTTATATCTATTTTAACCACTTCACTGGACTAAAATGCACGAGGAAATTGTTTACAGAGTGGAAAAAATATCGCCCTAGAAAAGAGGACATGGTTACATTTCTGTTTAATGAACATCGGTTTATTTTTATTTTTTTTTTGTTTTTGTTGATTATCTCCAATTGCCATGAAAGATAGGGACGTGAACAGGGCGATTAAAACAAAGTTTTTGACCACGTTTATAATTTTTATTGTGGTTTAAGGGGTGCATAATGTAATCTCAAATATTCAAAGTCAGCTTGACAGTAAACACAAAAGTGTACCTAGATTTGCTGAAGAGTGTGGTGATCCCGTGGCGCAATCAGATTGACGCTGGCAGATCTTAGGTGTAGCAGTAGGAGTCGACCCAAAGAAACCTAGGTTTCAAAAGGAATCGATTTTTGTACCCTTCAGTTACTGCCCTCCTCCATCCCCGACCTGAACACGCTGTACTACTTGGTTTAGTCATACGTCGAGCACATCACAAACATTACGGGCCACAACAGCAAAGCCAGCCTGATCGCCGCCATCCGCCGAGCTCCAGCCGCCGCTTGTAGAAAAGCCATGCTCCTAGTTCTGAACCGTATCGAAACGGTAATGTAAGCTGTACGCGGCTCTTTTGGTCAAGATCAAAGTGTAGCATCTGTTCTTCAGATGCTGCACTTCCATTTCTTGTTCTCTTTCGGTGGAGGAGAAATCCTTTACGACTGAGACAATTTTTATTTTTGTACCCTTTCTCCACGTTTAAAAATTACCCTGGTGCCTAACTCTGTCCCGTGGGTAGGCATAGTAAATAGGTACATTTAATAGATGTCATCTCTACTAAATAATCAAGTTACTTAATCGATTTTTTAATAAACGTTTAAAAATAAAGCGGGACTGTTGTTTTCTTTAGGGCGAGGACTTCATCGTTCCGCCTCGTATTATACAAACGCATACATCAATGGACACATACAAGTAAAGAGACATGCATGTACTCATTCTTATATAGCTATACTCAATCAAACATGTAACATGCACGACAATTATAATTGTTTTATCGTTTACGGAGTCTTATATATGTGTATGTGCATATATGTTATCTATTCATGCATTTAGTATTTTTTTAAAAAAACATTATTACATTATCACCCCGAACAAGGCACATCGCAACTTTCGTGTAGGGGGCTACTATCAGGGGAAACAACTGCCGGGACACTATGTAGGGAGTTGGGCAGCAAGATGTCTGTTCACATTGCACTTGAACTTCTGCACGTCAGTACAGTTGGGGAAGCAGGGACCTGGAATGGAATTCCAAAGTCTAGTTGTTCTGGGGAAGAAACTACTGGAGTAGAAAGATATTTTACATATAAGGATATCTACAGTGTGGGGGTGGGATTTTGCAGACTGTCGGGTCTGTCGAGGGTGCTCACGTCGTGGGGGCACAAGTGCTTGCAGTTCGTTAGAGCATTCACCATTATAATACTTGTAGAACAGGCAGAGGGATGCAACGTTTCGTCGATGGGACAGATGTTGAAGCTTAGGTACCAGTTCAGGGCCTATCAGATTTGCGACTGTCTTTTGAACCTTGTCAATGAGCGAGAGACTAGTAGCAGATGCACCAGCCCAAATATAACAGCAATACTCCATACATGGCCGAATGGTGGCCTTATAAAGGTACAGGATACTTCAGGGTGTTAGTAGTTTTTTAGCACGGTAGAGAGAGCCCACCTTCCTCGCAGCGGTCCTGGCAATGCCCTCGATGTAATTGTTCCAACTCATGTTTCCTGTGAACGTTAGGCCAAGGAGCTTGATATATATATATATATATATATATATATATATATATATATATATATATATATATATATATATATATATATATATATATATATATATATATATATAAATGTAAAGTTGGTTCGTTCTAAACAAATAAAACCCTATTTCTAAGTTACCAATTTATTTGAAATTTTCAGACAACCCATCTTTAGAGTCGAGGTATGTTTTTATGTTATTGAAATAAATTTACCTCGCGATTTATTAAAATTAAAATATTAAATAATATAAATATATTTTTTTTACTGCGAATCTGTTCTGTTTATAAAACTGAACTTCCGGTTCGGTTCATTTCACAGTCACGAATTGACGAAAGATTTCATTTTCTGTTAACTCGATAAGTAAAAAAAAAACAAAAAAACTTACTCATGCAGAGAGTGATCCGTGCTGAAATAATAATGTTATTATTTAAAAAGCCATTCTTAACATGGGGAAGGGAGGGTGTTTTGTACCTATTCTGTACTTTAACCTTACAATTGAATAAAAACACATCATAAAACTTTAAACGTGGAAAACGATTTAAAAAAAATAGCGCGGATCACTCTCTGCATTAGCACACACACACACACACACACACACACACACACACACACACACACACACACACACACACACACACACACAAATAATAATAATCCCATATTTTAAAACTTTAAATTCATTTATGTACTTATGTTTTTTAAATTTTATTTATGTTAAGGCTTCACTCATGAAACATTACGTTTTAATTGTTTAGTTTATTTTCACGGCATTGTTTACATAAAAAGTTTGTTTTAACTTTTTCTAAACTGTTTCATTTTTACGACATACCTCAACGTATAATAAACACCCTAACCCCCCCCCCCCATGTAAAAAAAAACAAAAAAAAACGCCCGTCCATAAACCTCGAAAGCCGTTCTTAACATGGGGAAGTTAGGGTGTTTATAATATGGTGGGGCGAGTCGTAAAATTAACGAAGTTGCTATCTATTATTTATTGCAAAAATTGCTTGAAATTTATTTATTTGACAAAAAAAATTAAATTTTGGTACTCCTTGGGCGTTGAGTTCCATGGCGACCAGTAGAAAAAAAAAGTAGTCGCTCCCTTAGTCTCCCACCTCACCCTACGCGTAACATATTTTATTTACTGACGTTGCCGTAACTAAACGATTATCTGTCACATTTACAAACATTTATTTATTTATCTATTTATTTTGAAAAAAAGTTTTACTTTTTATGAATATTAAAAGAAAAATGGGTACTCATGCAGGGAGTGATCCATGCTGAAATAATAACGTTATTATTTAAAAAGCCATTCTTAACATGGGGAGGGTGTTTTGTACCTATTCTGTGCTTTAACCTTGCAATTGATTAAAAAAAAACACGATTTAAAAAATAGCGCAGATCACTCTCTGCATTAGCACCGAAAAATGTTACTAAACATTTATTAATAATTTCTCACTTTTTACAAACATTTGATTTTAAATTTCTTTTTAAATGACGACTTTTATCGACTTTTTTTTAAATATCCCCCCCCCCAATGGTGTTTATTCCGAAATCCGTTGTTAACATGGAGAGGTTGGGGGTGTTTATTCTGAAAGCCGTTCTTAACATTTGTGGAGGTGGATCTAATGTAAAAAATAAATAAATAAATAAATTAAAAAAAAAAACTAAATCATTTACTAATAACTTCTCACTTTTACAAATATTTTTTAATGTACATGCGCAGATGAACAAATTGATAGTATTTTCGGGTGGGTATGCTGACAACAAATATCAGTTAAATTTTGCAAATAGCCCCCCTCCTAAAGTGGTGTTTATTCCGGAAGCTGTTATTAATATTAGGAGGTTGGGGAGGGGGGTGATTATAAGATGGACCTAATCTAAAAAAAAAAAAAAACAAGTTGTTTATGCGCAAATAAGCAACTATTTTTTTATTAACTTTTTTTTAATTTTTAATTTAAAAATTAGTAAATTTCAATTAATAGAATAATAAATCATTTATCATTAATATGTGTTTTTGGTTTTGTGTTGAGTGAAACTTTTTTTTTCATTACAACAATAATGAACCAATTTAAATCTTCCGGCATGCGTTTAAGGGTTACGAAATTATCAATAAATCGTTTAGTTACTAAGCCAACGTCAGTAAATACAAAAAATGTGACATGCGCATGCATTAGCCTTGACTGGGAGGGGGGCTAAGGGAGCGACCATTAAATAATTATGCTGGTCGCCATGGAACTCAACGCCCAAGGAGTACCTAAAGTGGCACATGCACTTATGTTACCGTGCTATTTTTTAAAATAGTATTTTCCTGTTAAATTCAAATTTTACAATATGTTTTTCTTTTATTAATTTGTTAAGTGAAAGTACAGATAACCCGGTCGGTTTCTAATGCGAGGAAAAGCTAGCCCCCCCCTCCCAAAAAAAGGGGTACTCTGGATAATAACAAAACATTAAAATTGCCTCAGTCTCGAAAGATTTCTTCTCTACTGAACGAGGAAAACACGGTGAAGTGTAGTTCACCTTCTGTTTCTCTCCCACTCTCTCAATCTCTCTCTCTATCCATCTCTCCCTTTCCCTCTCTCAATCTATCTTTCTCTCTATATCACCATCTCTCTTTGAGCCCCTTTCTCTCTCTAACTCCCTCTATCTCTCTCCTTTCCTCTGTTTCATCCCTCTCTGTTTCTAACACTCCACCTCTCTCTCTGTTTATCTATCAATCCCTTTATCTCTCTATCTCCTTCTCTTTCTCTATTTTCTTCTCACTGTCTCTTTTCTATCTATATATTTTCCTCTCTATCTGTCCATCTCTAATCCCTCATCCTATTTTAGTCTCCTAAATTAATTACAGTGAATAAGGCATTGTAAAAACATGGATAAATCCTATTTTAGTCACCTAATTTACTGACTGTGAGAATAGAAGTTATTTGGAAAGTACTGCTACCTTGAACAGCACCAGAAGTAACTGGTAAAAACTTTCTAATTAAATTGATTTTGTTAGCCATTTGGTAACAAAATGACATAGCCTTAGCCCTTGCTGCATGAGGAATACCTGCGACCCTGCTGCCAAGTAGAAGAATTATTTATTCTACTTTAAAACATTCAACTTTTCAAAAATCTCATCTTCGACATCTCCAAAACATCCAATATGGGGAAAAATATTGCAGAAATGCAAACTTATTGTTTAGGATGAATGCACAATGGTACGCAAAAAATCACTTGAGGCTCTTGGTCGATCCTTGCAAGATTTGCGTGGCAATGTCAAACCATTTGGGAATGCAGTAATATTGCTTGCAGGAGATTTCAGACAAATGTTACCTGTTATTCTTCAATCAACACCAGCAGATGAAATAAATGCTTGCCTCAAATACTCTACTTTTTTGTTCCATGAGAAGACATTAAACTTAACTCAAAATATGCATGTACAGTTGCAGACTGTTTGATCCGCACAAAAACTTTTGCATCACTTGTGGGAAATTGGGTACGAAAAAGTGCCAGCTGATCAGAGTTAAGGGCAAAATTCTTTGACTTTTAACTTCTGTAATTTCTGTAATTTTATTTCATCAAAAGAATAGTTAGTTTAAAAGGTTTTTGCAGATATTCAAAATATAAGAATTCCATTTGACTGAGTGAATGAGCTATTCTTGCAGGTCAATACAAAGATGCCCATGAACTTAACGCTATAATTAAATGTAAAATTCCAAGTGAGGTAGTCAAATACAAATCCATCGACACTGTTGTGAAAGCAGATAAAGTGGTTAATTATCCAACAGTTATATTTGCCAGGGATGCCACCGCATGTATTGTAACTGAAATTTGGTGTACTAATTATCATGGTGTGAAATATAAACCAATCCAAGCTTTGCAATGGCACATAGCTTGCAGTAAAAAAAAACAAACAATATCATAGAAACAGCAATCTTAACAGGACCTTTCACAGATTAATATATCTTCATTCCATGCATGCCTATGATTCCACCGGATACATCATTACACTTTAGCAAACTGCACTTTCCAATTTTATTGTCATTTGCAATAACCATCAAAAAAGCACAGGGAACAATCTTTACAATTGTGGGCCTTACAGTTACACACTGACTGTTTTTTCACATGGACAATTTATGTTACATATTCAAGAGTCACCAAACCTGAAAATCTCTATATCAGCTAAGAAAATGGAACAACAAAAACTGTGTACCCATGCAAAATGGAAATTTAAACCTATAAGAAACATGATTTTTCTCATTTTGGAACTTTATCCATTGCGCCAATTTGAGCCACAGAAACGCGTGGCAGGGTACAGCTAGTATATATATACATATATATATATATAAATTATTATTATGTTTATAATTTGTATTATTATTATCAGTATTATTATTAATGTTATTATTATTATTATTATTATTATTATTATTATTATGATAATTATTATTATTTTGTTAAAATAACACTAGTGAAAAGTTTTGGGAATTAGACAAAAAAGTATACGAAATTATTAATATATATATATATATATATATATATATATATATATATATATATATATAACTTGTGTTACTTCAGCATAATCGAAACCAACACCGAAACTTATGAAGAAGTCTTGATAAAAGTATGTTTTTTAAATAATGTTTTTAATGCCATCAGCTAGAGTAGAAACTGAAACCAACACTTTTTAAGAACTCTTAGTAAAACTATTTAAAAAACAGTAGAAGAACGTAGCAATTAAACGACAAGGATGTAAGTGTGACACACAAAAGAACACACACGCTATCGTATTAATATATATATTATCAAAATATTTTAAAAGACGGATTTTACTTGTCCACTTAATAACGTTGATATTTATTTCATGACGCAGAAACACCATAAAAGCGGGTATACCTCAGGGGTCGATGTTTTCATCTTTCTTAATCCTAATATTCATAAATTCCTCTCTGATAAAATTGCTTTTGAGATGAGTATATTTGCTGACGACACGAGGGAAAAATAATGAACGCACATCTAAGGAAATGGCAAAAATACCAGAGGAAGTCCTCCAATCTGTGATTGAATGGGAACGAAGATTGATGGTGGCATTCAATGCTGCAAAGATTGAGCTGGTTTCCTTCAATAATTCAAAACATCTTTCTAAACAACCAACAACTAGGACTAAAGATACATAACCTGGACGTACTTCTTTCAAACTCCTTGGCCTTACGTTCACAGCAGTTTTAAGGCTGCTGCGAAGAATGTGGTCTCCCTTTTCCGTGCTAGAAGCTACTTACACCTGAAAGTATATTGTATCTCTACATCATTCGCCCAGGTATGAAGTACCGTTGTCACATTTGGGCTGATGCATTTGCTATTAGTCTCTCGCACTTAGACAAGGTGTAGAATAGAGTCGCCAAACTATTATGTCCTTAACTATTATCTAAGACTCAACCTCTGTCAAATCGACGTAATATTGCATACCTCTGCCTCTTCTACACGTAATTTAATAGTGAATTCTCCGACCAGCTACAAACCCAGACATCCCACCCCACACGTCAATACCTTCGACAAACCTAACAAGCAGCAAAATTCCACCCCTACACAGTAGAGCCCCCTAGATGTAAAAAATAGCTTTCTACTCTAATAGTTTATTTCCCAGAACTGCAAGGTTTTGGAACTCCCTTGCGAGTTTTTGCTTTCCCAACTGAACTAGCATTAAGAAGTTCAAGTATAATGTGAACAGATATCTCGCTTCTAAACTCTTTACATAGAAATCCTTCAACTGATGCCCTTGATAGTAGCCCCCCCCCCGCCACATGAAATTGGCACTGTGCCTTGTTATGAATGAAAATGGAAAAAAACAAAAAAATAAAAAACCGGAATATTTATTATTAATCAATTCTTTAAAATTATGCAATATTCAATTTTGCCGAACCAACTTTACTCCTCGCACAAATCTCACGGACTCCATGAATCTCTCATAGCATTCAAAAGTTAATATTAAATTCAGAAAAAATGGTACAAACGCAGCTTGAATTAGTTCATATTTTTCTGTTGCATATTCTCATTAAGTTTAAAACACCATTAATACAGTGGCCCAAGGATCCAGGCTTTTCAGGTTATAATGTGGAATACGATGGTTTTTGGGCCCATACTTAGGATATTTGCTCCGCCTTACAGTGTAATTTATAATGCTATTTGATTTTATGGAGGTGCATTATATTATGTACTGTATTCAGTTACTAATTTCTTATCCCGTATCCCGGGGTTGTACTATATATATTATTTTGTCTGTTTCATCTTGGCGATTGGGTGATTAATTGAAAAGAAGGATATATATATATATATATATATATATATATATATATATATATATATATATATGTATAATTCTACAGTCAAAGAACGTCGCAGCCCACAAGAGTCATGGAAGTCAACGGACCGGAAATCCAAGACTAGAGTTTCGCCTCATTAGAGCTCATCATTTAGACAAATCCGAACTTAAGATTCGAGCCCCTAGCCTCTTGCATGCGAGGCAAGCACTCTACCAACTGATCAAACGCTCCGCGCAAGAGAATTTCTATGAACCAACACAGATCAAGCAAACCGCGCCGAAATCCGACTGTGAAATGAGCCTACTTCGTATCGACAAGGGACGCGGTCATCCAACCAGTTAATAACCCCAAGCCGATGTCTCACAAGTAGGAGTTTTAACTCGAAAGGGCGATGCCATCTAGCAATGCTAACCAAACGACCAATTTATGATAGGATTTTCAGAATGTGAGAGATTGTATATAATAAATTCAACGTTGCAGCTCACAAGAGCCATGACAGTCAACGAACCGGAAATCAAAGAAAACGGGCCCCAAACCTAATTAGGCCCCGTTTCTTAGTGTATTGTCCGAATGAAACGAAACTTTGGTCATAACTAGTTTATTATATTCAAAACATCACATCAAAACACTAGTATTTAGCCTTTTTTCTCCGTTCTACGGCATATGTTCTAGATATTTAGCTTCTGCATTTTTGGGGGGTCACTCTCTCTCTCTCTCTCTCTCTCTCTCTCTCTCTCTATATATATATATATATATATATATATATATATATATATATATACATATATATATATATATATATATATATATATATATATATATATATATATATATACATTAGGCACAGCTAATACGGTGGGGCGGTAAGTATTTTTTACAGTCTCTCTTTTTAGAAATCTACCAAAAATCAGGTAATTATTCAATCGATATGGAATTTTCACCGATTATTAAAAGGAGACTGAAGTTTAAAACGGTGTACTTCTTTTCATCAACTATATATTTTCATATATATTTTTTATTTTGCTTACAAAACCTTATCTTCTTTATTTTTGGTTACAAATGTGCTTAAAATAACCATCTGAAACTAAACAAAGTATATTGTATTTTTAAAAGTGAAGTTGATTTTATTTTGTATTTTGAACTTTGAAAATCCGAATTTTGAATGTGTTAATTTTGCAGCTTTTGGGGTCAGAAATGAAATTCATTAAAAATGTTAATTAAAATAATTAATTTCGGATTAACAAAAAAAACATACATATTTTAAGTATTTTTACGAAAAACGCAATTTCCATATTGAAAAATTGGCTGGCAAGGAGTCAAAGTTAAAAAAGATTTACGATTTGCGATCTTTAGCAAGTGATTCAACCAATTTTGGGTCTAAAAATTTAAAAATTTACATGCAGCAAACCCCTAATCGGATTTTGGGAGAACATTTGTCTGCAAAGAGGTCAGAGTTAAAAGCGTTTACCTTTGCAGACTCTCCCAAACTCCTCCAACAATTTTGGGTGTAAACACTTGGCATTTTAGACTAAGGTTTCCTGCACATGAGTTTATATATATATATATATATATATATATATATATATATATATACATACATATATATATATATACATATATATATATATATATATATATATATATATATATATATATATATATATATACTGGCAAGAGTACCCGTCGTTGACTGGGCTAAAAAACAGGCTACAGAAAATGATCGCTGATTTATGAAAGTATGATAGGTTGAAAGGAAGGGTTGTAAAAAGATAGCTTCGCATTTGGGGGTATTCTATGCAGGTCAGTCGCGAACGAACGCCCCATAATTTTATTATACCATATTAATTCAAACTGAAACATAATTATGAAAGTATACTTACGCAGATAGATATATACCGTCTTTATTAAAGTTTGTGCCAATTTCCATTCTATGGAGGCCAGGCGTGAACGCAGACCCCACAATTTTATTATACTATCCCACTTTAAGTTAAAACATGCTTATCAAAGTATTATTATGCACATCTCTATCAAAAACACTAGTAAACGTTTGTTTTAATTTTTAATTTTTTTTATTTTCATACTTTGTGGACCAGGCGCGAACGCAGAGTCCACAATTTTAATGAACTACCATTCTGCCAGATGAAATATACTCATTCCTGTGTCCCGAAACATCTTCTATCATTATATGTAATCAGTTTTTTTTTTTAAATAGTCAACCATATAGGAGCTTATTCGTGACCAGGCACACACACAAAGACATTCAACTATAGGGATAGGGGCCGATTACAGCAGGGATAATCTGCTGGGGTAATAAATACGAATTATACATAAACGAAAGTGTAATATTTAAGCGAATTTTCCGATCGGGCTTTTCCGATATATGGCTAGTAGATATATTAAGGAAGATTACAATTCTAGATTCGACAAATGACTATCGACCACGCGCGCGCCTCTCGGCTAGAACCAGTGTTTTTTCTCACGCTTGTTCATTATAATATTTGCAACGTAATTACAATTTATTTTTTGTGTATGAAATTCATACCAGACGTCGTAACGTCTTTTTATCGCGGCATTTCGATTCATCGCCTCGACAATCATTCAGCGAGTTACTTGTTTTGTTAATGCGAGCCCAAAACCTTTGATCAATTTAAAATGGCCAGTAGGATAAACTTGCGTAGATTAATTTCGCACGGATTAATAGAGACATATCTTCCATATCTGAGACATTACTCTTAAAACATAATTTATAACAATACTGGTTTTACAATGACATTAAATGATAGTGTTATAAAAATGTATAGCTTGAAAGGTCAAACAAAGTAAGCTGATCTTTTTTTTTGATAATCTCAAAACTTCATCAACGCGAATTCTATTTATTTTAATCCGATCAATAAATAGGGTGAGAATAATTAAATGCATAAAGATGCTTGTTTTGCCGTCCTATTTCCTTTTGTTCTTTAGAATTTTTTTTTTTTTAATTAACAGAACGGCTCCTGAGAGATTTTTGTTCATTCGAAGATTGAATGTTATTTAATGACTGATTAATTTGTTATAAAAAAATTACCATTAATCATAGTCCGTTGTTCATTCCAACAAGCTCGGAGGACTCTATTCTATTATCA
Organism: Euprymna scolopes; assembly: GCF_053919585.1. NCBI lineage: Eukaryota > Metazoa > Mollusca > Cephalopoda > Sepiida > Sepiolidae > Euprymna > Euprymna scolopes. The sequence continues at coordinate 48,937,602 of NC_136520.1, forward strand.
TTAATTACTGCTATAATTTAGACTCGTCTTATTTTGATTAGTTTCCAGTTCACTTTATCGCATCTCACAAAGATATATAGCCTATTCATTTCGTAATCAGCTCACGTGCCTGTCGTAAATAATGAATTGTAAAAGTAGGTTACTCTGACAGTGCTAAAACCAGTATAATATAATTTGGATGTTTCGCAATATTTGTCATAATATTTTTACTTAATCCAGTAAGTATTAAAACAATTCGATTGTTACTTTTAATACAGGAATAAATAAAGATGTATAACCTTATTGCTTCTTATTAACAAACCTAGACCACACCATATTTACACGTTAGAAGAGTATGGCGACATTAAATAAACGCTATTTCTACCAAACGGACTATGCAGTATTATGAGGGAAAACAACTATTAACATTATCTACTCATCTAATACATTTATTTTTTTACCTTATCAAAACAGGGATTATTTCCCTAAATGTTGAGAAATCAAATTCATTCAGGATATAATATTGAAATATATATTAATTTATTACAAAATATTTTAGGTTTACATGTTTGGCAAGCAACTGCAATAGTTTCTTCAAATTGACGTTTGCATTGCACATTTAACGATTGGCAATCAACATTACTACGTATTATAGTAATACGAGAAAATCAGTCTACAAAAAGTATTTTATTAATACGTCCTCTAAGAATTTGTTTCACTTTTACAAGTTTCGAAATGTATTTAAATAAAATTTAAAATATAAACCAACAGGCAACAAAGCATCTCTCGTCTTAATTGGTGTTGTTCCAGATTATGCAACGTAACATTTAGTCCCCATGCCACGACTTTCTCTTACTGATCGTCAGGAGCTCATTAATCTCAACCTTTCTGATGTATCAAATCGGGAAATCTGCTGCAGATTGAAATGTGATGAGACAAACGGTACGAAAGACTGTGCCAAAGCACCAAAACACCAACAGTGTTCGTGATGCCCTACACTTGGTTGTACTACAGTCACTTCTAAAAGGGAAGACAATGCTATAACGATCTTCAGCCTAAGAAACAGATTTGAAACGGCTTCCCAAACCCAACCACAGTGTAATCTTCATAAAACGCGACCTCTTACTACTGTCAAGAACAGATTAAACGAATTTAATTTGCGAGGATGGGTTCCAAGACACAAGCCAAAGATTTCTGTAGATGTCAAAAAACTCCATCTGGACTTCGTCAGATGCAATGAAGATCGTGACTCTTTATATTTGTCAAAAGTGCTTTTTAGATACGAAAGCAAGTTAAATACCCTATGCAGTGATAGTAGGCAGTACGCCCGTCGGAAGAAAGACAAAAAATGTAATACTAGATGCTCAGTTTTGACGCTGCAAGATGGTGGACGTTCAGGTTTATTGTGGGGCATTATAAGTACGAATGGTCCAGGACATATAGATCGCTTGCAAGGTCGAATTAATTCGACCGAGTACATTAATATGTTGACTGAGCATTGTCTGCTATAGTTTAGCCGGAATTGGAACGATAACCCCATCTTTATGCAAGATAATTCTCCCATTCACACATCTGGCAATGTTAGTAGCTTCCTTGAAGAGCATGATATTTCGTTTTGGATTGGCCTGTACAATGAAAAAAAGATAGGTAGGAGAAAAAAAGCATCGTTTTCCAGATTTTATGTCCTATGTAAGCAGAAAAATATTCTCCGAGCAGCTTCTACCTAGAGGTGAAAAAAATTCTCCAACCGAGGACGTATATACATAGTTTCATATATATGGGAATAAACTCAACAAATATGTATTTGTATCAACTTTGCTTTAGTGTATCTGAGAACGATTATTAAGAGTTTACAGTCAGTGGAGAAATGCTCTGCCAGTATACTAACTGACATACTATTTTTATGGAAAAGGTTGGCCATTTATAAACCAGACATATTAACAAGAAAACGGACGGTAAGTATTTTTACGTAAAAAAAAAACAAAATGGTTTGTGTGGGCATATTTGTTACGTTGAATCTCTGTACCGCATTCTGAATATCTCTATGATAATATTGTATGACGCATTATTCAGATGAAGTTTAAGTTTCTAACCTTGTGTGTTGTCATGTAATATGTCGAAGATATAATATATTTATTATTTTGTGATGCAGTTTGTCTCATCTTAAAAGAAAAGACGAATCTTAGAATTAGATTGACGGCTTCCCTTAGTTTGTAAATGTAAAAAATAGATACATGTCGCCAAATGTTTTGTCCCTACGCTAAGGCCACATATTGTCTGTATATTTTAAGCAAACGGTTTAGATGTTTGTCTGGTTTTAATATTTTGTTTTTATTTATGAAATGTAGCCCTAAGAAAACAACATCTTCTTTCATTGTTTTTGGCTTTCGAATGTGTATCCGTTGATAGATGATATGCTTTTATATAGAGTGATATGGTTCTTGATTGATTAACTGTGTCTTACTGTATCGGATATATACTCGAGATTCAAAACAATGAAAAGATTATTCTGTTGCCATAACCCTAATCATATTCCGTTACACTATTGTAGCTTCATGAAGATCTCGTTTTTAACGGGAGGATAACACATTATCATATAGTTCTCTACGGCCGATGAAAAGAGCCATTTTGATAGAGATTATGAATGCTTGCCATGAAGACGAAGTGGTTTATTCGATCTCCAGAGGGCTCATTTTTCTATACAAAATTAACCTAGCACCTTATAAGAAGGGACCGAGTCATGATATAAATGTTCTATTTTACTATGATTGTTTTTTTTTATTCAGATCGTTGTCCTTGTCTTTCCTTTCAGAGTCCCTTCTATTTTTCATGCACATGAATGTAGTTTTCGGCGTGTTGCATAGTTTAAAATATTAACCAATGTTTCTATTCTTAAAAATAGAGAAGGCTTAGCACAAAATTTGCTAGTGTCTGTCTATCCCCCGGGCTGAGAAGGAAAAACGAATAGATCCAAGATGGCGACCGTGATCTTTTGAGACCCACCGTATTGCACAGTTCTCGAAAAATCACGCCTCACACGTGATTTTGAGGTGCGTCCGGGCACCATTAAAGTAGGATGCTGGGGGAGTGGGCCGAGACATTCAGACTCGTGTGGAGTGAGCATCGTCAAATTTACTGAACTTGTTTACATTGGACTTGAAGGCAACGATATTGTAGTTGGTAAAGAAGCTAGCCAGCAGAACTGTATTTCATAGGCTGGTATTTCAAAGAAATAAGCATTTACACATGTGTAGACCCGTCAGACTTTTCCGATATAGTTTAGAAATATCCTCTTTCGCTTCTTTTTCTTTTCGTTTTTTTTTCTCTATGTCAAGAATTTTTTTTAATCACGTTTTTTTCTGATAAAGTTCGCTGACTGTTTTTATTCTATTTTGTATATAATTGATTTTTGCCACATAATATATTTTTTTACCTCAACACTTACTTTGATGCAATGTCCTGTGATTTTATCCTTACACTGTCTTTATAGACACATGAATTTTGTTGAATATGTAACTCTAGTTAACAAATTCAGAAATAGGTGACGACGTTTAACGCGGTGACAGAGTAATTGCACACTTTTTAATTTATATTTCAAAGACATTCATACAACAAACTTATATATGTGGAACCTATTCATGTTTATTCTCAGTTAACATTTTAAGAAAAAAGACACGAACTTCTTATAGATAAGAATGCGTTTTATTCATTGTCGAACATGATCTTATCTAGTAAGTAAGGTACACAAAAGCACTGCCGTAATATAATCTTATTAAATCATCGTTTTTTGGGCGCATGCTTAGCTAACATTTTTATTTTGGTAGACCTTCCGATTGAGACTTATAAATATCAGAGTAAGGTGCACCATAAAATGGAGTACTGTTACCACATCTGGGCATTAGCTGCTCGGCAGCCTTATCCTGCTTCGATAGAGATTAAAAGCGACTTCAAACCTTGTAGATAGTGCACATTTAGTGCCGTTCCTACAAAAGAGAGGTCGCGAGCCTGTCTCTGCTCTATCGCTATCTTTATACCAAGTGTTCGATTTAATTTTAGTCTTCGGCCCATCCCGCTTCAAAACTTTTAAAAATTCACATGAATAGCTACAACCAATATATAATATTTTCCCCACTCTCTAAGTGCATAAATGTAGACGAATATTCCATAAACTTTCGCAGACCTGCTGTCCTTTAAAACACGCTACCCCCGGTATGCTTCCCGGTAGAATACAACATGGTAGCCTTCAAATGTAATGTAAACAATTTTATTTCCAGCAGTCATAAATAATCAAAATCTACCCAATTTACACCTAAGTGATTACCATACCACCACTTCTCATGCATTAAACCTTTTCTTTACGTGGTATGTGGGTCTTTATTCTTATTGACTGCATTTAGAAAAGTAAATACAAAATAATGTTTGTTTTTTTTTGTTTTTTTTGCAAAAAAATATGGAAGTCCGATACAACCGTTGTATAGGAAAATTATGTACGTTAAAATAGTATGTTAATAAATCCACCAAATTACAGTGCATTCGTGTGTAGATTTTCTTTATTTCCAGATATAGGGAAATGTCGTAGCAACATGAATAAACTTATTAATTCTTTCTGTTACATTATTGTAGTATTGTTATATAGTTGTTTCATTAAAGAGTCTTAGAGAGAGACTATTATAAGTGATGCTTTTTCTTGTGAGAGTTCTTATTAGTAATGATATGAGTCTTAGTGAGAGTTCTTGTCTTATTACATATGATGTTGTATCTTAGAGAGAGAGAGATGTTGTTGTAATGACATTTTATAACACAGACATATAATAACGATACAATTTACCTTTTTGTAGAAATCACAACACAAAGATGAGCTTTATCCAAAACACATGGTGAATTTATTTTCTGACGACCGGTCGTGACTTCCTCATTAAGAACTCAAAGTTTCACATTTTAGTTTCTGAAGTAACGTCTCGCTTCGGACGTCCGCCTGTCTCTGAGTTTTCTCACTGACTGTCTCTGACTCTCTCCGACTCTCTCCGACCAACTAACTCCCACCTGCTATATTGAGAACTCCATGCATCCCGGCCACGTGAGCAAAATTCACGTGTCTCAACATGCGCGACTTTGCACGTTTTCGACATTGATTTCCCAATAACCTATTTTCCTTGTTTGTTTCCACAAAGGAATTTAACCTACATATCTAATTTATTTAACTCATATTTTATTATCCACATTCTTTTAACAATTGAATAGTTTATTTATTATTTATTTCATCCGAATTAACAATTTACTGGACATTCCATTTAAACCTATTGTTCTTTAAAACTTATGTCCAGGGTTCGATTTCTGCTTTCTCTTATTTCCATTTTAACTAATCTCTCTATTTTTATACTGACATGAACAGGGGACAGCCCTTATCATGTAACATCCCTCCCTTCCATATTTCACAAAAAAAATGTATGCATTTTTAACTTTAGTACATTTTTTTTTTTAACAGGCCAATTCATTTATCAATGAATTACGTTTGGTGACTTGTTTACTATTTTTTTTCATTACTACGAATTTCTTTTTACGGCATATCGGCCTTTTCTTCTTTTTCTTTTTAATATTTCTTGTATCTTTTGTTTTCTGTGTGCGTGAATTTTCGTATTCTTTCCAACGCCTGTTTATTAACTAAGCCAAGACTTATTTACTACTTTGCTTGGAGTCGTCTACGTGCAACCGGCTTATTTTAAGCACTTAATTAACCAGGTTCCCAAATTTTTCGTATAGGGGCACTTCTTGTGCTTATCAATCCCTACCAAGTCACTTTTCTTGGAGAAAAAATTTTAGGATCTCTAAAAAAAAAAACAACAAAACCAAATGCTAAAACAAAACATCTTTCTTACGGCGTATCACATCTAAAATCTCTCCAAATGCCCGTTTACGTTATTTTAATTCTTGTCCCCCTTCTAAAATTCTAACTGAATCTGTAAGCCAACCATACGTCTTAACTTATTTTCTACTAGATCATTTTAATCTAATGTATATTTACGGATAACTTTGAATTCTTGCTGTGAAAATCATAACATTACATAAGACAATTTACAATATTTGTTCAACATCATAAAAACATTTTCCAAAAAAAAAATACCTTAATACATTTAAACATTTTGCAACAGTTATAACATTTTTTTTTTTAACAACAAAAAAAAAATCATCTGTAACAAACAACAATTCAACAGTCCGTCCAAAACAATTGTCCCTTTTTTTTTCAAAAACAAAATAAATGAACACGCAAAAGCCGAAAAGTTCACTATGAACACAAAATGCATTTCAAAACAATTTACACGCCGTTTCATAGAGAGTACATGCGACCTTTGAAATTCCTGTTTTGATTGACAGATTAAATTCAACAATTCGTCCAAACGATTTCATATTGACACACATTTTCTAATGCACTTCTACAAATTTCAAAACAATAATAGATTACACAATCTCTGCATTCGCGTGTATGTGTGTGTGTGTGTGTTTTTTTTTTAACAGGCCAATTCATTTATCAATGAATTACGTTTGGTGACTTGTTTACTATTTTTTTTCATTACTACGAATTTCTTTTTACGGCATATCGGCCTTTTCTTCTTTTTCTTTTTAATATTTCTTGTATCTTTTGTTCTCTGTGTGCGTGTATGTTCAAATTTTTTTTTTCTTCGCATTTCTGTGATCGTGTAATTTTTTTTCTTTTTCCGTGGTATTATTTATTTATTATTATTTTTTTTAATTATGTTGGACCCTTTTAAAACGTTGTGTTTCTTTTTCTTTTTCGAATTCTGTGATCGTGTGATTTTTTTCTTTTTCCGTGGTATTATTTATTTATTTTTTTAAATTATGTTGGACCCCTTTAAAACGTTGTGTTTCTTTTTTCTTTTTTTTTTCGTGGTATCGACCACAGGTTCGGTTTCTGCATCGCTGATGCAAAAGGTTCACGAACACCAAATTGAGGGTGTTATATAGTTATTATTATTAGTATTAGACTATACCACTTGTGCGCGTATGTTACGTGAGTTCTTATTAGTAATGATATGAGTCTTAGTGAGAGTTCTTGTCTTATTACATATGATGTTGTATCTTAGAGAGAGAGAGATGTTGTTGTAATGACATTTTATAACACAGACATATAATAACGATACAATTTACCTTTTTGTAGAAATCACAACACAAAGATGAGCTTTATCCAAAACACATGGTGAATTTATTTTCTGACGACCGGTCGTGACTTCCTCATTAAGAACTCAAAGTTTCACATTTTAGTTTCTGAAGTAACGTCTCGCTTCGGACGTCCGCCTGTCTCTGAGTTTTCTCACTGACTGTCTCTGACTCTCTCCGACTCTCTCCGACTCTCTCCGACCAACTAACTCCCACCTGCTATATTGAGAACTCCATGCATCCCGGCCACGTGAGCAAAATTCACGTGTCTCAACATGCGCGACTTTGCACGTTTTCGACATTGATTTCCCAATAACCTATTTTCCTTGTTTGTTTCCACAAAGGAATTTAACCTACATATCTAATTTATTTAACTCATATTTTATTATCCACATTCTTTTAACAATTGAATAGTTTATTTATTATTTATTTCATCCGAATTAACAATTTACTGGACATTCCATTTAAACCTATTGTTCTTTAAAACTTATGTCCAGGGTTCGATTTCTGCTTTCTCTTATTTCCATTTTAACTAATCTCTCTATTTTTATACTGACATGAACAGGGGACAGCCCTTATCATGTAACAGTATTCCTTATTCTGTCTGAATCATCCTAACAAGCAAATTTAAATAGATTAAATACGTTTATTTTTTTAAGATCTACTTTGAACAAAATTGCTTTGGTTGATATGACAGGAAGGAAATACACGTGATAGATTTTTTTTAATAAGTGCAATCAAAGATGCTATACATACATTGTCAGTAAACAGCAAATTCCAGAGTTTAGCGTTTTTATGTTTTTTTGTATCAACATTTGATTTGTTAAATAATTTGCTTACGTCACATGGTATTTTATTCATTATGACCTGCAAAACCATCCACCATTCATCACTATTACTCTCATTTATATTTTAAATCGTAGACACTTTTCGAATCTCAATGTCCCTAATATTCCATTGCGCATTTTTCTGGTAAAGATGAATACGTCCGAAATATTTTTTATTTCAAATGCTATTTCAGCTTTTGAAAATATTTATTCAGGACATACTTTTCGTTATCTCAAATATTTCCTTTTTTTGAGGAGTTTTTTTTTTTTAATAAAGTCAGGTAATGACGTTATTATAAACCCGTATGAAATAAGACTTAAATATAATGGATTTTTTTTGTATCTCTAATTTACCTTGTTTTAGACATCCTTCAGGTGTGAGGTTCTTAATTATTGAATCGAATTCAGTTATTAATTATAATCAAGTGATCCTAATAATTTTATTTCAGCGCACGAACATAATGAAGATGCACAAAGTAATAGTGTTCACATTACGTACATGTTTAATCCGCAGTGCTTTTACATAGATAATTGTAAAGTGCATAAATATAATTGTTGTTAATAAAGATCGTTAAAATCCACTAATCTCATCAAATTTTCGATACTGTTTTTTTTTAATTAATGAAATTAAATAATCACGGACGCGTGCAATAACTGGAACATCAACTTTATAGTGTATAATGGGTAGGAGGATGGCATTATGAAGGATGACGGAGGATTATGCTATGATCTGTACGTATGACATGTTTGAAGAGGTGAATACCAGTGGATAATAAACTGTCATAAGCTATTGGCGTGTAGATTTTTTTTCCATATACAGCACATGTGCCTTTTTCTACTATGTTTTATTTTAGATGTAAAATCGCGCACGCGCGGGTTTGTGTGCCTTCCTGTCTGTCTGTATCTGCGTGTTATTCATATCCATATAGAATCATTTGATTCCAGAAATTCCACTATGGACCAACATAACCAAGGTTTCCTCTAACATATGCCACAAAAAAGTGATTACGTCTACACTATTTGCAAGTATAATAAGTAATATTTATTCGTTTTAGTAAAATCTTACATTACCTCCTAAAAAAGACGTCATCACATTCGCAACTATCTTCAGTGGAAGTAGTTGGTATTTAGAATAGCCTCGGATGTAAATTGGGAACGGTAAGAGAAATTTTTAGAGGGATAAATAGCAACTACTTCCACTGAAGAGATATGGGGTCGCACACATATTATCTTGCTTATATACTTAAATACATAACATAATGTCTCCATTTTCTGGACCCGCACATAATTATTTCTCCCTACCTGCATTCCATCAAATCCCATTAGCTGACAACTAACTATTCAACGTTCAATTTAGATTTTAAATCTTCCACCACAAACGAACGCTCCGTAAATTTACAAACATGGCTTAACTCTATCCAAGGCGGAATCTGTATTAATAAAATAACCGGATGACACACATATAAACACATCGATATCTTCTTCATGTTATTCTTTATTTTCTCGGGATTAAAATAAAATCTTTATGTATACGGCGAAGTAAAAATTTAAAAGCAACCAATTATGCGATTATAAAAGTTTCGACCCGACCTTTTCGTGGCATAAAGCTTGTTTTCTTCTTTTTTTTTGCTACGAGCAAGATGAACCTTGCTAACTTTATTTCTTTATACGCTGAATAAATAAATAAAAAAAAGATTATGTAAAAATAAAACGTTGGCTAAATTTTACAGTAGATACTATCCTAGAAAAGGAATTATGCAGGATGAAGTTTTACAGCGATTAAATGCGTCATGTGTCATTATTCAAAGTAAAATTTTAAGCAATAAATATAAAGTGTTGGTTTTATTTTACACTAGATAACCATCTGTTTACATTAAACGAGTTACCGGTGTAAGTCATTCATGCCTATCTACATTTACGATACGAATTTTCGAGATTCGTGATCTCGTAGGTTCACAGAAGATTCATCGGCTATACCGTTTATTTATTTTGCACCTCCTTCCCCTCTTAGGGTTACACATTCGAGCCTTCCTATTGCAGCTATATTTTTTCCTTTTGCGCTCGCACGGCTACATACTAGAATTTACATTTTTAAGGGTGTTGCTTAAGATTTATTTCTTATCGATCATACGGGTATTAACTTTTATCATATGTTTTGTTTTTATTTTGGAACGCAAATAGGTAACAAACCAAAATGATTTGTTTTTGACATATTTCCCCCAATTAATTTGTGGGGGGGCGCATGAAAATGAATTGTAACAGGTTTTTTGAGGACTTTAACTACTTATAACCAATATTAAATGTTTTATTATTATTTCTACACGAAAATAGGACAGAGAACTTTAAGAAAATATGTTGCCTATTTCTCTAATTTTATTTTCATTTAGATATATATATATTGAAAATTGTCTGCCAATAATGGTTCTTATATATTTATAAAAGTAAGTTCGTTTCCGTTGTCTAACATTAAAATTAAAACAGGTTAACACTCATAACTATTTATAAAGTGTTCTATTTATGCTGTATATTATATTATCAAAATTCTATATATATTGTTTAAAATAGATAATTATTGTTTGTTATTTAATGAATACTTTCTGTTTATGTTATATTCTTATTTAAAACTGTCACTTTCTGATATTCCGCTTACATGTTTACATGTGAACGTACCGATGACTACAGGAATTTTCTTTCTTGTTAGTGATGGAAGATTCCAGAGTATTTTTCCACCTGAACTCCAGTCTTGCCAAAAAAATATCATACCATGAATCTTACCCTGAACCATACCCTGCCCGTCTGATTAGTATGTAGGAGCCAAACGACACTGCAACTACCAAATTTTGTTGTTGGTTTATAAATTTTGCGCGGTGAAATCCTGACAGCGATTATCAAAGTTACATTTCAGGCCAATTTTGTAACAATACCGTTTGTACTCACAAAATGTGATCTATATTACGAAAGCCGTTCTAAAGGCTGACAGGACGGGTTGCCCATTCCGAAATCCCTTCTGAACATGAGGAGGTCGATGGTGTCTATTCGAAAAGCCGTTTTAAATATGAAGATGTTGCTGGTTGGACAACAACAACAACAACAACAACAACCGCCGTACTTTATTTTTTACGCGAGGGGGGGGGGCATGCTCTCATGGGACCACGCTGGTTAACGGGTGCTGCTAGTTTGTTTTGTTTTAAATATAGTCAGTATATATCAAATAAATTACGTGAAAAATAGTTGTAATTGGCACCTAAAAATATTAACAGAACCTTTCGTATAATGATCTGTTTCCCTCGCTACTTAGGGGCATCCCTGAGGGATTCATCTTGCAAACATTCGTTCATTTCGTTCTCGTAAAGAATGTCTTTTTTATTCTGTTGAAAAAAAAAAACAATGGAATGCATTTTTATAATAATGCTAATATTCATTTCCCTTCAAACTCCACTTAATTGGGATGTTTTCTTTGTAGACTTTACATTGGTATTATCATTAGCTTTAAAATCTTGATTCATGTTACTTTATTTAAATACGCTTTGTTCGTACTGGCGTATTTTAAAATTATATAACACAAAATTACGGATCTAATTTGTTTTCATATAAAATATTTTTTATTGAAGTTTGTATTATTTTTTTATATAAAACTTCATATTTCAATAATATTTCTCAGAATGAAATATAGCTTTACATTTTTTCGTCTATTTTTTTAGTCCAAAATACGTGAAAATACATGAATACAATGGCAATATCAATTACAAACAACTAACGCAATAAAAACTGTATATGAAAGATGATCATTGACGTGTTTAAATCGATACTTTAATCTTGTTTTTTATTGCCTTAAAATAACTGAGGAAATAGTTTTGTTTGAGATATACGTTACTAAGAAACAACGACAG
>NC_136520.1:48951970-49034470 GCF_053919585.1 Euprymna scolopes
CGTCTTTTTTTCAGCGATTACATCTTTTATGTTTTTATTAGTTCTTTTATATTTGAAATTGTTGTGGGGGTATCGATGAAAGCGCTTAATGTATTTAGCGAAGCAGGCGTGTTAAAATCGAACGTCATGTACACACGGACAACCTCGGATATGCACACTAGTCTTACATAAAAAGCCAATATTAGTTATATATATATATACATATATTTATATATAGAGAGAGAGAGAGAAAGAGAGATAAAGAGATAGAAAGAGAGAAAGAGAGGGAAAGCGTGTGTGTGTTTGTAGTTCTTTTCAGCTTCTTGATATAATTATATGCATACACAGAAAGATAAGTACATATATACAGGTGTGTTTATAATGGAAAAGAAAGATAACAAAATGTATTTATATCTCATCAATTTCTTTATATATATATATATATATATATATATACATATATGTATATATATATATATATACGCGCAATTATTTAAATAATAATACATCTTATACTTTTATTGAAACAATAATACATCTTAGAGTAGATCCTATCATCTACGGAGTGGTCTACTAAACATGGCTATACTCCATAATATATATAGGGGACATTTTCTTTGTAAAATGATGGATATATTGAATAGCCTAAATACCGTGTCGATAAAATTTGTGACTGCGGCCTATCCTACAGTAAATACTGCAGAGCTAAATGCATTAAACTTTTGATTTTTCATATTTTTGTAAGCTGGGGAGACTGAATTAACGTTTTTGTTTGTTTATGTTTTTATTTTGTTATATGATTTTGTTTTATAAAAATCCAAAAACGTTGCTGGGCATGTATAAAGCAAGGGGTGCCATTTCCATAGCTTATGTCAAAAAGAAATTATTTAATTTACAAAATGTATGCATTGTCTTAAAGGGGACAATTTATCTACAGTGCAAGTGTGGTATCGAATTTATCATTACTGTATTTATTATATATGTTTGTCTAAATTTTTAGGCCAAGCTTATCTCATAACTTGTATTATGTTTTTATATTAATTTACTTACTTATAAGAAAAGTGTTTATTATTTATATGCAGTAAACAGGTTTGTCATCCTACATAGTGTGTGATACACGGAAATTGAGAATAATGACGATATTATAACTGACACATACTTGCATTTACTAACACAAGAATCAAATGTCGTAAAACAATTTCTTCCTACCTTAAACAATCTTAATAAGAACACACATATAATGAATTACCATACAAACTTTACTGCACATAGAGATGTATATGTGTATACCCACACTCACAGATCAGAGAAGTCACACTGAGACACACATGCACCTCTACACCCTAAGAAACTCGTACTATGAGCGCAAATGCACATACATATACAAATACAGGAATGTGCAATTTTTTGAACGGACAATTGCTTCTATTTTGGAACCCAATAAAAAGTCTTCATAACGAAATTTACTATAGCATACAATAAATCATAATACTGACATACATAATCAAGCAAATTACAGAATATGTAAACATGTGTAAACGCACTCTCATGACAGGCGAATGACCACACACACTTTTATACAATGCACGCTGACGCACTCATGTGAGCCGACATCCGCACACCCATACGCCCACATGTGAAACAGATGCATCATACGTAATATTAATTTCTGAGATCAATTATTTGTGAGGCTCTCATACCTTGGAGGAGATTTAATAATAAACTAATATAATAAAATATAAACTAACAGAAATACAAAACTCACATTCAAACACACATACCCCACACAGGGACGTTCTCCAACTTACACATAGACACATACATATGCCAACATACACAATCTCATACATTTCATACGACAATAATCTAACCTACGGGGAAATTGACGTAATTTTTGTCTAATTAAACCCAAATGACACAGACTTAAAATTCAATTGGATCCGGACAATCTTTCAGAAACACAGTTTATTTTGAAAGCATTGCAATAGCTTTACTAATGTCTTTCTTACAAGGGAATATTTTATAAAATACCATTTTCCATGAAAGAGATTGAAACATAATGCTTGATATGGCCATATCATTGAACTATTTATGTAAGACTTTTCCAATACTAATTAAAACACGGAAATAAAAATATTAAATAAAATCTAAAATAAAATTAAAGCAAGGTATAACAAAAATTAAATGTCAATGTGTATAATGATAAGGATCGGCCCCGTCGATTTCCCTACAAAAATAATATATGCACGAACAATTTTCAAAGACCTGTGGTAGACAAGCTACGCTCAACCCAAGTCTTCAATCTGAAAAAAAAAATGAACAATGCTTATTGTGTAAGCTGAGTTTCAAATTGGTTGCCGAGATATCGTAAACGCAATATTATACAGATATATTGTTGGATGGCAATGACTATGTTCAATTTTAAATAAATAGCGTAAGCAATCCAATAAGCATAAGCGGGCTTGAATGAAAACATTTGGGAGCTCGAGTTCATTTACATCTTGGAAATCCACGAAAATATATTTTAAAAAAAAGTAAACATTGATTAGTCAATGACAGTGCATAACACATGCACATTTTTAACGACTTAGTTGTTTACCCATTACTTAGCTCTTACCATAATAGCAATTAAAGATTATCGACTGCATTAAAAATTCATTAAAAAAAAACTGAAGTGGCTGTTGAAGAATATAAGATAAAACTTAGTACATAAATATATAGTGCAGTTTAGTGTAAATAAATAGAGATATATTGAATGAGAATAGAAGAATCAAAGTTCAAACAATTCTGCGTTCAAATACATTAAAGAAGCCGTGTATGAGTATTTATAAATATCTATGTTTTCTCTCTGCAGACAGAACAAGCGATGGTCTGTGAAAGCTATTATGCAAAATTTGATTTGGGACACTTTGAACTAATGTCCTTTATTTTCCATGAAAGAAATTGTCTTTCTTGTTTCAAGGCATTTACGATAAAAGGCTTTTATTATGTAAAACCTACATTACCAATGTTACACAAACGAATTACACATACACACACACACACACACACACACACACACACATATATATATATATATATATATATATATATGTACATATATGAGTGTATGCATTGCGCGCCTGGCTTTGTTTTATCGTTATTTCCATGGCCAGTGCTCATCCAAGCTCCAATCTCTGGTCCCCCCTCGCCAATCCTACATGATAAACACCCGTCTAGCTAAAACACCTGTCATGTAATTCCCCCCCTTTTTGTCTCTGCCTATATCAAAACGTGGATTTCATGAACATAGCTTTTTTCTGAGAAGTGCACGCCTGTGGAATTCTCTTCCGTTTGCCTGTGCCCCACCTTACTACAACTTGGACGTCTTCATGTCCAACATAAACAAATTCCTGATTAATCGCCCCTTAAGTAAATCTCCAATACCAACTATTACTAGGATATTATGCCACTGATTATTGTACAGAAAATAACCCTTATCCCCGAGTTGCTTCCGGGCATTGATAATGGTGACCCCTTTGAAAAAAATATATACATATATATGCATGTGTGGGTTTTTGTTTCCTTACGAATACTAGCATTTTTGTTTTTCTTGTTATTGGAAACATTATTAAAGCGTACCATTTGGTAAATATATATATATATATACATATATATATATATATATATATATATATATATATATACTCGATGACCTGGTTTTGCGCCTATGTCGCAGCACGTCACTGATGAGATGCAGTAAATCGAAACCCATTTGGGTCTGGCGTTGTCCGTTGTCGATGAATTTGCTTAATTCTATCTAATTCTGGGTTCTAGCTTTATCGTGAAAGGTGTATATGAACGAGTATATATAGCTAATTCTATCCTATGCGATCAAGGCAGCCAACCCCCAGTAGTTCCTCGTCTATCTGAAAACACACTATGCGACATACAACAATATGTACGTTATTTTGCCAAGCTAATCAAAAACCTTGATTCCAATAAAGCAACTGCCCCCTACGGCATTCGAATTATAGTGCTTAAAAAACTTCAACCAACACTACGCCCATACTTACAAAGTTATTGAAGTTTTTTCTTAAGGAAAAAAATGCTTTCCAACACTGTGGAAAATTTCATCAGTATGCCCTGTATTAAAGAATTCAGGTGATCGCTCTTCTACTTCCCAGGACAGACCAATAAGCCTCCTGTGCCTCATGAGTAAGCTGCTTGAATATGTATTAAATAGAGAAGTAGCAAATACAACCTTTTTAGTTACGTACAATTTTGTTTGCGTTCTGCTAGATTTAGAGCAGATGTGCTTACAGTTATATCTCATAGGATTATCGAATCTCTCCACCGAAGTTTCCTCTCTGGGGCCATCGCTCTTGAAATATCAAAGGTCTTTGACAGGTATGGCAAAAAGGTCTACTTCACAGGATCTCTAGCTATGATATAGCTGGAAATGTCTTCTCAATTATTAAATCATTTCTCTCTGTTAAATTCATGAGAGTAACGGTTGATGGTCAGAAATCAGAAGCTCTCAGTATAAATGTTGGAGTTCATTCGGGGTCCATCCTGGGTCACATTCTCTTTCTGATTTACATTAATGACCTCCGAATAACATCATCTCATCATTTTTAGACATTTATGCTGATGACACTAACATGTATGGTTGCACATCAAAGACAACCAGATTCTCTCTGATTCTCTCCTCGCATCTTGAGCATGGGGTACAGTGGGAAAATAGGAAGCTGGTTACTTTAAATGCATCTTAAACCAAACTTCTATTTATTCACCATCTACGCTCTGATGCGAATCTGGCATCGTTTGAAATGGATGGCTCTTGTCTTGGGTAGGCTATATGTTTTGACAAGCTTTTGGGCTTGAATTTTACTCCTGGCCTGGAATTGAACAGGTATACCAAATCAATTACCAAGGTTGCTGGTAAAATTGTTAGATCCTTCTACCGCGCCTACAGATATCTCACTGATGATGCAATTCTGTACCTATATAAAAGCCAGGTACGGCTAACGATGGAGTATTGTTGCCACATCTAGACAGGAGCTGCTCGAAGCAGCTAACTCTGCCTTTACAGAGTTCAACATAGACGTTATAGCTTAGTAGGGGGTGATCTTTTCTCTTCCCTGCAATCTCTTTCCTACAGAAGAGACGTGGTCCGCCTGTCTCTGCTTTATTGTTATTTCATGGCAAGTGCTCAGCTAAGGTTCAATTCATGCCCCCCTCTCCAAACTTTCACGAAAACACTCGTCTAACCAAAACGACTCTCAATAATTTCCCACACATTTTATCTGTTCCTAATCCCTAATATAGACTTCATTAAAAAATCTTATTTATTATAACTGCAGGGCTCTGGAACACTCTACCGACTGCCTGCTTTCCAGCTGACTACAATCTAATTGTCTTCAAGTCCAACGTAAACAAGTTCTTGATAATCCGTCCCCCTAAATAATCATACTTACAAAATTCCCACTAATTATGTTTTCTACTTTATAATTACATTGACTAATGTATACCCATTAACTTTTATCCTCGAGTGGCCTCCGTCCCTTGATAAGTGGTGATTCCTGTGTAAAACAAACTTATATGGCCCTTGGAAATAAAATATGTCGTTGGAGAAACTGTGTGCGCCTTGCTACCCTTATCGAGAAATAGTCTGATGAGTATCCTTACAAAAAGAGTATATGGGATGAAAGCTGTTATGTATTGTATGAGGCTTGCCTATATTTCAACAGTCCCATTTAGTGTCTAAAATTCGGCATTCATTTGTGATTTTGCTAATCCTCATCTTGGAAAAAATGCACACGTATGTAAGCATCTTCATTACAGAACGTAATCCTATACAAATTTAATCATACTTCCTTTTTTAATTAGTCTAAAAATTTATCATCCTTAACAACAGTTTTATATTTTCGTAACCGTTATCCTTTAATCAGAGTATTTTTTTCTTATCAGCACAATGCCTATATAAGATAGAAATTATTATTTTCTTAAATATTTTAATATTACAACTTAAAATGTCTATTACAGATATTAATATATTAAAAAATATGTTTGTAAAATGCATATTCAAAAAATTCCATTCAATTGCAAGTAGATTGCGTTTCATACCGTATTTTATATTCTTATATAGAATGTTATAAGCATGTTGTTTTATATTGAAATAAGGCATGCCGTTATATTTTATAATGCATATATATATATATATATATACATAGATGTATACATACATATACTCACATATTTACATATAAATAAACGCACACTTTCACGTATGTTATAAATGTGCATATATATATATATATATATATATATATATATATGGCTGTATGTATATCTATGTATGAGTATGAGTGTGTGTGTGTATTTTACGTTTTACTGTACATTAATATGAGTCTAAGTTATCTTTATTAAATTGGCCATAAACTTTGGATATTGAATGGAGAAGTTGATATATAAGTTTAGCGAAGTAAAACCTAGTTCATTTTATATAATTAAGAGCATCGCTTCAGACCATAGGGTGTCTTTTCGTCAGAGTTGTTTCGTCACCTCCAGGCTGTCCATTCATTCTCGCGAACCGCATTTTGCTCAGTGGTTGATATATTAAATTTTAACTCGAACTCTAGCCCTCCTGCTGGACAAATCGATGCCTAGAGCGCTTTGGCTATGGGTTTCAAAAATATATATTTCACGTGTGTATATTATGCATGCGTATGTTTGTATGTGTTTGGGCATTTGTGAATTCGAACAGCAATATGTATTTATATCATTATGTCTGACTGCATATTGCAGACAGAGTACCCTCAAAGCGGTAAGTCACTATCTCGTTTAAGGGCGTCTTAAAGTATAAATATTTTAACGATCAATATATGTAAGATATGAACGCATAAGTAATTCAACATAAACCGTATTTTAGATTGCATAACTATTACATATAACTTTGTATTATTGTTTTCATGTAAACCTTTCACTTATTTTTCTACATTAAAACTTTTCCATTGTTTAGAACTTCGAATAGCACTATGGATAAGCCATGCAACTATAAATATGCGGAAACCACTCGGCATTAGGATGACTGCAGAAAAATGCCATCGCATTCTCGGTTTCAGCACATTTGGGAATTGTATCGTCTGCTTACACTTAAACGTAAAGAATAACCTCTGTAAATAAAGCACAAATGGAGTATTGTTAGAGATGCGGTCAATGGTTCTGGAAAGCATTGTTTGATATCATTATCAACGGTGCCGATCCTATGCTAAGCGTTTTATAACTTCTTTCCGATGTTTGTTAGTTATATCCAGCACTTAAGTCACACTAGAGAGACGGTTATACAGTGCGACATTCTGTCTGTAGATGTATGGATATGTGTGCGTCTTTTAAATCTAATGGTTTATATAATTGCATCTGCTAATATGGTCACTGTACGAATATTACATCACAACATTAATTTATAACGATTAAAATATATTGACCTCTGTGACAAAAATAACTAGTATTACGATAAGTGTTTTCTTCAAATCATTCACGGCTAATTTAAAAATCACTTATTAATCAGATGTAATTTCTGAACAAATAGGTATGAGAAAAAGTGTCAAGTTACAAAGAAACTCATAAATTGCATTTCGGATGATGTTTGAGTTTTCAAATAAAAAAAAATCTAAGAATATTTGATAAAGTATTATAGTAAATTACAGAAGAATATAAAGGGTCAAATATGTATTTTCTTTAATCGATTCTATAAAAATGATGTGTAACAAGGCTTACCATATAGAACGTCGGCATTAACAATAGTAGGGATAAGTAAGTTACATTGGTTAGAAGAATATGCATAAGAATAAAAATCGATTGTCAGGTACGGCAATATATTAACCATATTTTAAGACATTCAAAATGTTGTCATACATACAATGTTCACGCACACATACACACACACACATGTACATATATAATAGTTTTATTTATATAGTCAAATATTACATATTCCCTACTGTTCTTTTGAGGACAAGAATCCTTCTTTGGCACATAAGCTTTTTTATGTAGCCTGTCGACGACTATTGATTTTTGCCAACTAATTTCCGAGATCCTACGACTATGTAATGTTTTTCTATATAGATAAAAAAATATATTTTACTCCTCTTTTGGTGCACTCTTAATTACCTCGTTATAATTCATGAGTATACATATAAAAAACTAAAATAAATAAATGCTAATCAACGTTTCGTCCCTATTACAGAAAGTAATCATCAGGAGTTGCTTTGTAAAATGCCGAGAAATCATGTTACAGACAATACGCGAGTGGAAGGGAAATAACCATAGATTCCTTCCTACTCTGTAAAATATTTAATAAATATGCATGAAGGCTGTTTGATTATTATAAATCATTTTACTCCATATATATATATATATATATATATATATATATATATATATATATATATATATATAGCCAAGGTATAGATGATGTAATATTTTTTTATAAAACTTGGAGACAATTCTGCAACTGTTTTTTGAAAATTTGAGAATATTTAAATATGAGTTGCATTGTAGTAGTAGAAACTATGATAAGAAAACTCAACGTTTCCCAGGAGTAAATAATGATCAGCGAATGTATCCTATCTCTCATATTTTGTAGTTATCGAAATCGTTTTTTAATCAAATCGTTTGATTGTCAGCACTATTCGAGGGCTCATCACGATGCACCCTGTAGGAAGCTTTACTTGCCTCTGGCAATAACTGTTCACAATATTTTGTAGTCTATATTGCACTGTGGAGAACCAATTGTTACTTTTGTAAAATTATTTTTACATATAATGCCTTGTATTAAAGTTTAAAATCAGAGGTGTTGGAGAGGAGTAAAGATGTCAAAACCCCCAGCGTTGATTTTCTAAATATAGAAGTTCATAGATAAGAAAAGTTGTGTGTCTACGGGGACAAAAATACACCATTTAATATAAGTGTGTGAACTTTATACAAAATTATTCGCGAATAACTAAAAATGCGGAAGGTTTGCGCGAAGTGTGTCTCAAGTCTGCTTACAGAAGATGAGAAAGAAAGACAATGGCATGCCAACAAGGAGATGGTCAAGCTGATTATTTCAGAAACGCCAGTCCAGACCTTACTCCCTGTGACTTTTCGTTTCTATCGAGGCTGTCGTTATGAAACAATTGAGGACAATAAAGAGGCTGTGACGACAGACACTGACACTCTCACGCATTAAGACTTCTCTGGGGCCTTCTAGAATGTGTTGCTACAGTACATGTGCAGCTGAAGGAGATTGCGTTGAAAAGGGACTAGAGCTTTCTGTGTATACCATCAATAAAATACATTTATTTAAGGCACCTTACATATTATTGACCTCGCTGTACGTAGCAAAACTGATGGAAATATACAGAGTGGTTAAAGTAAAATTTGCTTCATGAATATTCGCTCATTAAACCTTACTTTTAGATGTTTCTTTAAACGGCCATTACGGTAGTACGAAGAAGCGATTGCATTCTCCTGGGAAAAGAGCACTTACGTTATTAGACACTCAAAGTGTAAATCTTTATATACTTTAGATGCAGAAGGCTTTTAAAAATGTTATGCACCAACGAACCGACGCAGCGATGGCGATGTTACCAAACAATCTATAAAGGTTCTTTCACTAATGTATCATTTGCATAATATGCACAAAAATAATGTGCCAGTATGTTGAGTACAGTTTCAATATGAAGTTATGCACATGCAAATATACACACTCGCACGCACATACGAATATTACATGTGAATTTATTTATACACTTTCGCATATAAATATATATATATGTGTGTATATATATTTTTTTGAGGAAAATGATTCAGAATTGTGAATTTCGATCAGTTTCATACAGACAAAAAAAAACAGGATCAATTCGAGCGTACGATCGTTTCGGAAACGATATTTTTAATGAAATAGACAATATGTCTTGAACGATAATTTGCTAAAAGTTATTTTCCTTACACACTTTCCTATTGAGATTATTGCTTATCTACAATACAATTGGCACTGTTTTCTTTCAAAAGAAGTAATACAGTTTTTAATGCATAAAATAAAATCTTCCACGTTGCACTCCAAGACAAATTCCCTCTAGGAAGTATAAGGCAGTAATTGTCTGTATTTTTGAGATGAGGTGTTTTCATTGATTGAGATTGTCGGACTGACTTCCACATCTTGGTTGTTATCGTCACAACGTTTCGGCCGTTTTGCCCCCCGGCCTTCATCAGGTGTTTTGTATCGAACTGGGGAACAAATACATGGAATACTTCGAAGACATAACATTAGGTTCAGCTCCCTTAAAGCCAACCATGTTGATGACGCCTTCATATTCTGACCCCATCAGGAAGACATCAAGGCGCTCCTAGACCATGTGAACTCAATAATGCCATCGATATAGTTCACAATGGAGAAGGAAAAAAGATAAACAACTTGCCTTCCTTGATATACTCATATCACGCACACAGCATGGGTTTAAGACATCCGTATATCGCGAGCCTATCTTCACCGGACAATATCTTAACTTCAACTGCCATCACCCATACACTATCAAACCTGGTAGCTTACGCTGCTTACAACATCGAGCAGAGACAATAAGTAGCGATACCATTACATACCACAAAGAAATGGTCAGGTTAAAGAATACCCTCCGTCGTAACAACTACCCCGATAGCATAATATCCTCCAGACATGTTAATAGTAAAAGAGAGGAGAATGAAACCCAAAAACCTCCAACGGTCTGCCTACCATACATACGAGGCATCTCCGAAAAGATTCAGAGAACATGTGCCCCCTACATCAGGACGATATTCAAGAGTGAGTCAACACTCAGACGACACCTGGTACGAGTGAAGCCCGCATTGAGGAGAAGATGACGGAAAACTACATATACTCAATCGGGTGCAGTTGCAGAAAGGTTTACTTGGATGAAATACGCCGCCCCCTTTAAGTAAGGGGGGAAGAACACCGAAAAGCGGTAACTAAAGGGGAGACAGAAAAATCGGGTATAGCATAACATGTCTTGATGGAGAGGGGGCACCATCGCCCCCTATGGGATGAAATAAAAATAATAAACAGTGAGAAAACTTAAAGAAACAGCTCACATTCTCGGACATAACAACTTACTGAGCAAACCAAGCATAGAGCTGAATGCAATTTGGACACCTCTGATAGAGAGAGAAAACCTTGAATAACAACATAGGTTTAACATTAACAAAAAACAACTAAGAATTCCCCTAGTGACATATGGTCGAGTTGTCCTAGACGTTGTATCAAAGTTTACAGTTAACCAAAGATGCTGAGTTCAATCCTGAACGAAGGCAGTAAAAAGTAACATTCAAACATAGAATCAGCAACTATGTCCCAGAGCCTAGCTGGGGTCCGAACACGGTACCCCCGTAATAATAATAAAGGGTTGGGTTCGAGACTCCTAACAAACGGTTCCCCAGTTCGATACAAAACACCTGATGAGGGCCGGAGGGCAAAACGGCCGAAACGTTGTGACGATAACAACCAAGATGAGGAATTAAGTCCGACAATCTCAATCAACGTTTATATATATATATATATATATATATATATATATATATATATATATATATATTTATATAACATATATATAAAAATACAACACATATATATGTAATATATATATATGTATATATATATATAGAGAGAGAGAGAGTGAGAGAAAGAGAGAGATATCAGATATTTATATAAAAAATGGGTGAAAACAGAAGCAATGAATTTTCAATATTTTTCGATAAATGTTTGTTAATTTTAACTGAAAATTTCTATTTGCAGCTCCTTATTATTATAGCATATAAGAATAAGTGAAAAACTTAATCCTAAAATTGTAAGACCGCATCTTGGCGAGGATATAAAAAAACCGAATTGCAGGATAAGGCAGTCGAAAATGACTTACAAGCAGATTTTTGTATATTTTAAGAAAAGAAAATGTGAAAACATCTGTTTCTATAGTGAAGCGAATTGATCTAAGGTTAGAAGTCGAACGCTTCGTAAAAGGGAAAACTTAATCTGGTCGCCTAGAACATCTATTTTGAAGGACGACTAATTGAATTAACTGATTTGGAGGATCTAAACAAACTTATGTTGACCATAGCAAAGAATTCAAAATAGTAGCTAGAAATTCTCTTTCTAGATATACAATATTTAGACGATTGTGAGAAACGTGATTTTCCTCTAAAATGTATGCAATGAAGCCATTTATATCAAAGAACATCAATTATAGACAAAGTTGTTTCTCCTGTTATGGCAAGTAGGAAACATACTGATTCAGGAATGTTTTCTGGTAAGATAAATCAAGATTTTAACTTGTTAGTGATGCTCCCGATGCTCCTCAACGGTGCCATCGAAGAACTGGAGAAGGAATTTTCGAAAAGTTGCATAAAAACGACAGTTAAACACGGGAATAGAGGGATAATGCTATAGGGACCTTTTACTGCAGCAGGAGTTGGGGAACTTATTAGATGTAAGAAGACAATCAATGCAAAGGAAGACATTCGAATATTAGAAACATAACTGTTACTAAGTATCCAGAAGCTGGGGATATCCTAGAAAATTATTTTTCAAAAGGATAATGCCCTGCACACACTGCTAAAGTCACGTAAAAATGGTTTTCTGATAATTCAATTAATGTGATATTTTGGCCAGGTCAAAGCCCCGATTAAAATAGAATCGAGAATATTTGGTTCATAAAATGTCGTGCGGAAGAACTTTTTTGAACAATGACATACTGTGGGAAGCTGTACAACAGAAATGGCATAGCATCTCCTCTTCACAGTGTTCCACCTTGTTTGAGAGCATGTCTGAAAGCTTTTAAAGAAATCAAAAGGGAATGCGATTCAATCCTAAGCATCTATAAATGTAAATATCTTTCTCTGTGTTATTAGTCTCGTTTAACTGTCCTTGTTCAATTGTTCTTTGTTCAATATAGTTTTTAGAAAAAATAAAATGCATAAAAGTGTATATATATATTTATATATATATATATATATTTATATATATATACATATATCTATGTATATATATATATATATATATATATATATATATATATATATTGAGCTGCAGAATATTGCATAACGAAGCCTCATTCATCGTCTTCGATGAGAGAATCCACTATATATATATGTATATATATATATATATATATATATATATATATATATATATATATATATATATATATATATATATATATATATATGGCGTGTCAAGGGGCGATGAAAATATCCAATACAATATTTATTTCAGAACTATATATACATATTTCACAGGGGTACTACTGTCATTGCGTTGAATCAACCATAAAATCTTGAACTTTTTCGCCTTTTTCAAGTCACTGATGGATTTGCGCTGATTCCGTCCAACGTTTTATTGTTGATTCAACGCAAAGAAACCATTGGCACGCCTTTTAAATATGTATATATTGTTCTGAAATAAATATTGTATATATATACATATATATATATATATATATATATATATAAATATATATATATATTGTATATATTTATATGTATATATATTGTATATATTTATATATATATAAATATTGTATATATTTATATGTATATATGTATTGTATTTATTGATATGTATATATATTGTATATATCTATATGTATATATGTATATTGTATATATTTATATGTATATTGCATATATTTATATGTGTATATATTGTATATATTTATATGCATATATATTCTATATATTTATATGTATATATATTGTATATATTTATATGTATATATATATATAATCTATATATTTATATGTATATATATATTTATTCTATATATTTATATGTATATATATTGTATATATTTATACGTATATATTGTATATATGTATATATACATATATTTATATGTATATATATATTGTGTATATTTATATGTATATATATTGTATATATTTATATGTATATATATGTTGTATATATTTATATTTATTTATATAGATTGAATATATTTATATGTATATATATTGTATATATTTATATGTATATATATTGTATATATTAATATGTATATATATTGTATATATTTATATGTATATATTGTATATATTAATATGTATATATATTGTATATATATATATATATTGTATATTTTTGTATGTATATATAGTGTATATATATGTATATATATGTATTGTATATATATTTATATATATATTGTATATATATAGTGTATATATACTGTATATATATATATATATATATATATATATATACTGTATATATATACACTGTATATATAGTGTATATATATTATATATATAATATATATTGTTTATATATATATTGTTTATATATATATATATTGTTTATATATATTGTTTATATATATATATTGTTTATATATATATTGTTTATATATATATTGTTTATATATATATATTGTTTATATATATATACATTGTTTATATATATATATATATATATATATATATATATATATATATATCTATATAGTAAATTTTACCTGGGAGTAGAATGAGAGTTTATGCAAAATTAGTTGTGGAATAAAGTTTTTTTTGTCAAGAATGACAGAACCCTGTGAACCTCCCTCTCCATCACAAAATGTGCATCAAGTAAAGGCTATACAGTACTCGCTTGCAAATTGTTAATAAAAGGCCCATGTTTGATTTCAATCAAATTCGGTTTTGAATATTACTTACGGTTCACCTATCGGATAGAACCATTATGAATAACTTGTGTCGCAAAGTTCATTGTTGTCTTTTTATCTGTTCGTAGCGAATCGGAATCGCTTGTTTCTACTTTAAAAAAATTAGAAACTAAATTTAAGTCTTCTTAGCAATTCAAAATAGTTTTACGGATGAACCTTTTTTTCTATTGGAATGTTTGCTTATTTTTCGAATGGTTTTAATCGTATTCTTAGCCTATCTGAATTATACGTTCAAAAACTGGTAATAAGCGTTTTCGTTTTTTTCATTTGAATGAAATATTTCCCCAAAATTTCTCGTTTATATATTAGTACAGTAAATAATCTATCATTTCTTAAGTGATAACTGACAACTGCTACGATATCGTGTTATTAAATTGCAAGAACAGCATATAAAATAGGTTGTGCTTGAAAAAATATAGGGGACTACCAGCTGCTTATATATATTAATAGAATGAAGTGTGAAAAAAGGAGGAATTATTAACTTCCTTAGAGAGACAAATTCAGAAAAATAGATCTATTTAATGTTGTAAGAGTGGAGATGTAAACCAAGTAGTACTCCCCATTACTTTGCATTTTTAGACGGACCATTTGTCAAATATCTCTATTTGTTTTGTTGTAATTCTCTACGATTTGTATCTTCTTATTATTCTGGCGTATTTTCTTATTAAAATGCCCACAAGTTTTTATGTGTTGACTTCTTTTATATTTCTTTTCTTGCGTACTAAAAACCTACACGCACTAGAATTACTAGAATTCTTCTCCTTTAATGTAATGTTGTATTAGCCTGGAATCCAGTTAATCAAGCAAGTGAATATGAATAAATAACTTGGACCATTTTACCGACATAAATATACCGCCGCTCCCATTCTGAACTTCTAATCAAAGAATAAAAAGCCGTTTAAAAAACATACTTTTTTTTATAGAAATACATCTAAATTACAGGAAAAACACACAATACAATATTGATAAAGAGTCTACCAATTTAAACGATATATTCGGCGAGAAAAACTAATATATAGTGAGTATATTAATTACTACAAAAAGTACAACTACTGTTTTAAAGTTCTACCGCTCACTCATATTTCTATCAAATTTCAAACAATTATTACACTTTATAGATAAACTTCTCAGCATTATGATGAAACAACATTCCATTTTCCCTCATTAAAACAAAAATCATGATTATTTTGTTGGTGTTCAAAATCTTAAAAAAGAAATGTAAGGAAGTGAGCGACGTTTTCTCTGACTGGCTTCGGAAATATCCACGTCGCTTTAGCGACTACTGTTGCTACCAATTGATTGCTCCCACGAAAAGAGAACAAACAAGTGAAGTAGAGAACAAAAAAAGAATGAAGAGGAGATAATTACGGAAGTTTATTGAAAGTAGACAAGTGCCGTTCATTGTTATTACAAATGTGTATGTTATGTTTATGGGCTATTTGTGGAAACATGAAAAAAAGACAAGATACTCCAGTAGAAAATATAATCAAATTTATAACTTAAAATATTGCAGCATTAAGAATATTTTTATTTCAATTTATGAAGTAATACAATCAATCACATATTACTGCTCATCTTCTCATTTCTATTGGTATATATATATATATATATATATATATATATATATATATATATATATATATATATATATATATAAAAGTGAACGTGTCTGTCTGTCTGTCTGTCTGACTGTCTGTCTGTCTGTCTGTCTGTGTACATTTCCCTACGCAATAACTCTGTCAATTTTTAGTCTATAGACTCGAAATTTGAAATACCGGGTACTGAGATTTGGGGAAATTGATGGGACGGGTGTCAGCCAGAAATTTTGCTCTTAAGGGGTCAAATTTCAACGATTTGACCTTTAAGAACTCTACCAATGTCCTCCGACAATTTTGGGTCTAGACACTTGAAATTTTAGATATAGGTTCCTTGAACCTGGATCTAACTTAATAAAGTGATTTGAGCCCGAAACTATGAATTTTAAGGGGTCATAATAGGGGTCAAATTAAAAAAAATTGACTTTTTTTTGTTTTGCTAAGCGTACACCTCAAAACACCCGGGCAAAGCCGGGCTAAAATGCTAGTATATATATATATATATATATATATATATATATATATATATATATATATATATATATATATACGGGCTTGGAATCTTAATTCAAAGCACCCGTCATACATATACTGAACATCATTGTAAGGGAGCATTAGCCCCAACCAAAGGAGCGCATACTGAAATAACTTTGAAACATCCTCTGAAATCATACCACTAGGCATTTATGTGTTTTCGATTAACTTTTCCTAATGTGTTAGTTACTTATATTTGCTCTACCGTCATCCCTCAAGCTAGGGTGTACTCTAATCGATTATCTATCTAATAGTAACGGGTCCTTAGATAACAACGCTCAAATACAATAGTTAGGTGAGTTTAATGTTTACTATAACAAATGTATTAATTTCTCATTTTGCAGAGATGCAACTTGATTATATACTTATTGCTTCTTTATTTCCTGTTGTCTCACACAGACACTAATGCTCCCACCCCGCCTGCAAGATCGTGAGGGCCGATAAGCTTCATATTACACCTACTCCTTACCACAGCACCTGAAGATTGTGTAATTAAAGTCGATAACTACACCTGGTATCAGTAGACTTCACGCTTACACCCAAGCCCTTCTGTGAGGAGTAATTGCTCATAAAGACAAGATACTACAAAACAGCTGACTGGGAATCCATAAAACAAAACAGAAAATTTCCCATCGACTGATAGCTTCTCTCTCTCTCTCTCTCTCTCTCTCTCTCTCTCTCTCTCTCTCTCTCTCTCTGTTGTTCAAGTGAATTGCGAAAAGAGGGTATTGAAGCACATGTTCCCACACGGAAGTATTATAACAAGCACAGCTCACGCTGATGGTGCACTATGAATTGTGCAGCTGCCATTGTACCAAGACAGCATGTTTTTCGCCGGTTCGTACATCTTAATCCCATACAAACATGCAAATATTTATAAATAGTAGAAATTATTTTAAGAGAGAAATGCCCACATCTAAAAAAGAAGGATGCTGAAATATCCAGAAAACACATAGAATTGCAAAAGATATTCACTCGTGATTTCTGAAAAAAATCATAGTGGTGTAGTGAATGAAAGGCAATTAGTAATTTCACAACAATTCAATAACCCGAAATTTATGCAAGGCAAGTGAGAATGCGTATTAGCTTTCTGTGGGATTCGCCTCCACCTATTACCTTAGGGCCATCAAGCAATTCCTCTCAAATTGTTCTATACGGACGGAAGCCAGAATTGATGATCTGAAAATCACGTCTTGACATGTCCGCGATCTGCTTCCCTTACTGTACTGATATGAAGAATTTGAAATGAAACGTAAACCAACATCTTAATGTTGCATGATAGCTATAACCCCAAACAACGCATATGGTCCTTTTGATGTAAGTCATATAAGGGACCATACGCCTTCTTTAGGGGTTAAATCTGGTAAGCAAATAAAAGAACCGTATGAAAATGTCATACTTAAGAACACCTTTACGACCGGGCAAAATACACGACTTTATGCAGTAGAGCTGACATCTATTCTATGTAGCTGCTTTCAGCCTCGATACGGGTGCGGAACTTAAAGCATGTCTTTTCCACAAGCGCCAACAGAAACACGACTAATACTCGGCAAGCTTGCTTTAGTGTTTAGAGATATCCTGTATGTGATATTATCGAGGTCTTACAAAATTAAATATTCTAGCTTTTTTAGGTCAGTAGAAAATTGGGGCAGTAAAAATTGAATACAAAGTTATATCGCTCTTTTTGAAGCCAATCATGGGTGTTTTTGGATTTTTGCCGCCGCACTTAGAGTCTGTAAGCAGACATTTAATTGCACAAGGGAATCATCACACTCTTTGGCACATCGATGCACATTTTGCTGTTTAACTTCAGGACGACATCGACGATGTGAGGTGACACTAATGAACATAACTGTGGCGGTAAACTTTCTTTTAATCACTCTGGGAACGGTAGTGTCATTTTTGGCAATTCAGCCATGCATTTTAAGGGTTATGCAATGGTGCTTTTTTAATAACTTGGATCGATACAGAACATTAGTTGGACAGCGATGCATCTCTGATCTCGCTCGTTGAACATATTGTAACTTTCAGGCATGATAAAATGTGCCTTTCACTTTTTGGATTGGTGCACAACTGCCAACTAGTGACTGGTCTGAAAAAAATAAGAATATTATCAAACAAAAATTGAATCATGTCGTTCCTAGAGCGACATTTTATCGACCCTCTCTCTCTCTCTCTTTCTCTCTCTCTCTCTCTCTCTCTCTATATATATATATATATATATATATATATATATATATATATATATATATATATATGCCTGTGGGCATATAAACGGAGAGATATATACTCACACGCATATGTATGCCCTTCCAAACATTACACCGGCATTACTAAGCAGATCTTTTGTACAAACTGAATGATAA
Organism: Euprymna scolopes; assembly: GCF_053919585.1. NCBI lineage: Eukaryota > Metazoa > Mollusca > Cephalopoda > Sepiida > Sepiolidae > Euprymna > Euprymna scolopes. The sequence continues at coordinate 48,971,171 of NC_136520.1, forward strand.
AAATATATTTTCGCCTTAACAGATTGGCGTAACAATTATCTGAATTCTATATCTTCATTTATATATTCATCTCAATGTTTACACATTTTAATTCGATTCATGATTTCGGATTGTTGATGGAGAGCGTCGTAGTGGTGTCGTCAGAAGGAGACGCAGAGCCACATTCGAAAAATGAAAGCTTAATTTAAGTGTGTATTTATACTCGCTCTTCCGTTGGTTTTCGATAAAAAAATTATCCTGTACGTTTTCTTTAAAACTTCTGAAGGCATAAATAGCATCTACAAAAGAAACTCTTTTCTCTCGACGGACGTGCTTGTTGAGATGTTTTTCTTTTTTAAGACAGAAGAACAGATTTAAGTTGCTATTTTCTTTTAATGTTTGTGTTTAGAAATAATGTCATGCCACATAAAGAACAAGACATAACTGTATTCTGTAAAAAAGTTTAACTTTATTTTAAGGCATACAAAAATATATGCATTACTTAGCATGAATAACATATAATAATATGATTCAGAAATATATTCACAGGAAAGATAAAATAACTAGTTTTATTGCCATCGTAAGTAAGGGATTCGGCTATAATATTTATAACTCTTACATAAAAATCGGAATACAATGTTACATATAAATTACATTTTTATTTTAAAAGTCTTTTGGCCATGTCGATTTTTATTCTGTTTTACTAAAACTATTCAATCACATTTACATAAACCTTCTACCGTTGCCTATATTTTACGTTGAGCTTGTACAGAATTTTTAAATAGTTACTTAATCGTCCTAGGTAGATTGCCACAAATCAGAAGTAAGTATATCTCCTGTTTTTTCCCTTATAAATAATGTAATCACAATCTCTATTTAATTTTATTAAAAACACTTTCATTCTGTGGATCTGCATGTTTGTGACTTTGTTCCCTATGCACTCGAAAATAGTTGAATCGATTTTTATGAGATTTAACACCAAAGAATTAATGTGTCAGGCAGTTTTCTTAGTTAAGCTTTGTATCGGAATGTATTCGATAAGTATCGATAATTGATGCTCGATATAATTTTATGGAAGCAAGTATAGGAGATTTGAATAGTTATCACCTTACACATCCTAACCCTAACCCTAACCCTAACACACCCTAATATAATGTGCCTTTCTGATGTATTATCATCGTACAAGCCGGAAGTCTCGATATATAGTACTAACAGTAGAATCGTCGACTAACACATCTTTCGGCATTCCCCTAAGAATATCTAACATATGATGTTGTTGTTTTTTTTTTGTGACAGGGTTCGTTCGAAATGAATGTTTCTGTTTGAGAAATATTTGAGTATTACATTTGATATTTTTGTATTATAAACTTTAATTCAAGACATCTATAAAATAAATCTCAAACGTCTGTGTTTTTGTGTGCGTTTGAATGTCTGCTTACAACATTCGTTAACCGTATTAGACTGGGTAGAAACAAGTACTATCAGAATGACTTCCCCCCCTCTTAACGGATTTTTTTTTTAATTACATTTTCACCCCAAACAAGGCACATTGCCACTTTGGTGTAGGGGGCTACTATCAGGGGTAACATCTACTGGGGTACTATGTAGGGATTTTGGCAGCAAGGTGTTTGTTAACGTTACACTTGAACTTCTGCACGTCAGTACAGTTGGGGAAGCAAGAATCAAGTCTAGCGGTTCTGGGGAAGAGACTACTGGAATAGAAATATATTTTACATCTCGGGGTCTCTACTGTGTGGGGGTGAGATTTAGCTTCCTGTTTAGTTTGTCGAGGATGTTTACGTCGTGGGGGCACAAATGCTTTGGAGTTCGTCACAACATTCTCTATTAAAATACTTGTAGAACAGGCAGAGGGATGCAGCATTTCGTCGATGGGACAGAGACTGAAGCTTAGATGACAGTTCAAGGCCTATCATATTGGCGACTCTCTTTCGAACCTTGTCTAGGGGCGAGAGACTAGTAGCAGATGCACCAGCCAAAATATGACAGTAATACTCCATACATGGGCGAATGTGTGGCCTTATAGAGGTACAGGATACTTTCGGGTGTTATTAATTTTTTAGCACGGTAGAGAGAGTCTACCTTCATTGCAGCGGCCCTGGCAATGCTTTCAATGTAATTGTTCCAACTCATGATTCATGTGAACGTTAGGCCAAGCAGTTTGAAAGATGTACTCTCAGATAAAGAGTCGTTGGCCATTGCTATTGGTGGTAGAGAAGTTTTCTTGTATTTATTGAAGGAATTTAGTTCAGTCTTGGCGACATCAAACGTGACCATCCATTTTTGTCCCCATTCCACTACAGATCGGTAGTCATCCTCTAGTGTTTCTGTCATTTCTTTAGATAGTGTTCATTTGTTTTCCTGCCATGCCTGTTATAGAGTGTGGTGTCATCAGCATATACACCCATCTTAGAGGCAATTTTGTCGGGGAGGTCATTTATGAATATTAGGAACTATAAAGGTCCAATTATAGACCCTTGGGCCACTCCCGCATTTATATCATATTGTTTAGATGTACGACGGTCGAGGACAACCTAGATTTTTCTCTTAGCTAAGAAGGATTTAATTATGTTTAGTATTCTAACAGTGATACCCTATGAACTAATTTTCCTGAGGAGACCCTCATGCCATACCCTATCAAAAGCCTTAGATATATCTAGAGCTACCACTCTGCCCTCCCCCGCTTTGTCCAGTGAGTGGTATATACGTTCAGAGATTACAGTGAGGATATCTGCTGTGGAACGGGCTTGTCTAAATCCATATTGTTGGTCAGTCAAAAGTTTAGCATCTGTAAGATAATGGACTAGAGCATGGTTAATTAAGGTCTCAAATGTTTTGGCAAAAAGTGGGTGGAGGCTAATGGGACGATAATTTAATTGGTCCGTTCTTTCTCCAGAATTCTTGAATACTAGTACCACAGAAGCAGTTTTCCAACAGCGCGGAAAGCAAGATTCATTAAGGCATTTGCTGTACAGTTTGGAGAGAACTGCAGCTACTCCAGCTGAGCACTTTTTAAATAGCGCAGATGGGATGAGATCAGGTTCACATGCCTTTGAAGTGTCAAGGGTTTTTATGATAGCATGCACCTGAGCAGAGGTGATTTTCCGGTCGTCTACCGTGGCGTCTGTTTGCATAGGAAAGTCAGGTAGGGGGTGGTTGGAAGGGTCCTGTGTGGAGTTTGAGGCAAACCGATGTGCAAGCATGTAAGCCTTCTCGGTTGCTTAGCAGACAACCTCGTGATTGTTGGTTTGTGGGGGATTGTTGATTGCCCATTATTTACTACAGTGTTGTAAATTTTCCTAATTTTTGTGCTTCGATGCGTTTTTTAGTGATTTCCGTAAATTTACTTTTACCTGTCGCTATTTCTTTCTGAACGTTATTTCTAGTTTCTATATACTTCTGTCTGCTTTAACATTAGAAAAAGAGATTAATACCGTAATGGTCAACTAAACCATTTCTTGCAAGGACAGGTCATTTTTTATTTTGAAAGTAAATTGAATTTCCATTTGCACACGTAAAATTCGAGGAAATCCCGTAATTGGAAATTGGTCCAAAATAATTCAATAGAAATTCAATTAACTTTCTTGAAGTTATATTTTTGGATTGTACCGTCATTGGATTATTTATCCTTCACCAGACTATCCATACACGTGTAATCACCTTTTTCTTCACAATATTCCCTCTGCTTCACGTTTTTGTTATCAACTAAGATCTTTGACTAACTTGTTGTTTCATCAAATACTTTTGTATGCAAAATCCGAGAAGATGATGAGAAGGAAAGTATTTCTTCGAAACTCCGCGGATTAATGACTATCAACTTATCAAGTGTTTCCTTTGAAGATTAAATATGTTTTTAACTCTTTTTCAAATTGTTTTTAACATGTTTTATTAACTGTTTGCTCGTATTATAAGCGCTATCTCCTATTTGGTTTTATCGCGCTTTTAAATCTGGCTGAGATAACTTTATAAATATTAATTATTTAATATTTATAATACACTTTAGTTCTACGATCTTGGATCATGTTGGTAAATTTAATTGTAATTTTATATATGTATATATATATATATATATATATATATATATAGGCATATATATAAATATGTAGATATATATATATATGTATATATATGTAGGTATATATATATATATATGTAGGTATATATATATATATGTAGGTATATATATATATATGTAGGTATATATATATATGTAGGTATATCTATATATATGTAGGTATATATATATATATATATATATATATATATGTAGGTATATATATATATGTATATATATATATGTAGGTATATATATATATATGTAGGTATATATATATGTATATATATATATATATATATATATATATATATATATATATATATATATATACATACACTATAGAAGCAACGGTAGATTTTCTTCAGTGGCATTTAAGCAACGATATATTGTAAGCTAAGTTATGCAAGAGACATGTAAGCTTTTTCCCAGTGCACCGGGGTGCTCCTTCCTACAGCATGCAATCAATTTATTTCAACGATTTCCATGACAGTAAAAATATGGGAGTGTGAAGATTCATTGATCATCCTTCAATCCCGGTCAATGTCGGGTCATCATGCTCGTCAAATAACATTCAAAATGCTGTCAATTACCGCTGATGTTTAAGAACAACTTCATCAGTTATGACTTTAGAACACTTACACAATAAATTAAAATAGCATTATCTTGTTGCATATTTTTATTTATTAAAAACCTATGTAGTTATTCTGTACTAGCGTTGAAATTTGCTTTTTATTTCGGTATGAACCCGTAATTATTGGCTCCATAGTGTATTTTGTACACTAGGTATGGTCTCTTCATACAGCAATTGTCAAAAAACATAGTATTTTATTCTGTTTCTCCTCACGTTAATCGTAAACGAGGCATATCGTCACTTGGACGTAAGAAGCTACTATTTGGGAAGAAGCTTAAAAATATTATAAAGATGTTGGTTTTACGTTAAATTTAAAATTCTGCATATCCCTGAAGCCATGGTAGCATGTAGGAGGAAGTGAATTCCAAAGTCTAGCTATTCGAGAAAAAACTGACAGTTATACTCTTTCTGACATTAAGAGACCACAGCAGTGGAAGGGTTGCTAGTTTCTTGCTCAGCTGGTTTATAGGGGGGGGGGGAATGCTCGTCCGAGGAAAACAAGTGCAATGTGTTCATCAAAGAATATGACCTTACTATAAAACAAACACAGCGATGCAACATTGCGGCGATGTGATATAAGATGTAGTTTAGCGACCAAATAGGGCCTATTTGATTAAATACTCTTGTGTGGACCATATCCATGATAGAGGGGCAAGTGGTAGATGCGCCAGCCCAGATGTGGCAATACTATTCTATGCATAGACGAATAGGAATACTGTACAGACACAGTAAACTCTCAGGTAAGAGTAATATAAAAGGAACCCGCCTTCTTTGCAGGAGTTTGCACAATTGCATCAATGTATTTTTCCAGTTCATATTTTCTGTAAATATCAAGCCGAACGGGTTGAAGGAAGAATTCTAAGGTAGGCTGTTATTTTTCATAGATATCAATGGTTGGATAGACTTCTTGTAATTACATATTTATATGCTAGCTCTATAGCACACCTTTTATCATGCAACACATCCGCTGTGTCATTTAAACTAAATGCCGTCAACCATATATATCATATATTTTATTTTGTCCGAAATAGTGAGTGTGTTCCAATTATTAAGGTACTCCTGCTCAACATTTGCCATCTATTACATTCTCGACAACTAATTCATTAAATATCTTATTTTCGAATTACCTTTGAAAGGCCGTATCACCTATGTATATTTCATTGTACTGAAATGAAATATACATATATTCTTTTCTTTGATTACTAGGTAAAAAAAAAAAAACTGTCTCGATATAAATGTCACGTTTTTAGAATAAATGTATGTGAAGGTGTTGTTTCATAGGACTTTTGATCTATTCTCAATATGTAATAACGATGCTTCGTATTATCTGGTCTTGATGCCGAAAATAGTGCTGAAGTTAAAGTGAGTCTCTTTATTGGAGATAATAACGAAACATCTAAATTTTCAACGATGCTCTGATATTAAACTCTATCTATTTCGTCCGAGATAAGTGAATTTTGTATGGAGTTTTATGGAATCCAAGCATATCTTTCCAGACAGTAAAAAATATACGATTTTATACTAATTGTATTTCTTTATTTATCGAGAAAAAAAACAGACAATAAATTCCGATATTTGAGTATTTTAACGAAATAAATTTTTTTTTTGCTTTACATAATATTGCGTTAAAATGTGGCTGATAAAAATATTTCATGGCATTTTCTGTATATATATGTATATATATATATATATATATATTTATATATATATATGATGATTGCAACGTCTTGTCAGACGGGTGCCACTCCCTCAGATATTTTAAATCCATGAGCCCAAATGTCTGAGGGAGTATCTATACAAATATGATGTTACAGAGTCTTAGCTTTGTACGACAGCTAAGTCTCTCTCTCGGTTCAAAATGTTGAGATCCAGCAACAAGCAAGAGCAAGATATATATATATATATATATATATATATATATATATATATATATATATATATATATATATATATATACTGACATATATTTATATATATGCATATATATATAAATATATACTGCCATAGATTTATATATATATACATATATATATATATATACTGCCATATATTTATATGTATACATATATATATATATATCTATATATATATATATATATATATATATATATATATATATATAAATATATACTGGCATAGACAAAACAGTCAAGTATCATGCCTTATATTTTGTTTTAAACAGAAACATTCATTTCGACCAAACTCCTGTTCTATCAAATAATATATTATTGAGTTAATACGGCTTGCCTTAGTGTTGTGTGGGTATAATAGCGTGTATTCTAGTTTAAAAGAGAAAAAATACTCAAATATCATGACGAAATTTTGCTTGAGGAGAAACATTTGTCGAATACATCTGTGCTGTATTAAATAGCCTACTGTAGATTTTCTATGTCGGACCTCTCGCTTGTGTGGTAATAAAACTTCTCAAATGAACTTTATGGATGTTAAACTGTGTAACGTGTTATATTTGCTCAACGTAGTCTGTCTTTTCTTTCATTTGGCTTATTTCGATTATCGATTATCCATATTTTAAACGACATTCACATACAAAACATAGAAGAACACTGCCAGTCACATAAAATACGTCAGTGTGAAATTACATTAAAAAAATGGTCAATCCGTTTTTGAGAACATGGAGAACGAACTTATACACACAGACACATATCCAGAGAAATCGTTTCTATAAAACAGTAGATAGAGTAGCTTAGTCGATTTTGTAAACAAAGCTTCTATTCGTCGCGACAATCATTCTACCGTTTTATCAGGGGATAAAATCAGTCTCTAGTCTATGGATGCGTTTTAGAGGTCTAGTCTCAACTAAAATCAGAAGTTCTTATTCTTTCCTGGTGATATCTTTTAAGACAAAAACCGTAGATTCATTGTCGCGATTATTGGTATTTTTTTCTGTTGTAATACAATATTATATAGCAGTTTGGATTGGGCAGGATCATCATTCTTGTGACTTTTTGTAGTTATAGTCTTGAATGTTTTTTGAATTTGAACGAATTATGTATATCATATATTTTTATATATTTTCATCGTTTCTCATTATCCAAATTTATTTCAAGACCACGGGGTTTCTACTTCAAAGTAAGTTTTCGTACGTAATAGCCCAACTCTAAATAAATCCAATTCATATTAGTGCCTGAAGTGGTTTTATATTGTGATGGCTTTGAAAATTGAAAACAACTCAGTGATAAGTGCATAACATCCCAAGGGGAATTACGTAAAAAGGACTTTAATGTAATGTTATTTGGTGTTTATCTATACTTTCCCAGTGGTCTTAAATGGCTGAACTAAGTCCCAAAACATATTGTAGAGTAAAAGAGGCTTTATAGATCTATATATATATATATATATATATATATATATATATATATATATATATATATATATATATATGATGATTGCAACGTTTTGTCAGACGATTGCCTATCCCTCGGACATTTAAAATCCATGAACCCAAATGTCTGAGGGAGTATCTATACAAATATGATGTTACAGAGTCTTAGCTTTGTACGACAGCTAAGTCTCTCTCTCGGTTCAAAATGTTGAGATCCAGCAACAAGCAAGAACAAGATAACCAACAACAAATTAAATTGCAGACCAGCTTAATGCGGGTACTGGTCGTCCGCTTTATGGTTTTTTAAATCAGAGATTTGTTCTCCTAGAAAGATCGCCTTCATCACGGCTTACGGGAGCCCTCTCCACCCCAATACACATATACATACACATACACACACAAATATACACGGTTCTAGTTGGCCGTTGACCCAGAAAAAAAGGGTTCATTCGCCCTTTGGAAGGTCTTGTTTTTAATCCTTCAGGGAGACTAGCCGCCCACCTCACCAAGCAAGTCTGGTTGAGGAACCAGTTTAGTCGCCGCTGACCTGACCATGAGGCAGGTAGTACTGGGTTACATGGTACCAGTAGCATATGACATGACCTGACATATATATATATATACATACATATATACATACATATACATTAGTATATATATATATATATATATATATATATATATATATATATATATATATATGATGGAAGCAAATTCGTTTTCGAACATTGCCATTACTTGATATAGCCCAAAAATGGTATGCAGAAACACGAAAACATGCAGTGATGAACGTGATTTTAAGTTCTGCCAAACACGTGCTTGGTGTTCTCTTCTATGTATAATACATACATATATATATATATATATATATATATATATATATATATATACATATATATATATATATATATATATACGTATCTATGAATACATATGTATCACTACATGTGTATGCATGCATATATATACATATATATATATATATATATATATATATATATATATATATAACGCGGAATATACAGTGTAGCTTAATCGCCATATATATTTTGTAACTTATTGTATATATATATATATATATATATATATATATATATATATATATATATATATATATATATATATTAGCAATTCAGCCTGGCGTTGCCCGGGTGTTTGGATGTGTATTTTGATAAAAAAAAGTAGAGGTAAGAAAGCAGGCTCGAACCCCTACAGCGAACTAGGAAAAGAACGGGGGAAAACCTTAGGTCTTTGCAGTTACGACAACCCCCAAACCTCAAGTGCCTCATGTTTAAGTTAAGGCTAGAAAATCGAAAGAAGGTATAACTTTTAAAATTATCGGCGAAAAAAGCGACCCCCCTGTAGAAAAGTGCCTAGTTGAATGTGAAGATATTAATGATTTTAGCCAATTGTCGATATTCGTCGTATGAAAGTTCGAACATTAAAACGATACTGATCTTGGTCAAATCCGTTGCTTTTGTCGAAAGTTTTAGGCACACATGCAAACATACATACATACATACATACATTTATATATTGGTAACTGAAAATTTTAGATCCTAACCGATCAAAAAGCCTGCCCTATCTCTAAATACCTGTTATGTAAAATTTCAAATGTTTATACCAGAAAGTGTCTGGGTAATTTGGTAGAGACTGCGGAGGTCATTTTTTTTAAAATTTGACCCCTATTATGACCACTTAAAATTAATTGTTTTGGGCTCTAATAATATTATTCAGTTAAATCCATAACTAAGGAACTTATATCTACAATTCCTAGTGTTTAGACCAAAATTAGCGGAAAAGTTTGGCAGAGTTCTTAAAAGTCGAATTGTTTAACTTTGACCATTTAACAGCAAAATTTCTGGCCGCAAAACGGATCCCAAATATTTTCCCAACTCTCAGTACCCTCTATATCAAACTTCGATCAAATAGAGTTAAAATTGCGAGAGTTATTGTATAGGGAAATGTACACACATACACACATACACACAGCCACACCGATACGCAGACACGTTCATTTATATATATATATATATATATATATATATATACATATACATATATATACAGATAGATAGATATATAAATATATAGATAGATAAAAATTATATACATATACATAAATATATATGGACACAATCTTGTGTTCATTGTAAACTTTTTACACTAATATTATACATGTATAAATCATGTAGAATATTTGCATGAATATAATTGCATGTAATAGTTAACTAAAGATGATTATACCATAAGAAAACCGGAACAAACTAATAGGCAATTAATTAAAATGCATGTTTAAAAGAATATAAGCTAGATCTTTAGCTAATTAATGCAATTGCAAAACCCATTTATAAGAAAATTGTATTTTCTTATTAAATAAACAGAAAAGAAGGGGTTTAATATGAATATCAATACTCACAAAAGAAAAATGAATTTATAGGAGTATATATATATATATATATATATATATATATATATATATATATATATATATATATGAGTGATATGTAGTTTGATTAAGCATTGAGTGGGATAGCTATGTAGTAGAGATGTAGAAGGCTATCACAATGCGAGGAATGAAATATAGTCGGTGTTGTTGGAAGAAGACGAAAACAAGTGACGATTTACAAATCAATACATCCATACATATATGTTTATATATACATAAATCGCAGACATAACAAGTAAGACATTTATATATAATACAACTGAAAAAATATACGTATATATACACATATATACATGTACTTTTGGTTTGTAAATCGCCACTTGTTTTCGTCTTCTTTCGCTAGAACCGACTATATTTCATTCCTCGCATAACCGTCTAAATATTTACTATAACTACTACTACACACACCCATACACACACACTCACACACACACACGCAAACATATATATATATATATATATATATATGTGTGTTTGCGTGTGTGTGTGTGTGTGAGTGTGTGTGTATGGGGGTGTGTAGTAGTAGTTATATTTTCTGTAAATATAAGACACTTTATTATGGCAAAATAACTCTATTTTCGTTTCGTCAGTCCATAGAACACGTTTCCAGAATGCAACATCTTTATCAATATGACGTTTTGCAAAGGCTAGCCTTGCTTTCAGGTGCATAGGCTTCAATAAGGGAGTCTTTCTCCAACGACATGCTTTTAAACCAGCTCTCTTCAAAACTCTGCCAACTGTATATCGAGATACATTCACTCCAGAGGTGCTCTGTTCATCAACAATCTCCCCAACAGAGATCCTTGGGTTTTGTTTTACTTGTCGAACAATTTTCCGTTCATCTCTTGGGGAAAGAATCCTTTTTCTCCCTCTACCCTCTAAACTCATAACGTGGCCTTGCGATTTGAACTTGTTTATTATGGCTCTAACAGTGGATTTGGGAAGGTTTAGCTTCTTTGAAATCTTATCATAGCCCTCCCCATTGGTATGGCATGCTACAACAAGCTTCCTGACGTCTTCGCTGTGTTCCTTAGTTTTAACCATGGCGATTGAAAATTATAATTTAGTCACTTATAATAGTTTAAATAAATCGTTATCTAAAAATTATCTGAAAAAAATTATTCACTGAATTAGCGTTAAACAAGCATAATATGGCTATAAAAAGTTCAGAAAGCACGTAAACCGGAAATTGATTGATATTATACTGATACTAAAAGAAAAACTAAGCCGTGCCAATAATTTTGAACAAGGGTTTTTTGCAATTATGTTTGTTGTTCCTTTGTTATTTATTTTTTCTAAAACCCGATTGCTGCACCGGAAAGGCCAGTTAAAAATACATAATATACTTTGTTATTTTCTTTAATTTAATCCCTTTTTTTAGAATTTGTTAGACAAAATTTAACTTTTATTTTACCGTGCCAATAAATATGATCATCACTGTATATATATATATATATATATATATATATATATATATATATATATATATATATATACATATGAATACATATATATACATATAAATATATATATATGTATATATATATTATATAAAATTAATATAAAATCAGAGATGAATACGGATATTTTAGAGATACAGTAAACTATAATATAAAATAAAAAATGCATGTTATAATAGAATTAATATGAAATGAAATATGAAAATAATAAAACGGTTACACACACACATATATATATATATATAAGTATACAGACACACACATATATATATATATATAAGTATACACACACACACACACACACATATATATGCGACTAGAACAGTAATAGTAAAGGTAGAAAAATAGGAAAAACATATTTATCTTTTGTTTGCATTCAAATGCTTTTCATCAGACCAGGAGAGGGGCTTTTATTTTAAAATGAAAATACAGGACAGATCTTGCATGAATACATTATAGGAATGAAGGAATAATAAATAGTCATTAAAAGAAGGTACAACATATATATATATATATATATATTTATATATATTTATATATATGTATATATATACATGTATATTTGTATATATATATATGTGCATATATGTATGTATATATATATATTCTTTTCTTTTATCTATCTTCAACTTCTATCTATCTTCTATCTGTCTATCTTCTATCTATATTTCTATCTTCTTTCTATCTGTCTTCTATCTATCTATCTTCTATCTATCTATCTTCTATCTATCTATCTTCTATCTATCTATCTATTTTCTATATATCTTTATTCTTCTCTTGCTCTTCTCTTCTTTCTTCTTCTATCTATCTTCTATTCTTTTATCTTCTATATCCTATCTTCTTCATCTATGCATCTATTCTTCTATCTATTTTCTATCTACTGTCTTCTTTCTATAATATTAAACTTAACTAATTTTCATCTCCGATTTTGACCTTAAAAGGATACAAAAATCAAGACATTGCATGCAAATGTAATGTGCACAAAATAAATCACAGGATCTGAGTTGTGTTATAGGCCTATCACATCTCCACTACGTTGGTAATCGTAGATCCCTATATTTTTCTGGTGAATGTTGACCCTTAAAATCGGTTAGCATCATTGGAAGTTGTAACACCCTTTCTCTCTAATAAATTCCTCCTATTCCAGCTACCACTAAACACCGCTGAGGATACGTTCACAAGGAACCGTACGGAAAAAAAAACGGTTTGGAATCGTAAAGGGTTATTCATGATTTTTTTTATTTTTCCCCTATTTTTGCCGCTTCTAAAAACACGTCCATCAGTGTGTTTTCTGTTTTCCCCATGAACCAAAACCAGCGATTAAAGTTCGATTAACATTAATTTTTTTCCTTTTTGATTTTTTTTTTAATTTACCGTAAGACGCACACTGCGGGACTACTCGGATGTTTCTCCCAGATTTTACGACTCTAACCGAGGAATCTGACCATGAGTTTTATTTATTAGTGCTTCCAACTAAAACGTTATTACTAAACAGAAAATGTATCATTACAACGCAACGATATCGTAAAATTATTTGCATTTTACTTGATAAACGAGACCAAACAAAAAACAATCGTGTTAAAGGTCCGATTAAGATGAAATTTCATCTTACTGCAAAACGCACCCTGCGGGACTAATTCGTAGCGAGGAAACTAACTATGAGGTTTATGTTTCGTCTTCATTAACGAAATTACATTCGTTTGTTTTCATTTTGCTTTCTGTTTAACGTAAGAAAAGTTATTGAAAGAATTCGAAAATATGAATTATTTTTTTTATTAAAGAATATGTTCCGTGAAATGCATAAAAGTTTTCGGAAGAGTAGATGTTTAGTTGTACAATTATCCTCCAAACACGTACTCACCAAAAGGGACTCTTAACAGTCAACATCGGTATCGAGATTTGATGTTTATTTGTACAAATATCCTCAAAACAGGTGCTCACAAAATAGAGCCCTTACACATACATTCGAACCAGTCGTGAAAGTGAGTTCAAACTAAAAAACTATACAAAATACTGTCAAAAACCAACCGTAGATATCAGCCTGTGTTATCGTAACATATATTCGGTGGGTTTCTGACACTGTTTTGTATAGTTTAGAACTTAATCTGCCAAACTTAACATATTCTAAAGAGTCCACGACTATTCGTCTTTTCCAAATACATCGATAAATACTGTGCTTTTCCAGATTATTAAACATTTTACATTAAATAAAAACGCTAAAAAATCACAGCATTAGGCAGATACGGGAATTACCTTTAATTTGATTACATTTATTTGTTTTTTGGACTGCTTCTTCGAATCTCTGTATTTTAACGCCCCCTCACCCAAACACTAATTAAAAAATCACATTTTTAATACAAAAAATAAATAAATAATTAAAAAAAAAACTAAATTTATCGAATCCGGATCCGGATCCAATTATGCAAGAGTACCACTTTTTTTACATTTTCCTCTTTTTCCCACTTTTTTGGGTGAATTGTTGTACTAAGAATATAAGAAACTTTCTCTTTTTATTATACTTTTCAATTACACCAAATTGAGCCAAAGCAGCGCGTGGCAGGTTACAGTATTATCTATATATATAAAAGCGAAAATGTGTGCATGTATGTATGTATGTATGCATGTTTGCATGTTTGCATGTGTGTTTGTGTGTCCGATAAAAACTTTCGACAGACACGACGAAAATTCACAAACTCGGTATCATATTGAAGCCCCATCCTCTACCCGAAAAATATCGAAAAATTGGCCAAGAACGTTATTTTTTTCCACCCGAAATCGACAGTTTTCTAAAGAGGCGTCAATAAAAACGGACCCCTCGTGACGACGACCGGTTATAAGCATGCGTCAGATGACGTTATGACCTGATTTGCTTTGAATAGTTGAAGAACTGACTAAATTTCATGTACGTCGACTTAGCTCAGTTGGTAAGCACGTTGGTTCGTTATCTAAAAGTTTTGGGTTCGAATCGTTGTGTGAGATGTCTTTTTTTCGATTTTTTTAAATTTACATATTGAACCAGTTTTATTTAAGTCATTTTTCATGTAACGTTCTTTTTTTTTTTTACTTTGCTTATCCACTTGTGACGATTTTTTAAATTTTAATATCGAAACTAACTTATTTAAGCCATTTTTCACGTGTTCGTTTTTCTGTTTTCTTTTTTTGTTTTTTCGATTTTTACATTTAACATCGTTCGTTTGCCTTACATTAGTTTTTTGTGTTTTTTCCGATGTTTAGATTACCCTCCCGCTAAAGCTTTAACGTTCATTTTTATGTTTTCTTTACTTACTTCGCTTATAACAAACAAACCTGGTCCTGTACCGCATTTTCTGAATAGATATTGCTTACGTCGTCATCGTTGTTGTCGTCGCCGTCGAAACGCTCTACGACTTCCGTGCGGGCTCCTTTCAATTTGGTTCTTACTTAAATAAATTCAAACATCTTTCAGTAACTCATTCTGGCTGGCCGAACGGATCCTGTTTTTTTCACATTTTATTTTCAAACTTAACCTCTGGGCTTCGGGTTCGATCCTCCCCCTTCCCCCCGGTTTCTTTTTATTTAAGAGCACACACACCTCCGCACACCCGGGAAACGCCGGGTACCCCCGTTAGTATATATATATATATATATATATATATATATATATAAATATATATATATATATAAATATATATATATATATGTATATATATATAAATAAAAGTGTGTCATGCCATGTCATATGCTACTGGTACCACGTAACGCATGCCTCATAGTTGGGTCATCGGCGACTTAACTGGTTCCCCCACCAGACTGGCGAGGAAGGTGGCTAGTCTCGCTGAAGGATTAAAATCAAGCCCCTCCAAAGGGCGAATGAACTCTTTTTCGGGGTCAACGGCCAACTAGCACCTATGTGGTTGTATGTATGTCTGTGTGTGTTGGGGTGGAGAGGGATCCCGTAATCCGTAATACAGGCAACCTTTATAGGAGAAACAAATCTCTGATTAAAAAAAACATAAAGCAGGAGACCAGTACCCGCATTAATCTGTGCTGCAGTTTAACTTGTTGCTGGCTATCTTGCTTTTGCTTGTTTGTTTATTTCAATATTGTGTAACTGAGAGAGAGTGTATATATATATATATATATATATATATATATATATATATATATATATATATATAACACTCCTTCAGTCTTTGTCAGACTATAAATACTCACGGAGGACTGGCTGCGCATGAAATTGTTGTGCCACGATGTACGAAGTAACCAACCTCACCTCTCCTTAGTCGACATTGCTTAATACCAGAGGTCAGTGAAGTTTGTTCAGGGCGACTGAGAACAAATGGCGAGATAAGCGGACAGCACATACAGCCCCTAGAATTCCCAAATGGTCACTAACTTGATATTAACCAGGCTCAACGTTTCTTAACTTCGGTGATCTGACGAGAACCGGTGTGTCAACGCGATTATGCCATATATATATATATATATATATATATATATATATATATATATATATATATATATTATATATATACATATACATATGTATATATGTATATGTATGTATATATATACGTATATATGTATATATATATATATATTAATATCAGCCATAGACCTAGTCTGAGTTATCAAGATGTTCAAAGAAATATTGCTCTAAATTATAACAGTAAGTTTTGAAAGTCATTCCCCCATCTTTCAATTTTAATTAACTTAATATCTCGTTATCACTACACCCAACCCATAGCATGAATTCGCCTTGTTACTCTTTAAAATTTGTTTTGGGTCATGTTGCTTACAAACTCATCTTAGAACCCGGTCAGCAGGCAATTATAGTGACGGTCTTTATTCGACTGTATATTGCACTAAACTAAAATTCGTTTTCATGTATATTTTGCCCCTACCAGTCCCATTTCCCATATTATTATATGTGTATAAAAATGTTGTTTTATTCGATTTTTATTCAAGATAACTCAGTTTTTATGATATTAATAGTGTTTCGCTTGACAACATAGGTACTCACGCGGCCTAGAATTTTAACGCGCTTGACGTATTTGCGTGGATAATTTAATTTTATTTGATATGTAATTGATATCGCTTTGTTAATTTCCTGAATTTAGCCTGAAATAATTTCCCTGCTTTTTTATTTTATATATGTTCTTGATAATTCGATTATCCCATTTATTCTTAGGAATTTAAGTGAAGCCTTGCCTTTGCTAATTTCTTAGATTTTATTTTTATTTTCATTCATTGTTAGTTCTATTTCAAAAACCATGGTAGTAAATTTCGCGTCTTGCAAATAATCCCTTGACACTGCAAATTGCTATTATTACTGAGAAATGCAAAATATAAATCTTAAATCCAAAGGTTTAATTGACTGACACATACTCACTATACATAGTAAGGCCGATTTTTTCATTTCAAAAACCCATTTTTATAATTGTTTTATGACCATATGCAACAAAATGTTTTTTTGCATAACATTTCTAAATACATTAGTTGTTTATCTATATATCTATCTCTCCCTCCCTCTTTTTCGCTCTCTTTCCCTCTCTCTCTCTCTCTCTATATATATATATATATATATATATATACAGGGTGGTCAAAAAGTCATGTAATTACACGTGTTACACAATCAGTGGTTAATCGCGTCCAGCGATTGATAGAGAGAAATGGACGACAATTAACAAAATAAAGATATTTCATGTTTGTTTCATTTTATATTTCAATGTATGGTACTACGTGTATTGCTAATATCGTTTTTCTTTAAAATGTTACCTGACTTTTTGACCACCCTGTATATATATATATATATATATATATATATATATATATATATATATATATATATATACATATATATAGATATATAGATATGTATATATAAACAAGTACTTAATAACCCTTAGAAAAATCACTGAAAAAGAGTTAAACACATATTTAATTTTAAAGAGAAGCACAAAATAAATGCTCCTGCTATGTATAGTGAGTAAGCATGAAATGAATCACAAAATAAGTGGATATATGTACATTAATACAGGGTGTCCCAAAAGATGCTGATGGTTAAGAAAACATAATTCTTTTTATTTTTCTTTTATTTTTTTCAGATGATCTAAAGTAACTCTTCTAATGACATCATTAGTAGCTACATTACTGCGAAGCCGATATTTATCGTAGAGTCGTATTTTCGGTTGAGTGAGTCAATATCAGAAACTCAAGGAATTCCCCTACACCCAATGCAATAAAAGCTATGGTGGCTCAATTTCAAGAGCAATGATCTGCATGTGTCCTCCCGAAATCTGGTTGACCTCGTACGGAAAGAAGTGATGAGTATCGTCAGAGATTAGCAGAGATTGTGACGGAGAATCCGTCCACGACAGTAGAAAAGAGAGCAAGTCAACTTAGGGTCTCTCGATCATCTCTTCACAGAATGCTTCGGGAAGAAGGAAAAATTCCATATAAAATTCAATTGGTGCAAGAGCTTCAGCCAAACAGGCTGGAATACCCCATGCAATTCCAAGATTTGGCCAATGGGGATCAGAACTTTCTCGAAAACCTTATTATGTCCGAAAAGGCCAATTTTTTTCCGAATGGTTTCATAAATGAGCAAAATTGAAGGATTTGAAGGATTTGGGGATCAGAAAATCCCCACGCAACAGCACAACGGCAATTACACCCTCAAAAATGTATAGTATGGTGTGGAGTAACGGCGGATGAATTAATCGGAATTGGTGGACATTTGAATAACAGCATTTTTCATAATAAAAATTAGACCTTGTGAAAAACATACTCTTGATTAAGTTGTGAAAATAAAATTAGAATAAGTAGAGTATGATATCTTACAAGATCACGAATAGACTCATTTACCTACATATGAAAATTTGTAAGTATAACTTAAATATTACGAAAAGTAATCAAATTTAAAATCCGTCAGCTTCTTTTGGAACACCCTGTATATATAAAGCGAGAGAGAAAGGGACAGGCTTAATGATGGACGGTCCAAACATATCCATACAATTCGCGTTATTTTTTCATAATATTTTGTGGATTATTTTGTTAGTTACATTGTAATATCTATCAGGTTGTTGCATACTGTCCAGCCGTTTCATAAAAATATGTTGTAAAACATGTTTTGATAATTGGCAAAATGCTATATATCATTAGAAAGCACGTATTTTGTTGGAAAAGATAATGGTCATCGCTTTTTGCTAATATAACATTCTCTTGTTTTTCAGAACTGTAAAATGGATTGTCAAGAGGAAAAAATCACATTTTGTCACCTCCTTCTTTTCGCGTTTAATCGAGGTTATTTGTGCTATATATGGAGTAAACGCATAAACTGTTGAAGTGTTCGAGATTGGTTTACCGGATTCAAACATGGTAACCTTGATCTCAATGACGCCCCTCGTTCCGGAAGATCAATGACGATAGACGACGACCATCCCAGGGTTCTTCTGTAGGAAGATTGCAATCAGACATGTAGAGGATTGTGTGAAAAATGAAGTGTGATGTTTGGACAATTTCACGCCACCTTCAGTACAGAGGATTCAAACACAAACTTGGAGCTTGGGTCTCACACAAACTTTGTTGTGATGTTAAAAGTTTTTGATTTGTTTAATTAAAACAGCGGGAGCTCATGACACAACCTTATATGTATCTACTATAATATAAATCGCGCTTTGTCTGTGCTGGTGAGTTCGATCCCAAGTATTTGTAAACGGTTGGACCATTTTAAGGGAATTAGGGAATGATACTAAAGTACTTGGTGTGCCTTGGGGTGTTATTATTGTATCAGAATGTATCCGATGATTAACAAGTTTTATCGTTGCAACTGCAGAACGGCCCAGCGATTAAACTTAACAATATGTTCCTTGATAAGATAGAGGCGCGTACGAAATGAATGTTTGTTTGCTTTAGCACATTTAGACTAAAAAAGCTATTTTTGTATTTTAAACTTCATCATAATCCAAGCCATTATGCAATTATATTAATAATATATATGTAAATATATCTATCCGTTAATTTCTCTCTCTATTTATCTATCTATATTCCTACTATTTTGTAAAAAGACATCGTTGGATTGTTTGGGCATGTGTGTGTGAGTTCGTTCTCTATTAAATCCGAAACAGTTGGGTTGATTTATTTTTTGTAAATTACACACGAATGGACTTAATGTGTCTCGAATTGTTCGTACGGCGGTTTTTGATTGGAGTGCTTCCGATAACCATCGATAATCAGCGACCGAAAAATCAAATTGAGAAAGGAAGTTCGATTTTGACCAAAGTTAACACTTTTATATGACAAAAATTGACAAAGTGTATTTGAATATTTTAACACCATTCATTGCAGAAGGTTCAGACTATGAAATCAATTGTAATTCCTTTATAAGAAAGGTGCGCATTCGAAATGAATGTTGCTTTTTAAAGCATAATTAAGAAAGCATGACTGATTTTTGTACGTTTGACTTAATTCAAGTAATTATGTAAAAATAATTTCATAAAACCAACGGCGCATTCTCTAAAGTGCAATGTAAAGTACACTGTACTGTGAACTAATCACCGCGGGGAAACATGTGAAGCTCCTTTCCAGTACACTGCGAGGAAACGCCCTTAGCTAGAGCAGGCAATCAATCGATGGGATCAGAATACTGATCGATTTTACCGAATTTCGATGGTAATGAAAGTATTAGTAGAGGAACATATGTTTATTCATATTCAATCCCCGGCAGGTTTCTCGTCTAGTATAGCTAATATAAAAACGGCTACATGTCTGGTGGTCTGTCTGATGTCTGTCTGCCTCCATACCTTCAAACTCTATCTTCTCCGAAACTAAAAGTCGCTAGGAGCCTCAAAACATTGGATTTTTTTACAAAATGTTCTTTCATGGGTCTTTAACCGGTTGAAATTGTTTTTAAAGCAAAAAATAAGTAAAAATTAGACAAACCGTAAAACAAGTTTTACATTCATTTTTGTTTATTATTAATTATTTTTTATATTTTATCACTTCTTATACGTGTTACTGTGGTGCAGAAGTAACGTCACCAGCTTCGAGATCTACAGTGTCGATTCTAATAGATTGTACGGTAATACTTATTATTTTATTATTGAAATCATGGATATAATAATATACACGAATGTGGACAAATTAAAATGTGAGCGCATATGCATATATATAAATATATATATATATATATATGTGTGTGTGTGTGTGTGTGTGTGCATAGATATACGTCTTATTAAAACACACACATATATATATATGCATATATATATATATATATATACTTCCTATTAAAACATATATTTAGAATTAAATATACATACATATATATGTATATATATATACACACATAAATATACATTTATAATTTAAAACGGTTACTTATTTTACAAGTAAATATATATATATATATATATTTACATATATATATATATATATAACTAAATATATATATATATACTGCTAGATATATATTGATAGATAGATAGAGAGATAGATAGATAGAGAGACAGAGATAGATGGAAGAATAATACTTATACATGCGTGGCTTTGAGTGGGTGCTGCATTATATTGCTATTCATATCTCTGTAGAATGCCAAAATATGTTGGTCAAATGAATTTATTAAATCTATTATCTGGCACATAAACCGTGACGAAGAACATTAACGAGTATTTTAGTAATTACAATTCTATGGGGGTGTCGCGTTGTCAAGTAATAAGTATAAATTGAAGGGCAATGCGTATTAGTGTAATTTAATTTATCATATTCCATAGCAATAATACAATCACGCGAACAAGGCAATAGTACTCGAGAAAACTTATCTAAGCATGTACCATTGCTTGTCATCTATAATAAACCTGATAAACCACAGTGTGCTTTCAGTTTGTGTATATATTTTAATGCAATATTTTGACCATGAAGCTTATTTGCTGCATAATAGTGTTGGTTTTAAAACATCATTCTATTTTTCTTGAATAAAATAACTTTAAATGAATGAGAATGTGTTGGTTTTTTTTTTTTTTGGCGTTAATTTCCATAACCTCACCTCTCCATAATCGACATTGCATAATACATTGGCCAGAGAAGTGTGTACAGGGCGACTGGAAATAAATTCTGAGATAAGTGGAGAGGGCATACTGCGCCTAGAATGTCCAAATGATCACCCACTTGATATAAGCTCGACGTTTCTTAACGTCGGTGATCTGACGAGACCTACGATAACAAAGTTCCTAATATAACCAGTTGAAAATTGTTTTTATTTACTTTTAATAATTTTCTAATTGCTCTGATGTTTATGTGTTTCATAACACACTTTCATTGGCAATTCTCTCAATCGAAATGTTCATAATAGTATCAGTATTTGTCTTATCATCATTAGCATTTCATTATCCCTTCCTTTGTATTTTCCTCAAGCTTAGTCAGATTTCCAAACAAATTATTGAACAAACACTCAAACTACACAATATATTACAGGTTTTGAATCGGAAATTCAAAACATATTGGTTTACATTCTCGAATATAATAATTGATGTAGAGTGCACGTACATTCTTATAGTACGAAACAGTCTGCGAATCTATTATGAACACATTTCCCCGACTTCATTTGCTTTGAAATTGTAACATTAATATACATCCATTACAATTATCTGCAGTTATCTATTGCATAGATATTCTCGAAATTAATCTATATCTGGATATCGACAGTAATTTAACCGATAATATATAAACCTTCAATTATGCTTCCAAGTACCATACATCTCTCTCTCTCTCTCTCTCTCTATATATATATATATATATATATATATATATATATATATATATATACTAGCTGTACTCGGCCACGCGTTGCTGTGGCTCAGTTTGTTAAAATGGAACACACGTGAAAGTAGGGAAAAGTGTGATTCTTTTTTTCAAGAGAATGTACAAATTATGTTTTTTTCAACAGATGTTAAGAAAATAAACAGAAAAATACTTCCATCATTAATTATGCAAAAAAATAAATAAAATGTTGATTCAGTGGTGTTTCAATATGCTTATAAATTACGATAAAACTTGCTGAGTATGCACTGTTTTACGTTTGTTGTAAAAATGAACGGAAACTAAAATTTTGCTTCATTATAATCTTTCTTAATTTTTTTGATTGTGCCCCCCCAAACGAATATAATCAAAACAGTAACATTCAACAATTGTACTTTATGTATATAAAACACAAAATATTTATTAAATAAAAAAAAAGTTAATAACGAAAGGGAAATAATTCCATTTTTAAACGAAAAAGTCAGTTTACCTAACTTACTGTATTAATGCTTTTTTTAAGCAAGAAAAAAAAGGTAAATATCCAGATACGCTACTACAGAAAACCCGCCACTCTAATTTGTTTTTAATAGGTAATTGAGGTCGCTGACAACGAATCTGATAGTCAAACTTGGCGCAAATTTACCGTTTGCATGGTATTTACCCCTGAACCCACGAACCTCTTTCCACCATTTTGCAGCATCCGTTTATGCTACGCACATGCACGCTGTAGCATAAACGACGGCTTCACCAAGCAAACTATGTTGGGGGAGGGGATTTTTTTTTCCAGGACATATAATTTTCTAATTTTCCAAAATACATTATAGCGCTTTTTGGGTGGAAAATTTAAAATTAGCTGAAAAATAAATGAAAAAAGAAAAGGAAAGCACACTAAGTTGGAGTAGGGGGGAATTTATCTGGTTTTTTTTTTGTTTTACCTGAAACATCGAATTTTCAAATTTTCAGTAAGTAACGAACCGACATTTACCAATTAGAACACCATTTAACATTTTCCGAAGATTTTATTTGTACATTGGGGGCGCGAGCGGGGGGGGCGTATGTGATGTTGGCGCGCGCCCCAACATCACCCCCCCAAACAAATTAGAGTGGTCGGTGTTCTGTAGTAGCGTATCCGGATATTTACAAAAAAAATATTTAGGTTTGGCTATAAATTCCTAAACTCATTTCACCTTAAATAATTCAGGTGACTGAAATAGGAATCTTATTGAATCTTTAATTTCCTGAATAGTATCCTCCAGATTTTCTAGAATTTCCCGCTAGATTGTAAACGAAATCTCCAGATCTAGCAGGAAAACTGCTAAATTGTAACACTGGTCACGTGACAGGAAGCGGTAATAAATAATTGTCCCTAAATAATAAAAAATGGCCTCTCGGTACAAAGAAATCCACCTATTTATCATAGAAAAATTAAGTATAATGTTATAATTAAAAAGGAATATATAAATATATATATATATATATATACATACATGTAAATGTTGGTTCGTTCGGAGTTAATTGTCTAAAAAAACACTGGACGGATGGCTTCCACGTTTTGGTATAATATGTTTACTATATCCATGTGTGTTTTTATATATGTATAGTAAGTTATAAAATGTACATTTTTTAAATTACTAACTAATACTACCTAGGTATTGAGCACTTTTGAAGTAAATACTTAAAGTTTACGCATAAATCTATACTTTCCTATATTAATGCTATGTGAGCAAATTAAGTAGTTATATGCATATATATATATATATATATATATATATATATATATATATATATGTTAATATAATTTGAGGTTGCTATTTTTTCAAGAGAAGGAAACCAGTGAAATATAACGAAATTAATACAGGAGTGCTTAATGCGTAATAGAGCAAGTTACATTAAATGTGTCTTCCCATAATCAGTAAGTTTTTGCTACACATCATGGGCATGTTTCGGTATTCTAGTATTTAGTTACTAGAGACCTCAACAGGCTACAAGGCTTATCATTCAAAGGCAGAATTCATAACGATTATGAATTCCGGTTTTGTAATGGTAAGCGCTGTTGATCGATGGGGTATCTAGTTACTAAATACTAGAATACCAACACATGCTCATGACTGTGTAGAAACCAATTACTGCTTATGTAAAGACGAATTCAAAGTATATATACATATATATATATATATATATATATATATGTATGTATATATATATAATGCCCTTTTCTCTACCCTGCAACCTCCCTCCCACAGAAGAGACGTTGCGAGCTTATCCTTGTTTTATCCTTATTTCCAAGGCAGGTGCTCGTATGAACTCCAATCTCTGGTCCCCCCTCGCCAATCTTTCACGAAAAACACCCGTCTAGCTGAATCTACTGTGAAAAATTTCTCCCACACTTTATCTGTGCCTAACTCAAAACGTGGATTCCATGAACAAAACTTCTTTCTTAGATCTGCACCCTGTGGAACTCTGTTCGGTCTGCTGCTTCCCACCTGACTACAACTTGGATGTCTTCAAGTTCAACGTTCACAAATACCTAATGAACCGCTCCCTTAAGTAAACACTTCATCAAATCTCCACACTAACGTGCTATACTTGAAATAACCCTTATCCCTGAGTGGCTTCTTGGCCTTGATAAGTTGTGACCACCGTGTAATATATATATATATATATATATATATATATATATATATATATATATATATATATATATATGTATACATACATATATATATATATACACATATATATATATATATATATATATATATATATATATATATATATATATATATATATATATATATATATATATATATTAGGAAGGATATTTGGTAAAAAAAATACAGGGGAAATTTACTGAATACGGTAGTAGAGCTAAATATGTTTTTTTATTATCTCGGCCTCGGGGAGTTTGCTTATATCCTTACAAGTTGTTTCAATCGACAGGACAAAAAGTATCCTACCTGATGAGATCATCAGGCAATCCAAGACAATATATATTAGAAGATAGATTCTTTAAAATATCAAATAAGCATAAAAAAAACAAGAGTCTGAGTACTGGATGGATAAGGGAGACAAGAAAAAGAAAACGAAAAAGTAAAGAATGAAAAGAAACGAAGTAAAAGTGTGGCTGTTGAAATATACATTATATATCGTTAAAATTGTAGATTAAGATAAATTATAGAAGGGAAGAAATTAAAATGAATTAGAAATGAATTAAAAGACGAGAGGAGAATATTAAGAGGCGGACGAGGAAAATACAAGGAAGTTAGAAATAAATAAATACACACACACACACACACCACACGCACACAGACACGCGCGCGGTCCCCCCCCCACACACACAGGCACACGCGAGCGCGCTCACACACACCCACACACCCATATATATATATATATATATATATATATATATATATATATATATATAAGTATATATATATATATAGAGAGAGAGAGAGAAAGAGAGAGAGATAGAAAAAATAAATGAAAAAAATATATCTTCCAAACTTCAAAATTCATGATGTTGACCAGCTTATAATTTATTCCTTTTAGTCGGTTTACTTTAGCAGTTCTTTAGAGTATCGTCTACCAACTTTTAAATCAAATTCGTGTGAAATCATACTTCATTTCCTTTTGCCGGATTGGTTTTTGCTATTTCTTCTGAGGAGTTAAAGGCATAATAGATTCACTGATTAATATGATCATTAACTAATTGATTTTGCGCTACGAAACAAATATTGTCAAGAACTTTAAAAAATAAACCGAATTGAAAAGACTAAATTATAATAGGGTCAACATCATACATTTTTAAGTATAGTTATTTCATCATTTCTTCTCTATATTGCTCTCTAATCTAATAGAGCTTTTTTAATTAAGAAGTGGTATATATTATAAAAAAATATATGTCTACAGACATTTATATATATATATATATATATACATATATATACATATATATATATATATACATATATATATATATATATATATATATATATATATATATATGTATATTCTGTATTGTATCTTATCTATTTTCAGATTGGTATTATATTTTTATTTTTATAACTTGGATATTGTTATTAATATTGACCTGTAAGTCCCGTTATTGACATTAAAAAAAAAACACGTCGGTTGACAAATATACACATTTTCTGCGGAATCGTAAGTCAAATACTCTCTTCGAGCTTCTACTTGTCTTCATAATTTATTTCACCATTCCGAAGTTTTTGCATAAAAGGCAGTCTTCATAAATGCCCACACACCTCTTAATTAATAAAGCAATGAAAATACTTAACTCGCGACCTTTCAAAGATGACTTTTTTCACCAGAAGACAAAGGTTATTCAGAATGCACCATTGATGGGTAATCATTAAAAATGTATTTACATAAGTTGACAACACCCCCCCCACAAACACCTTCTTTTAGTTCATGAAATAACGTGAGACGGTTGTTGTTTTAGTTGTAATTTTTATCTATCATTATTTTTCTTTTTATTATTACTGTTATTCTTATTAACACCGTCGAGACACCGTAAGTTATAATGAGGAATATGTAAACAGCATATTATTTGCATTGTTTTGACTCTGGTGTATATATACGTCACAGTTAGACCCAGTTAGACTGAGTTAATCAACGGAGAACGACATCACCCAATATAAAAGCATGTACAATATCAACGGATGCATACACTAGATTTAAAACAATAAAAAGAATATGATGTCGCCGTAGCCCTAATTATAATACAAATAAAACAGGACCAATTATAAGGCTTTGTTTCTAAATGCATCAAGTGTGATCTTCAGCGATATTATTTCTGGTATCGTCATCATATCGACTTTGACAGCAAACCACACCTCAGTTTGAGTGTGTGCGTATGTGTGTGTGTTCGCGCGTGTGTGTGTTTGTGTGCGTGCGTGTGTGTGTGTTTGCGTGTGTCATTGCGATAATAAGTTCAAATACCTATGACTAGTAAGAAATAGAAAGCTGTAATATATGTTCTGATGCTGAACTTCATTTTGTGATTTCGGTTTATGGAGGAGAAATACTTCCTGACTGATACGTTTTGTTTTTATTTTTCTTACTAACCAGAGTGTCTTTTTCTGGTGAGCTGGTTTTCTCACGCATTAAAAATCGATCTTGTGTCTTACTCTGCCTTCGTGAGGAGTCCAGTAGACAAGAAAACAAAAACAAGAACAAAAATAGAAAAAAAAACCCTGTATATTTAAGAAAAGCTGCAAGGATTAATGCAAGAAGAGGCATAAGGACCCATCACGTAACGAATGGAGTTATATGTAAAATTCAGTTGTGATGTACACTCTTCCTGATGTCGAATATTATATTCCAAGGATAGGCAATACCAAAATAAAAATGAATAGAACATTAATTTAGACTTCCAAACGAGCATGAGGATGCTGGTTCCAGAAATTAAATAAAATCTTCGGTTCGAAATTCTGTACAAACACGCAAGTTCCACAGAAATATTCCTGGATTGGGAAGGATTAACCTGAAAAACATCGGGGTAATAATTGCAAATAACAGATGAGAACAGTATATTTTATAGTATATATATATATATATTTTTACGACGTAGTCACCACATATCAAACCCCGGAAGCCACTCAAGGATAAGGGTTATTGTGTGTACAGTACGTTAATGTTGGAGATCTGATAAAGGAGGTGGTTCATCAGGAATTTGTTCACATTGGACTTGAAGAAATCCAGGTTGTAGTCAGGTGGGAAACAGGCAACTGGAACAGAGTTCTACAGGCGTGCACTTCTAAGAAAGAAGCTTTGTTCTTGGAATCTACGTTTTGATTTTGCAATAGATAAGGAGTGGGGAAAGTTTTAGACAGTGGTTTCAGCTAGGGCGGGTGCTTATCGTGAAAGATTGGCGAGGGGGGGACAAGGGATTGGAGTTCAGATGGGCACCTGCCATGGTAGTAACGATAAATCAAAGACAGGCTCGCAAAGTCTCTCCTGTGGGAGAGAGGTTGCAGGGAAGAGAAAAGTACATCACGCACCAGGCCACATATAATGTTTACTACGGTAAAATCACAATGACTAATGTATACCCATTAACACTTATCCTCGAGTGTCCTCTCGGCTATGATAAGTGATGCCACCCATGTAAAAAAAAAGTAGTTTTAATATGGATCCATCATGTCAAAAATCTAGAAACATAGAAACAATTGCCATATAAACCTTTCAACTGCGTTTTTTAACAGCATGCCAAAGCTATTTTCCAATGCTCGTTAATGTAAAGCTTTTTTTCTATCCATTCTTTAAATGTACAATTATAATGCGTGCAAACCTGTTGCGTATAGATTGATATTTTAAATAATATAAAATGCTGCTTTTTTTCAAATGATCCGTTTGTTTCTAAATGAAACATCAAAGATCGTATAACTAACAAACTTCCACTTATGATACTCTACATCAATATAAATATTTTGTTTAAAACTGAGTCTTATTCTTCCTAGTATCTATTACTCCCGATGTCTAACGTCATTTTATTCGGTCGTTTTAAGTCGAAGTACTAATTGAAAGCAATAAAAAACACCTTGTAATTGTTCAATATATGCAACAGTTGGAATAGTATATATATATATATATATATATATATATATATATATATATATATATACAAAAAAATCATAACTTTCTTAATATTTAATATGTTACTTTCATTTTTTCAGATCATCCATATATATATATATATGTATATATGTGGGTGTATATATATGCATATATATATATATATATATATATACTCCTATAAATTTGTTTTTTTCTGGATTCATATTTATATTATAACACTTTTTATATCAAAAGAAAATTAAAATTTCTAATACATGGGTCGTGAAATTGCATTCATCTGCAAAAGATCTAGAATATTTGTATATTCTTTCAGAAATTTATTTTCATTAATTAGATTTTTCGGTTTTCTCATAGGATGATAATGTTTAGTAAACTATTGTGTCTGTGAGTATAATCATTCAGACACTCTTTATAATTTATAGTTGCTTAATATTTTTTTTTAAAAATGTTTATTGTAAACACACACCTTTGTCTAAATATGCATGCGTATATATATATATATATATATATATATATATATATGCGTGTGTATGTGTGTGTGTGTGTGTGTGTGTTGTGACAAGCAAACTACTCTGACGTTTGATATAAAACGTAATACCTACGCATTTGAACCGATGCGAAACCTTTCTTTGGGGTTAAAGCGGGGAAAATAAGGGAAAATATGAAAGTATTTAAGAAAATGAATTTTCCAGGAGTTGTTCGAATTACAGCATAACAATATGCACGCGTAACGTAGTATATATATTAGTTCATGTTTTAATATATATATATATATATATATATATGTATGCATATATATACATATATCTATATATATATATATATATATATATATATATATATATATATATATATATATATAGTTTTGGAAATTTTAAAACTGCTAAAACTATATATATAAAAAAAAAGCTTAATTTAGTTTAAGTGGTTTTTTATTCGTTTGAAAACTATTTAGTCAGTCAGTCAATTAATCACTGGTAGTCACTGCATCAACTTGCTCTTTCGAATTTACAATAGTACTAATATTAGTTCAGGAGATCACCTGTTGTTTACCATGGAACACTTTTTGAGTGATTTGTATACATACATTTATGATTTTACGTGTCTGTTTTTTAACAGTTAATACTTTAATAATTTTACAAACATTTCAGAATATTAGTTCTATAGTTAAAGTTTATTTCATTAATAGTAGTTTGTTAGTATTTTATGTGTAATTCTTCCAGTATTTCAGTTTTGGTAATACCATCCTGAAATGGTTGTAAAGTTATTAAAATAATTAACAAATAGAACAATATGCACGTTAAAAAAATATTTGAATAACTTGTTCAAAGCCAGTTAGATTAATCTAATCCTGACGATGAATCCGGAACGATTTGAGAGGAATCAGACTTAAGATGAATACGGGGATTACATTATCCAGTTTTTGCCAGCAGTGAAAAATGTTATTCCGAAGTAAGAAACGATAAAAAAAACGAATGAAAAAACAAAACCATGCCAAACCAAACTATAATTTATTGATGAAGTGTGCTGAAGAGATAGAATGCTGCATATATATATATATATATATATATATATATATATATATATATATATATATACATATATATATATATGTATGTATATATATATATATATATATACATATATATATATGTATGTATATATATATATATATATATATATATATATATATATATATATATATATATATATAATAGGCACCCACAAAACTGGGGGGGGGGGCAGGTCAGTACTTTTTGACGGACCGTCTTTTTTAAAAATCTACTAAAAATCAGGTAATTATCCGATCAATACGAAATTTTCAGCGATTATTAGGAAGAGAATGAACTTTATAACAGTGTACTTATTTTTCATAAACGATATTTATATATATATATTTTTTTGCTTACAAAACCCCCCTTGTTTTGAAGTGGGAACAAATATGCTTAAAATAATCATCTGAAACTGAACAAAACATATTGTGTTGTTGTAAGGGACAGAATTATAGATTAAAAAAAATTGTTTGCATACCTTATTTTGACGTCTGAATATCAGAACTTCGATTGTGTTTAATTATCCCGCTTTTGAGTTTTGAAGTGTGAAATTCGGTGAATATGTTAAGTAAAATAATTAATTTAAGTTAAGCAAAACAAAAAAAAAAATAATATTTATACGAAAAAAGCCATTTTAAAATCTTTTATAAATAAATTAACACTTTTTTTTTAGCAAGCCGAATAATGCATTACCATTATTAAACAGGGCATGCTTTGAATAATCGATACAAAAAAAAATTCGATAAATATTGTGGCCTTTGTGTTAAAAATAGCATCATTTTTTTCGATCTCGTTTGAAAACGTTTGCCGCCTTTCGACTACGGTGGACCAAACGCGCTGAAATATTTTTTTTTTATTCTGCTTTAAATTGCCCCCCCACATTTTGGGGAGCCTGGACCCCACACACATGCACATTAAAAACCAAACTCATACAAATAGTCACCCATTTGGTACTGGCCAGCCTCAGCTTAATAATACATTGAAATTTTCGTCACTGAAAAATAAGTTTTTTTGGCCTGTTTGGTCTTCCATAGTTTTCTTATTATCAAAAGAAAACGTAAACAGAGTCGATCTGAACTCTACGTCGACGCGAAATATCTGGTTACCTATATGAATAAGTGGAATTATTTGAAATTCAGGTACTTATATTATAATATTTTTGCATATTCTCTTAGAAAACCATCATAAATCTTAGTTAGACAATAAATAAATTAATTAATTATTTTAAAAACCCTTTTTTTTAATATTTAAGTAGGTTTTTTGTGCAAGACAAAAAATGTCAATTGTTAACTTTTTGGGAAAATTTAACATTTAAAATTGAATTAAAAATAGTAGAAAAAGTTTTACATTATTCTGTTTTCTATATGATAAAATTCAGGGTTTTATCTTTCTGGAAAAAAAAAGTTACTCAGAAATACTGGATTTTAATAAATGTAATTTAGTTTTAAAAAAAAACAACAACTTTATTTTGCGGCAATTTTTGGCGGTGCCTAATATATATATATATATATATATATATTCATCCACATGCATTACTGTTTTGCTGTATCACAGTTCATCAGTGTTGCTAGGCAGGCAAACGACCTCAAGCCAGGATCGAAAACCGACCGTCCAAATCACAGTCAAAGTTTATATCTATAGGGTTGAGTCTGTGCAGGTAATAAATTAACGATTTTTTACGCACACACATATATATATATACACACACATATATTACACGTATGCATGTAGTTATAATATATATATATATATATATATATATATATATATACATATATACATACATATAAACATAATAAGAGAGAGATGGGTGTAGTTATTATAAAAAGAAATCACTTTTTGCAGTAAAACACCCTATTTTTCTATCTAGTTTTCTAATATTTAATATTAAACTATCTTTCAAACAGGTTCCTTTTTTACAACTTGTTAGCTAGAACATAGCGTGTGTTACAATAGAGTAGACATTTTAACTTTGAACATAGTTTGCATTTAACTTGAATATATTAAAATGAACCATTTGATATCTATGTAATCAGGTTACATTTTAAAACATTAACCATTTCAGTTCATTACGTTTGAAAATATATGTAAAAAAATCTATGCAAAACCCGTAAACTGAAGATACGAGCCTTGCTAAGTTCTAAAGAATTGTAATTAAACTCACTGTCTACTTATTATCTTAATGTATCAAAATGTCTCGTATGTCACTTTTGTCCACATCTCAGGCCTGCCAGATAACTTCGATCGCATGTTTATGAAAACTTCTTTGCTGGCTCGCGCAGTGCAACACGGCGAAAATCATTCAGAGTCAAGCCCCGAGGTATTCCGAATTTCCATTGCTTATCAACGACGGTAAAACCCGGTTCGATAGCCACTAGTTCAACATTTTGATTCACCTTGTGTCAAAAAGCGTTAATGGAAAGCCTTATAAAAGAGAACCAACCACTGCGAGTAACATTGCCTCGGGGATCATGAATTTCAAAATTACGATGAAGCGATAACATTACTTCACTTGATGTGCCTTGCGCATGCGTGTTGATAAGTGCTTTCTTATCAAAATGGCGTTCCACCAATCTTTTTACAGAGACGTTGACTGCTTGTATTCAATGTATAGAGAGAAAAAGAGAGACGGAGAGAGATAAACAGAAACACACAGGAGAACGTTACTTTGTCTTTGACCTCTTTCATATGGAGCTCGTAATATGAATGAAAAAGGAGCCACATTAGAAGAAAATGTAATCAAGCCTATGACAAAATGAATATCTTCGTTTTTTCTTTCGTTCCTTCCCACTCATCATCGTTTTAAATATATCCTCGCTTCTTGATAAACTAATAAACATACAAATTATAAAATAAATATAGGTAGTTGAGTAAATAATAAAAACAAGATTACCATTAACTTGGCAAAATGTAAAGGTTTCCCATACGTCTATATTTCCATATGGAAGGAAAACGAGGAAAAGAAGTCGGCCATCACCGCAAAAAAAAAAAAAAATGCCATTGACACTACAGGGCTTATGTTATGTAAGATTGTGGACGTATATGTATAGAATGGAACGAAATATTTTCAGTAAGCCATGCGTTGTCTTTATTTATTTTGAATATAATTATACATTTACATAGGTACATGCATACATGCATACATCGACATGAATCGGGTATATGTAACATTTAAGGAAGAATACATTACTAGTAGACTTCGGATTATATTGTAAATTAAAAATATGCATGCTTCTCTGGGTACGTGATCTAGAACATTTTAAAATTTCTCCAAAGTAAAAAGAAATAAAAATTCTGCCTTAGTTTTCTATATATGTACGTTCGCGCTCAGGATTTGAAATCCGAACCTCTTACATAGTAGACGAGCAATCTACCAACTGAGCAAACACGCCACACACACAAATAAGTCTATTAAGTTACACACATAAAGCAACCCGCGGCACAGATCCAACAGTTGGAAGAACCTACTTCATATCGAACCAGGGACAAGGTATCAAACGAGCTTTAACCAGCTGTTATACGAGGTATCAAACCAGCTTTAACCAGCTTAAATATATCTATCTATCTATCTATCTATCTATCTATATCTATACCTATATATATATATGTATATATATATATATATATATATATATATATATATAGATAGATAGAAAGATAGATCTATATATACATATATATATATATATATATATATTAATATATATATATATATATACACGAAACTAAATATAAATACATATATACTGTATATGTATATATATATATACATATAAATACATACATATATATATATATATATATATAAAGAGATAAGAGATAGAGAGAGAGATCTTGATAGCCAGGTCGATTTTACTTCTATTTCGAATGGTTAATTGTAGGCATTGACCAATTCATACCATCTAAAAAATTCCAACAAAAACCTAAAAGCCAGCCATGGTTCTCCCCAGAATGTGCTGCTGCTATCGCGCACAGAAATCACTTTTTCCATAGCTACCAACGTAATAGATGCACTGAGACTAAAGCTGCTTTCAGGACTGCCAGCAACCACTGTAAAAGAGTAATAAAAAATGCAAGAGAGCTATATGTCCAGTATGTTACATCAGCGGTTTGGTTCACACCAGTTTTGTCAAATAACAAATAGGATCCTGAACAGAAGTGTGCGTTCTATCCCAACCATTATCAATGGACCAGAGGTCATCTCGTCAGCGTCAGACAAGGCCAAACTATTTGCAAAGAACTTTGCAGCTAATTCTACCCTATGCGGCGAAGGCCATGAACTCCCCATATTTCCTCCTATAACACAGACCAAGCTAGGTAACATACAAATATCCGTGCATGAGGTCGCCAAGCTAATAAAAAACCTAGATTCCAATAAACCTACTGGCCCTGATGGCATCCCAATTAAAGTGTTAAAAAAGCTTCAACCAGAACTTGCTCCCATACTTACGAAACTATTTAAGCGCTGCCTTAAGGAGAAGTGCTTTCCGAAGACATCATCAGTTTGCCCTGTTTTTAAGAATTCAGGTGATAAGTCATCTCCCTCTCAGTACAGACCAATAAGTCTCCTCTGTGTTATGAGTAAGTTGCTGGAATCAATATTAAATAGAGAAATAGTCAACCACGTCAGCAGGAATAACCTTCTTAGTGACACACAATATGGTTTCCGCTCTGCAAGATCTACCGCAGATGTGCTGACGGTTATATCCCACATGATTAGTGAATCTCTTGACAAAGGCTTCCTTTCTAGGGCAATTGCTCTTGACATATCAAAGGCCTTTGACAAGGTATGGCATAAGGGTCTACTTCACAAGATTTCCAGCTACGGTATAACTGGAAATGTTTTCTCAATCATTAAATCATTTCTCTCCGATAGGCTTATAAGAGTAGTGGTAGATGGACAAAAATCGGAGTCCTGCAATATAAATGCTGGGGTCCCTCAGGGGTCAATCCTGGGCCCAACTCTTTTCCTGATCTACATCAATGACCTCCCTAAACACATACTTAAATCATTCGTTGACATCTATGCTGATGACACGACCATCTACAGCAACACATCAAAGGCTGTAAATAACAAAGTTCTCTCTGATTCTCTCTCCTCTGATCTCGAGCGTGTGGTTCAGTGGGGGAAGATGTGGCTAGTTACCTTTAATGCATCCAAAACCAAACTCCTATCCTTACATCATCAACGCTCTGATCCCCAGCTGGCATCAATTGTGATGGATGGCTCTCGTCTGGGTGAGGCCCCGTGTTTTGACAAGCTTCTGGGTTTGACCTTTACTCCTGATCTGAAATGGAACACGTACATCAAGTCTGTTGCCAAGGTCGCTGGAAAGATGGTGGGATCCTTCTACCGCTCCAGAAGATATCTCACTACTGATGCAATTATCTATCTATATAAAAGCCAAGTACGTCCAAGGATGGAATACTGTTGCCATATCTGGGCAGGAGCTGCCAAAAACAGCCTATCATGCCTTAACAGAGTACAAAATAGACTTCGTGGCTTAGTGGGGGATGCCCTTTTCTCTACCCTGCAACCCCTCTCTTACAGAAGAGACGTTGCGAGCCTATCCTTGTTTTATCGTTATTTTCATGGCAGGTGCTCGTCTGAACTCCAATCCCTGGTCCCCCCTCACCAATCTTTCACGAAAAACACCCGTCTAGCTGAATCCACTGTGAAAAATTTCCCCCACTCTATATATGTGCCTAAATCAAAACGCGGATTCCATGAATAAAGCTTCTTTCTTAGAACTGCACGCCTGTGGAACTCTGTTCCGTCTGCCTGCTTCCCTAGGGACTACAAATTGGATGTCTTCAAGTCTAATGTTAACAAATTCCTAATGAACCGCCCCCTTAAGTAAACACTTCATCAAATCTCCACACTAACGTAATGTACTTGCAATAACCCTTATCCCTGAGTGGCTTCCGGGCCTTGACAAGTGGTGATCACTGTGTAAAAAAAAAAAAAAATTACTCAAGGGTCCGTTGCATTAATGCATCCATAGTATAGAGTTATCTATAAATAGACTCGTCCACACTATGTATGTAGAAGTAACCAGGGCGTAAGTAGCACATTCCAAAATCGAGGAGTTTCAGAGAAAGCTGTATTAAACCATAACTTACCGACATATTTGTATCTTTCTTTTATTCTTTGGCGGAAAGACTATGAGTATAACCTTTGGAAGATCATATGCAGCAATTTTACCGAGCTTCATTCTATTAAAGTATTCCCAACACATACATAGAGAGGGGGAAAAAAGGACTGGAGCTTTTAAAGCAATGTAGAAACTATTTGGTTTGAAATTTTTTTGTGTGACGTTTTCTTAAATAGATACTATGACTAACGAACTAATTTACTTACTATAAATATAACCTATGCATAAGCGAATAGTGATATTGTAGAAATATATGATAGTACTAGCTGCAGGGAATAAAAAACCAGTAAAGCGAAAAGAAAATATGGATATATCGAGAGAGATATTAACTATTTAACAACACACCTGACAGGACTTTCTATGAATTTAAGTGTATATGAGGTCGTGGTTATATATGTCCGCATCAAACCAGATGAATCAGTGGAATAATAAGAAAGAAGCTGATTGCATTACAAGTATAATCAACACCACATAAACATCTAAAAACACGGAGCAACTTACATTTCATGCGATAGCCGTAAACATCCTTACGTGGTTGAAATGCGTAATGATCTTCCATGAGTAATTTATATTTTCATCTTGGGAGAACACATTTTTAAAAATTAAAAAAAAAATTATTATAGTACTCTAGGCGATTTCGACATGTGAGATCTGCTACCACAGCTAAGAATGTTTCCTGAAATTCACGCAGATAATAAGTTTTAAATGTTGGCGACTCATGGGAGAACGAACCAAAATTTTGATACAACAGCTAATCTCAGCAAATGCAATAGCTGTCAACAGACAGTGCATAAAATAGACCTCATATTTTATGTATGTATATATATATATATATATATATATATATATATATATATATATATATATATATATATATATATATATATATACATGTATCCATATATATATATATATATATATAAATGGATACACATATATATATATATATATATATATATATATATATATAAAATATGAGGTCTATTTTATGCACTGTCTCTCTCTCTCTCTCTCTCTCTCTCTCTATATATATATATATATATATATATATATATATATATATATATATATATATATACGTATAGTTGTTGTTTTGTTTTGGTTTTAGCGATATGTTTTGAATGAATTCAATTATTTACGAAAATGCATTTTTACCTAAATGTGAGTTGGGAATAATTTTCCCTTTTAACCAATTTGGTGCCCCCACATGGGGATCGGTATATATATATTATTTTAAAAATGTAATTATCCACTGACACGTGTTTCGTCGTCTACGACTCATCTGAGTGGATGTATCTAGCGAGATTCGAAATATATATATATATATATGTGTGTGTGTGTGTGTGTGTGTGTGTGTGTGTGTATGTGTATATATGCATATATATATGCATATATATATGTGCATATAAATATGCATATATATATGCATACATATATGTGCATATATATATATATATATATATATATATATATATTTATATATATATATATATATATATATATATATAGTAAAATAAAATATAAAATTTTAGGGGAATTAGACCTAGAGTCTAAAGAGCAGAGTTTACTTTAATGTATTAGTAAATGTACTCATACTATTAAAAGAAAAAACACAGTATTCGCTGTAATGTATATATATATATATATATATATATATATATATATATATAATTTCAATGGGTATGGAAATCGTAGAGCTATTTAAATATTGAGTAAAATGATTCATAATTTTGGAATTGATAATCACTTACAAAAGGAAAAAAAAATAAAATCAATTGTTAGTCTGATCGTTTCGGAAAATATGTTTTATTGGAATAGGCAATGCCTCTTGAACAATAATTTTATAAAAATATTTTTTTTATATTTAAATGAAGTCTCGTCATCAGCAAACTAATGGTTGTGGTGGTGGGGGGTAGAGACACGATAATATACTTGCATTTTTTATTGAGGCAGTTATTCCTTTTTTCCACCCGTTTTTCAAATTTGTTCTTATTTTAGTCCATCTTTTTCTTGGCATATTGTTTAAAGTTTACAACATTAACAAACTATTAACCTTTTTTTTTCCTTTTGAAACTGATTTTCAATTGTAACACTTTGAATTATTTTACTCAATATATATATATATGTATATATATATACATATGTATGTATATGTATATATATGTATATATATATGTACATATATATATATCTATATATATATATATATATATATATGTCAACCCCTTTACGACAATCGTTTCTTATCGTTAAGCACTTTCATTTTAAATAAACACTCGGTCAATTAAGCTCTTATCTTCAGGTCATCATATAATAGTTAGATCACTCTGACAGACGTAAAAATCATTATAAAAATACATGTTTGAATTTAAACAAGATTTCTTGCGGTTAACTGTAGCCGATTAGATTAGGTCCTATCAAATGAAGTCAGAGAAAGCTTGTGTTGCCGAGTTCGCATCTATCCACTGGTTTTATTCGTGAAAATCTGTCTTGATGATTCCCAAAAAATGAAACACTAGTGTATGTAGGTATTTAATAATTATTATAGTAAATAATTATATATACTTATATATATATATATATATATATATATATATATATATATATATATATATATATATATATATTTAAATAAGGGAGTAGTCACCAACAATGTGTATTTTTTAACATTATTTTATCACTCCGTGTCTTGGTTTTTCATTGAGAATTATGTTTGGATCATTGTAATAATCTTTTTAAGTCATTGAAATCGTTTACGCGCGTGTCAGACGGTCTGTGACGCGTCCTCCTCGGAAATTATTTTCAAATGTGTAAAAATGGCGATTTTCGTGGTTAGTTTGAAGTTTTTCCAAAACTGTAAGTGTTTATTTTACATTGGTATGCTGCATTTTTATTGCTTTTTTATTTGGTTTGTCCAGGGAGGCGTTGACCTCGTTGTAGTCGCTGTCTCTTTCTGCTAATGTTTTTTTCTTTTCCTTTAGGGTGGGGTAGGGTGTGTGTATGTGTGTGTGTGCGTGTGTGCGTGTGTGTGTGCGTGTGTGTTTATGTGTGTGCGCACGCGTGTGTGTGCGTGTGTGTGTTTGCTTTTATTGGTTTGGGAATGTATATATTGTTTTATAGTATTTTGGGGTTATTTGCTTCCTTAGGAAGGCGGCTGTTGTCCGAGCTCGTTACTAATGTGTATGTGTGGGGAGGGGGGACTGGCTCTTCTGAAGTATGAGTAGGGGTGCCTTCATTCTATTTTTATATTTATTTTTTGGATTCTTGGATTTTAGTATTGTGATTTTTCGTTTTAGTCTTATATTATGTTTGTTTAGAAAGAGGGGTGTATTTAAAATAGGGGATTTTTTAATGTTTCTATTTATTTGTCTTCCCCATGTGGGTATGGCCAGACCCAGGATCGGTTCCTAGTGTGGGGAAGATTTTGTTCCCCAGAGGGGGGCATTGGAAAGGGCGTAGGTATGGGAGGGGGATGATAGAAGGGATGATAGTCGTTTCAGTCATGAGGGGGTTCTCCTCCCCTGACTGAGGTGGGAGCGAGGTATTGGAACATATATTATACTATGGTTCTAGGTGTCTCCTAGTGTTGTTGGTTTCGAGGTTAAGTAGGGTTGGTATTGTTCAGTGTGGTGTATTAGAGATAGGGGTGTTATTTCTGTGTGTGGTTGTATGCGCGCACGTGTGTGTGTTTTTATGTTTCGGTTCTGATTTATGTGTGGGTGTGTATATGTGTATGTGTATGCGTGTGCATGCGAATGTACCTTGCATTTCATGTTTTTGTGTGATGGTATTAGGTTCTGTTCAGTTCAGGAGTGAATCTGGTGATGAAGTTTTTTTTTCCTGTGTAAGTAAATAAAAATAATTGTCTGTTTGGAAGATTGGCATTATTTTGAAGCTGTTTCGACTGCATGTGTGCACGTGTTTTGAAACATAGAGGTGTATGTTATCTGCAATTTTGATGTTGCTCTTAGGTAAGGCCACTCTATTGCTGAAATTTTTGGTGGCGCCTATGTAGGATTTGTTGCATGTTGTGCATCTTAGTGCATATACTACTGTTTTGGAGGTGCAATTTAGATGCTTTTTTATTTTGAATGTTTGTGCTGTGTTTTTGTATGTGTATGTGTTACCTTCTATTATTATGTCACATACTCCACATCGTATATGTGTGTGTGTATAATTTGCTGCAAACTTGCCGTAAAAGACTTACATTTAATAAACTCCAGTCCAAATATTATGAATATATATTTTACTGGTATATTCATAGCAACTGGTTACTCAGCATTCCTTCCGGAATAATAGAGTGCATTCATTATTTAAATTACTAACTAATACAATCGTGTAATAGTTGTTAATCTTGTAATATTATTTAAGAAGGAAAACGTCTCTACCAAATCCTATATTAGTTAATTAATATCACAACTAACAAAAATCGAAAAGTTTAGATATTGTCTACAATGATGTGCGTGTAAGTTATTATGTTAAAACCAATTATGATTGAATTGTTCGTGCATATATTTTTCCAACAAACATGTGCACGTTGGTAAGCAATCAAGAAAAAAAAATCAAATTATAATTTTTTCTAATCGTGCCCATTGTTTGGTTTAATATTTTTCATCGTCACTTTTCTCATATGTTGGACAACGTCTACCGTGAAACAAAGCTTGTAAAACTTAAACGTAATATCGTGTTCGCTCAGCGGCTTTGGTGAAATATGGGGTCGAGTTTCCGTTAGCAATATTTTATTTTCTCAACGAGACTCTTGATACGGGGATTTTGGCAAGTCAATTTTAATCCAATAAAATATAGCAAAGCGACGTTATTTTATTAATTAGAAGCGAACTTATTGAAACATTTATTAAGTAGTTATGGCATTGATAACATTATCAATACAAATAAAAAAAACAGCGGTGTTTCTATACAAGTTAACCTTATAGATATACCTTTGTTTAAATACATATATATATATATATATATATATATATATATATGTATATATATATGTATATATATACAGAGAGAGAGAGAGAGAGAGAGAGAGAGAGAAAAGAAACAACGACATATATATTATGTGTGTGAGAGAGAAACAGAGAGAGCGAGAGAGAGAAAGAGAAAGGAAGAGAAATAGAGAAGGGACAAAAGAGATCTGTGCGTGTATAAAAGATTCCGATTCTAATCTAAAAACATTTAATAATATTATTAATACTATTTAATATATATATATATATATATGTATGTATATTCATATATATATATATATATATACAGAGAGAGAGAGAGAGAGAGAGAAGAAACAAATATATATATATATATATATATTATGTGTGTGAGAGAGAAAGTGAGAGCGAGAGAGAGAAATAGAGAAAGTACAAAAGAGATCTGTGCGTGTATAAAAGATTTCGATTCTAATCAAAAAACATTTAATAATATTATTAATACTATTTAATATAAAATATATATATATATATATATATATATATATATATTCATATATATATATATATATACAGAGAGAGAGAGAGAGAGAGAGAAGAAACAAAGACATATATATATTATGTGCGTGAGAGAGAAAATGAGAGCGAGAGAGAGCGAGAGAGAGAGAGAGAGAAAGGATGAGAAATAGAGAAAGGACAAAAGAGATCTGTGCGTGTATAAAGATTCCGATTCTAATCTAAAAACACTTTCCCCCTTCTTACATAAACGTTTTAAATCGTTGTTCTTTTTTTATTTTACGTGTACATTCGTATAGTGCCCGCGTACTCTCCTCTTCTGCCGAGAAGAAAAAGCATTGAAATGCAATGGCCTTAAAAGTTCGCGGTCTTGTTCCTCTTTCTATGAACCTTATTGACTTTATATAATATATATTATGTGTAACTTTACTCTTTATCTCCTACATATTTTTTGCTTCCATTAACCAAGTAGCGTTTTTTTTTAATCGGTTTACTTTCCCATTGAACATTTTATGTTGAGCTTAATTTTATTTACTATATATATATATATATATATATATATATATATATATATATATATATATGTAGTAGAGATTTAGAAGGCTATCACAATGCGCGGAATGAGACACAGCCGGTGTTTCCCCCCTCCTTACATTTATTGCGAGACTCCACACAGCCACGTATTGTATTCCTTTCGTTCTATTCGTCATGGTTTGAATCGAACTGTAACATCCACCATTTGGAAAGGGGGACTTTTTCCCGAACCATAATGGATATTGTCACAGACATAACAAGTAAGGCATTTATACTTAATACAATTTAATAAATATATGCATACATAGACATATATGTATATATTATATATTTGTAAATTGCCATTGTTTTCGTCTTCTCTCATCAACACCGACTATATCTCATTCCTCGCATTGTGATAGCCTTCTAACACTCTACTACATACCTAACCCACACAATGTGTCAAGCAAACTATATATCAATTCTATAAATATATATATATATATATATGCATATATGTGTATATATATATTTCTCTACATATAGA
The DNA here is from genome assembly GCF_053919585.1 of Euprymna scolopes. Classification (NCBI taxonomy): domain Eukaryota; kingdom Metazoa; phylum Mollusca; class Cephalopoda; order Sepiida; family Sepiolidae; genus Euprymna; species Euprymna scolopes. Next base: position 49,014,697 of record NC_136520.1, read on the forward strand.
TGTAGATAAAGATATGTATATATATATATCTTTATCTACATATATACATGTATTTATATATATATATATATCTTTATATTTATATATATATTGTTAAGTTTGCAGGTTGAAACAAGTAACGTAGAAAGCAATACAAATGACGACTCAACTAAAAAAGGTAGATCAAATAAGAAGTGTATTACGAAAAGGTATATTTACAGGATATTTACGTAATGGTGTCAAATAAGCGATTTTTTGCTGGAGAAACACATCTGCTCTCGGCGGCCTTCGGTGGCTTCTGTTTAACACACACTCAGACTAACTGATCCTTCCTATTCATGTGTAATTACTAGCCACATATGCAAATGAATGTGTGCCACTACAACATATATATATATATATATATATATATATATATATCTTTATCTACATATATACACTCACACACCCATATATCTATCTATCTATCTATCTATCTATCTATATATATATATATATATATATATATATATATATACATATATATATGTATATATCTGTGGAAACACACTTTATTTCCTTATAATATATACCCACCATTTTTTAAAAAGCTCAATGTAATTACAGAGAAATATAGTTGATTAATGACAAAATCTATCTTCCAAAGTTTATGAATCGCTATTGCCTGATTGTTTTTTTTTTATTATTATTTTAATAGATATGTCGGAATTGTTTTCCAATTATATACAACAAAATTAATGAGCAGATGTTTACCTTTTAAAATCCATTATACACCGCGATGTTTATATTTTTAACACAGCGAAAACGGACACTTTTTAAAAAAATGAATTCTAGTTTGTTTTTTATTAGTGTTTAATAAAGTCAAATTCATTAATAAATACACTTTTTTGCTGGTTTTCGATATCTTTATCTTTTTTAAAGCGATCATACATTATCGACAGCCTTATTGGCAGATCTTGCTGGCTTTGCCGTTTATGGGCGGGCGTCATTTTTCACTTAACAGGTCTTGTCTTTGGTATGTCCAATTAGACGCCATTCTTTCGCCATGGGCACGTTCTGTTTAAAACATTTCAGATTATACTCTTTGAGACTTTTTCACCTTACTTGCTTTTATTTAAAGAATAATCGTTCGTAGAACGAAAGACCAATCTAATTTCTGATTATTCGTAACTTGTCTTTTTTGTTTAATTTTTACTTATAAAGAACAGGGAATTAAATTTTAGTATCATGATGTGAGATGTTCTTTCGTTTTAAGAACACGTGTGTTATCTCTAGCTTCCAGTGTTCGACTTTCTGGAAACCCAGGTTTGTGTATTTAACACATGATGAAATTTCTATATTCTATTATTCGACGCCCGTGTTTTTATCTAGAATGTCAATCAAACCAGACACACTGTTTTTTGCTGTATACTCTAAGGTTATATTGGCGTGTACTAGCTTTATTCTGGCTGAAATATATACTAGTTTACAATATATAATTACTGGCATAAGGTCCCAATTAATAACAATCCATATTTCCCCAACATATAAATTAAAAAAAGAAGCATGATAAGGTTATAAGCGTCTATAAATTCAATTGCTTTTCATATTTTAGCTGGTAATTAATATGATATGTGCTATTAGACTACGTATATTAATTCGTACGTGTTTCTTATTTATTAGAGATGTTTTCATAATGTTTATTCTCTTATTTGATTTAGGGGACAACGTTCTTGACTACCTGCTAACAGTACTAACCGATGTAACATAAATATTTATATTTTTTCGGACAGTTTCGTTCCTTATTTTTACATTGATGTTATCTATTTTTCTCTATTCCTTGTGCTTGACTTTTGTATGGAAAAACGTTTAATTTTAGCTGCATAGATTTAAAACGCCAAACTAACGTTTTTCATTCGAACTTATGAAATGCGTAGATAATATATATAAAATGTACAATATAAATATATGTTGTGTATGATTTGTACTTGTTTCTAGTCGTGTTTTCTTACGTCTTATGCATCAATGTGTATAGTCTTTCAAAAATACATTAAGCTAGTCTTGGCAGACAAGAGGACATTCCAGCTTGAAAAACGTTAGATGACAGCTTTTTTATCTTGGCGACATTTTATTGTTTGGTTAGATTACCCCGCTTTATTCTGTAGACATTGTATTTATTGGGCGTGAAATGAGACTGAAAAAATTCGGGAATATTGGAAGAGGACATTTGGCGCGAAGTTGAACCAATTAGCCTAGAAAAAAGGCGGGAAATAAGGTCGTAACATTTCTATTCTTCTTCGCTACTAGCATGAAAACGCCCCCTATTTGTCAATTATAGATTAGAAATATAAAGCAACTTAATATACAATAAACCGACACAAACATATACATAATTGTACACACACACACAACACACACGCACACACACACACACATATATATATATATATATATATATATATATATATATATATATTTATATATATATATTGAGAGTGTTGGAGAGACTTCCTCATCTTGGTTGTTATAGTCACAACGTTTCGGCCGTTTTGCCCTCCGGCCTTCATCAGGTGTTTTGTATCGAACTGGGGAACCGTTTGTTAGGAGTCTCGAACACAATCCTTTATTATTGTTATTATTATTACGGGGCTACCGTGCTCGGGCTCCAGCTAGGCTCTGGGAGATAGTTGCTGATTCTCTGTTTTGAAAGTTACTTTTCACTGCCTTCGTTCAGGATTGAACTCATCACCTTTGGGTAACTGTACCAAGATTAGGAAGTCAGTCGGACAATCTCAATAAATGAAAACACTTCATCTCAAAAATACAGACAATTACTATATACACACACACATATATATATATATATATATATATATATATATATATATATATACATACATATATACATATATATTTTATATATCTATGTAGGGAGAGAGGGAGAGAAGAGTGGGAGTGAGAGAGATACACACGTATATACACATATGCATACAAACATTCCCGTTCAGATTTATTTATATGTTTGCAACATTTATTTTTATTTTAGTCTGGTTTTCTATGTGTCTAGAAGAACAAAAAAATCCACTTCTGTCAATTGTAGATTAATAATGTAGACAATACATGTTGACACAAGCACGCACACACACACGCACTCACGCGCACACACACACGCACGGACATACATATAAAATATATTATGGCAGATGTATTATGCATGTGTAAGCATATACAACGTTATATCACTGAAATCAATATATGTTTAGCATGCGTACACATCTTTACAGGTCCAGTTGTCAAAGTGTAATGCATAATAATATACGTATACAACACATTAGTTATATCAGTGGTCTGTAATAAATAATGATAATGAATTTGTTTTTTGTTTTTTTTACTTTATGTCATAGGCCTCTATTTTGTTATAGTAAATAAAATTAATTAGCGCGCATTAACTGGTAAAGTCATGGTGTACCTTCCTCTAGTCAATTTATTATTATTATTATTATTATTATTATTATTATTATTATTATTATTATTATTATTATTATTGTTGTTGTTTGTTTTGATTTTCATTATTTTTTATCAAACACAATTGATATTCTGTTGTTGTACGATATAGCAAAAACAAACCTTACTGATACTGATCAAGCTACAACATATTGATCAAAACGATTAATAATGAAAATAAGGCGATTTACCACATTTCGACGCATAATACGCCGCTTAATATAAAACATCGTCTTATTAAACCTATATTTCATGCGATAATGTGTGTTGCAATATCTTGCCTCGGCTAAATACACAAGGTTTCGTGATTTAGCAGTCGTCTTATGCAACTGATATATGATAAATTTATTAAAAATTATTCCAATTTTGTACCTCGGCCTATGTGACGGTCGCCTTATATGCCAAAATATACGGTAACTTTTAACGAACGCGCCCGAAGGTTATAATTTACAAAAGTATTATAGGTAAGATTAACTCTGTAGCCTTACACTTATCTGAGATTTGGTGGCCATCAAATTATTAAGTACGCTATTTAAAAACTATTGAGCAGCAGCGACACTTCGCTATTTGAGGCGTTTGGTTTGTTTGCAGTTATACCCACTGCTATTTGCCCAATTTGAGGTTATCTTCCAGGCGAGCTGGACACGTTACAGAATATATAAAAAAGATCTCTCTCCTTCTCTCTTTGCACCTATCTCTCTCTCTGTGTCTCTCTCTCTTATCTGTCTGTCTCTCTCTGCCATTCAGCCTCTCGCTACTGACCAATCGCAAAAATATTTTTATCCTTGTGCGTGTGTGTTTTACACAGGAATCACCGGTTATCAAGGTATGGAAGCCACTCGAGGATAAGCGTTAATGGGTATACATTAGTAATTGTGATTATAGCGCAGTAAACACAAGCAGTGTGAATTTTGTAAATCGGGTTACTTAGGTGGCCGGTTCATCAAGAACCTGTTTACGTTGGACTTGAAGACAATCAGATTGTAGTCAGCTGGAGAGCAGGCAAAAGGAAGAGAGTTCCACAGGCGTGCAGTTTTTTTTTTTTTATTACATTTTCACCCCAAACAAGGCAAATTGCCACTTTGGTGTAGGGGGCTACTATCAGGGGCAACAACTACTGGGGTACTATGTAGGGATTTGGGCAGCAAGGTGTCGGTTCACGTTACACTTGAACGTCTGCACGTCAGTACTGTTGGGGAAGCAAGGACCTGGAATGGAATTCCAGAGTCTTGCGGTTCTGGGGAAGAAACTATTGGAGTAAAAAGATCTTTTACATCTAGGGACCTCTACAGTGTGGGGGTGGGATCTAGTAGCCTGTCGGGTTTGTCGAGGGTGCTCGCGTCGTGGGGGCACAAGTGATTGCAGTTCATCAGAGCATTCACCACTAAAATACTTGTAGAACAGGCAGAGGGATGCAGCATTTCGTCGATGGGACAGAGGCTGAAGCTTAGATGCCAGTTCAGGGCCTATCAGATTTGCGACTCTCTTTTGAACCTTGTCAAGGAGCGAGAGACTAGTAGCAGATGCACCAGCCCAGATGTGGCAGCAATACTCCATACATGGGCGAATGGTGGCCTTATAGAGGTACAGGATACTTTCGGGTGTTAGTAGTTCTCTAGCACGGTAGAGAGAGCCCACCTTTCTTGCAGCGGCCCCGGCAATGCCCTCAACGTAATTGTTCCAACTCATGCTTCCCGCGAACGTCAGGCCAAGGAGTTTGAAAGATGGACTCTCAGATAAAGAGTCGTTGGCCATTGCTATTGGTGGTAGAGAGGGTTTCTTGTAATTATTGAATGAAACTAGTTTAGTCTTGGCAGCATTGAACGCGACCAACCACTTTTGTCCCCATTCCACTACAGATTGGAGGTCTTCCTCTAGTGTTTCTGCCATTTCTTTAGAAATGTGTTCATTCGTCTTCCTGTCGTGTCTGCCATAGAGTGTAGTGTCATCAGCATATATACCCATCTCAGAGGCAATGTTGTCGGGGAGGTCATTTATGAATATCAGGAACAATAGAGGTCCAAGGATAGAACCCTGGGGCACTCCCGCATTTATATCATATTGTTTAGATATGCGACCGTCGAGGACTACCTGGATTTTTCTCTTATCTAAGAAGGATTTAATTATGTTAAGTATTCTACCAGTGATACCGTATGATCTGATTTTACTGAGGAGACCCTCATGCCATACCCTGTCAAAAGCCTTAGATATACCTAGAAGAAGCTTTGTTCATGGAATTAACATTTAGGTTTTGGCACTGATAAAGAGTGTGGAAAATTGTTGATAGTTGTTTTGGCTAGACGAGTGTTTTTTCCTGAATGTTCGGCGAGAGGAGACCATAAATGTCAGATCGACGTTTCCTCTTGTATTATATGGCGGAAAATTTTCCTTCGTCATTTATATTATAAACGGTTGTAAAATGAGCATATGCAAGATATTTAAAATTTTAATAGTGAATTAAGATAATTATTTTATTTTCCATCACGGTAGGTCGGTAAAATGTGCTTTATTTTATACTAGAGGTGGTACCGTCGTTGCCCGTGTGTTTGGATGTGTGTGTGTAGGGGTAAAACATTTATTTTAGAAATCGGAAAAAAACAAACAAAAAAAAACAGCAACCGAACGTAAAACTTCTTTTAAAAAATCGGAAAAAACAAACCCCCTCTCCAAAATAAGGGACGGGGTTGCCCGGGTATTTGGAGGTGTTATGTAGGGGGGGGGGCAAAGAATAAGCGAATTAATAACCCTGTTTATACGTGTTTAAAAAATCGGAAAAAAAAAACAAAACAAATAAAACAGCGAACGGGCGTAAAACTTCTATAAAACAATCGGATAAAGAAAAACCCCCCAAAAAAGGAAAACAACAAAAACAATAAACAGTGAAAAAATGGTATAAATAACCTCGTTTCAATATTAAGTGTTGAAAAATCGAGACAAAAAAAATGATATCTGATAACTGGGATTGAACCTCAAATCATTAGATAACGACGCTATCACTTAACCGATTGCGCTATAAACGCGTGGATGGAAATAGATCGGTTTTCATAACATTTAAAACGAATTCAACGTCTTTTGCGCGCATTGACGCATGCGTAAAGCCATCTTGTCATGAAGATGCCATTTTTCCACCCCCTCCCTGTAAAAAAGAGAGCCGTTAAGGATGAAGGAATGAATGGTTTTTCCCAATTTTTCGATATTTACGTCCTAGATGTCGAGCTTAAAAATGATACCGAACTAGTGAAAATCCGTGGCCTGTGTCGAAAGTTTTTTGCGAACATACAAACACCCAAACAGGCACGCATTTTCACTTTTATATATATAGATAATGTACAAATTTAAACGCCCATATTGTGAGAATGATGCTTATTTAAAAAGAAGATTGATTGGTCTCAATTGCAGCCAACATTTTGTTCCAAATGATATATTACATAACCAATTGACGCCGACGAGATTATATACATAGGATTAATGACATTATAATGAGTAGAATAATCGGTCATTTAGCGTATGGTACTAAAAATACGTCATGTATAAACGGAAAACTTTTATTCAATAACATAATTAGAAAGCAATGTATATACATATATACATGTATATAGATGTATATATGAATATATATATATATATATATATATATATATATATATATACATATATATATATACAAAGCTGTATGCATTTATATACACACATTTATATACACATATATACGTCTATATACATATATATATACACATATATAAATATATACATGTATTCACATATATATCTATATAGCTATAAAAGTTTAAATGTCTTTGTGTGCCTGTTCGTCTGTCAGTCTGTCTGCCAGTCTTTCTGTCTTTGTACATTTCTCTACCAAATGACTTATATTTTCGGTCTACAGACTCGAGCTTTGACATAAGGGGTATTGAGATTTGGAAAAAATCCTTTAAATATGTTTCGGCCAGAAATGTGAGTATTACAGATCAACTTTCAATGATTTGACCTCTAATAACCCTTTAATTCCTCCGCCAATTTTGGGTCTAAGCACTTGAAATCTAAGATATAGCTTTCTTAGGCATGAATCTTACTTTATAATTTGATTTGATCATAAAACAATACATGTTAAGCCAATTTTTGGTCTGAACATTTGAAACTATACATAAAGTGTAATCCGAAATTAGGCAAGCTTATTAATATTTTTTTCTGAAAATATGAATTCCAAAGCATCTAAGTTCAAAGGATTTTACCTTTGCAGTCTCTAGCAAAATATTTAGCCAATGTTGGGCCTAAAAATTGAAATTTTACATAAAGTGTATTCAGACGTGCAGCAAGCTTTTTAATAACTTTTTGGGCGAACAGTTTTCTTCCAAGAGGTCAAATTGACGTTTGCAGACTCTACCAAACTCCTCCACCAATATTGTGTCTAAATACCTGAAATTGTAGATGTAGGTTACATTTTAATTCAATTTGAGCTTTAAACCATAAATGTTAAGGGGACAAAATTTAGATCAAAGTTTTAAATAATTAAAACTCTGCGGTCTCGACCAACTTTTCTCTATGGTAGCTAAGTAAGAATATTATATAGAAAGGCATTGCCGTACCAATTGACACTTTTTAATATATACACTACGTGTCAAATTAGTAAGGAGATAACATTTTTTTTACCAGTTTAAGAAACTTACCGGTAGTTTTCTATCAATTTTATATAAATTGCACCGTAAACGAGAAAAATATTGGAATCGTCCCATCACTAAATTCTTAAATATATGCATATGTATTTTTATATGAAAAATGATTAGTTTAATAGCGATATAGTTGTGTGACACAGGATCACTTAGTTATGTGACAGTACTTTAATTTTTGCTAGACAATGTATTAAAAAGATATTTATACTCGAGTATTTATCAAGAGGTAAACTTATTCTCTAGTTACTCATCAGCAAAACAGTCATTGTAATCGAAATGCTCAAGCATATATTGAGATTAACGTAGACCATTCGTCGTTTTATTAATGAACGTTATTTATGATGCTATTATGTTTGTTTTAATAATATCTATAAATATTGCGAGCCTGTATGTTTTGGACAATAGCTGTTTTAGCCTCACAAAAACTGACCATAATTTACTTCAAGAATGCAGTAAATATTCCGATGAACTCTTCAGAAAACGAAAACAAACATTAAATCATCTCGTTCATATAAATACCCCGATAGCTGCCTGATAAATGGCAAAGTTGAAAAAAATAGTTAAGAAAAGACGGAGAATTAGATAAATGGGCATTGTGTTAAAAGAGAAACGTGTGGCGCTTTAGTGAGTTCGGTGATGGGGGGGAGGTTGAGTTTCGATCAGATATATTTTATTAATGTACTCTATCGTTTATCTTCGTTTATCTTGCAGTGTGTACGTCTCTTCGGGAAACTTGCGGGAGATGCCAAATTAAACCTATTGGAATCCTAGAGATTTTTTTTTATTTTGTTATTTGATTGCTTTTTCGAAAATGATAAATCACGGGCAAGGGACTAAGCGTTTTCTCAAATCTCTGTTGTCCTATTAATTATGTATAAGTATACGGTCTCAATTTCTATTCCGCAGATTTCACGCATAGATGAGCCCGTCAAAACATGCTCTAGTAGTTACAGTTTTTAGACAGTTGAGCCTTCCAGTGCAGACAATTTTCAAAGGAAAGTATAAACACTCGCATAAAAATTAATACAGAAATGCCAGGAGTATTTTTGTGTAATATACACACACACACACACACACACACACACACACACACACACACACACACACATATATATATATATACGTATGTATATATATACGTATGTATATACATATATATATACGTATACATACGTATGCATATATATACGTATGTATATATTTATACGTATATATACGTATGTATATATATACGTATGTATATATACGTATATATATTTATGCATATATATATATACGTATGTATATATATATATATATATGATGATTGCAACGTCTTGTCAGACGAGTGCCACTCCCTCAGGCATGTAAAACCCATGAGCCCTAATGCCTGAGGGAGTATCTATACAAATATTATGTTACAGTCTTAGCTTTGTACAGCAGTAAAGTCTCTCTCTCGGTTCAAAATGTTCAGATCCAGCAACAAGCAAGAGCAAGATAGCCAGCAACAAATTAAACTGCAGACCAGCTTAATGCGGGTAATTGTCTTCCGCTTTGTGTTTTTTTAAAATCAGAGATTTGCTTCTCCTAGAAAGGTCGCCTTCACCAAGGCTTACGGGAGCCCTCTCCACCCCAATACATATATACACACACAAATATACACGGTGCTAGTTGGCCGTTGACCCAGGAAAAGTGTTCATTCGCCAGAACTTCCCATTTTCCATGACGTCATACACATGTTCAAACATTTGTCTTCTTTCACGTGTTCTGGAAACGCGTGTCCAAAACTTTTTCATTTGTTTACAAAAGGAATTTTTGCATATATTCCCAGAAACCTATTTTTACGATATGTTAAAAACATGTTTATTATATTATCTTGTAGTTGAATCCTTTCAATTAAATTTTCGTAACAGAATTGACAACGCACATACTTTTCTTGAAACTATTTCATCTCTAAGCTAAACAATGGTTTGTTTTACATTCCATTGTCTAATTCTCTCTCGTAATCTATTTCTAAACCTAATTTACGAAGTTCGAATTTCGTCCATTCTATTTCATTTTCATTTTAACTAAATCTCTTTGTTTTCATACTTACATGAAAAGGGGACATCCCTTATCATGTAACATATATATATACGTGTATATATACGTATATATACGTGTATATATATACATATGTATACGTATGTATATACGTATATATACGTGTGTATATAAATACGTATGCATATATACATATACGTATGCATATATATATATATGTATGTATATATATACGCATATATACGTATGTATATATACGCATATATACGTATATATATACGTATATATACGTATATATATATACGTATGTATATATATACGTATATATACTTATGTATATATATATACGTATGCATATATACATATACGTATGTATATATATATATACGTGTGTATATATACGTATGTATATATACGTATATATACGTATATATACGTATATATATATGTATATGAACATGTAGTTAATACAGCATGTTAAAAACACTTTGTGAAAGAGTTAAAAACATGGTTAATCTTAATAAGGAAGCGCAAAATTAATGGATAGTCCTTAATCCGCGGAGTTTTTAAGAAATACTTTCTTCAAAATATTTCTTCAACATTCCGCGGATTAAGGACTAGTCACTTATTTTGTGCTCCATTTATAAATTAAATATGTTTAACACTCTTTTTCAACACGTGCTATTAGCTACTTGTTCTTATTATAAGCTCTATTTCCTACTTGGTTTGATCGAGCTTTTACATCCTGTTGAGATTACTTTATAAATATTATCTCTCTAATTTTTATAATATATCTAAGATTTGCCATCTTGGACTATTTGGTAAACTTCTTTGCAATTTTTATTTATATATATATATATATATATATATATATATATATATATATATATATATATATATATAATTATTAGCAGGCAACTTGATATTGCCTGGTTGTACAAGTACTTCAGTTTGATATTTTGATGTACACAGATATCGTATTTATTATATTATATCGGGATCAATATATATTAATAATTTAAAATTTAAAGAAAACGACTCGTGCGCCAAGCGAAAATCGAAACCAAAACGTTAAGCTTGAGATTTACATTTTACTTTGACGTTAATACTTGAGCTGTAGGGGACACGTTTGCTGCAACGCTGAAAATTAAAACATAAACCAATAGCTACTACGTCACGCACGTGTATTCCAAATGAGGTGGTTCTGTCTTAACCTTGAAAATTTCAAGGTTTATTTCTTTAATTTTCACATTTTGTACCGATTATACTGTCAAATATTCCCATGTAAAGTTTCATACCGCATAAATAAATCTTCATGTCGGTAGACCAAAAACTGAGGAAAGAGTAAACAAAACTGTTAGAGCACTGTAAAAGTGGGGGACGCCTGTTGTTTAAATAGAAATTTTGTGAGATTATTTACGGGCACCGCTCCCGTGAGTCGATCGGTAGAACTGCTGAACGTCACCATGATAGGTTCAATACTCGTCTGGGGATACGTGTGCACTGATGAGTTGTGATACAACGAAACATGTATGTCGATGACTAGACACAGACACACACACACACATATATATATGTATATATATATATATATATATATATATATATATATATATATATATATATATACGCGTACATGAGTATGTATGGATAGAGGATTGTGTCTACTATAAAAATTTAACGCAATAATAAATATGGTAAAATATCACGTTATAATTACACGTAATATTAAACAAAGGAGGATTATCTTATGAGAAAATCGAAAATAAACCTAATAAGTACATAATCAAAATGCATATTTAAAAGAATATGCAAATCAGATAGATATTTTTCTAGTGAATGCAATTTAATGAAGTTGTATTTTCTTTTTAAATAAATAGAAAAAACATTAATATGAATTTTAATACACAAAATAACAAAATTATAGGAGCATAATATATATATATATATATATATATATATGTATATGTACATATATATATATATATATGTACATATATATATATGTACATATATATATATATGTACATATATATATATATGTACATATATATATATGTACATATATATATATATATATGTACATATATATATATATGTACATATATATATATGTACATATATATATATATATATATATATATATATATATATATATATATATATATATATATATATATACATTCAGCCTGTTAACACTGGGACATATTAATAGCACGTTATTTTTAAATTAGTGTTTTATACTTTCAATTGATCTTGGAATATTCATAATTTACGACCATTTTCGCCATATATATATATATATATGTATATAAATGTAAATATATTTATATATTTATATATATATATATGTATATACACATATAAATGTAAATATATTTATATATTTATACATATATATATATATATATATATATATGCAGTTTGTATTTTTTTTAAAAGTCTTAAAAACACACACAGTTTTAATAGTTTTCCTTTGATTAAAACGGATAAAATTTGGTGTAATGAATAATAAACAATTTCATAAGAATAAGAAATGTACACGAAATATGTTTTCTGGTAATCTTTCTCTGATAAAGCTCCCATTTGGAATCCAGTACACAGGAGAATATTTTAATTCATATGACTTTTCTGTATCGCCATATTTGAGTTCAGTACAATCTTAGCCATATTCTAGTTTTGTATTCATGTTAAAAATATTGAATAAAATAGTTTTTTGGTTCATAAAATAAATGAAACCTCAAGTCACTTAGATTAATTCTGCGCTTAAAATATCGTGTAACCATCCAATATTGCAGCAAGTCCTGGGAATATCAACCTGAAAGGACAGATGGAAATTTCTTATATACGATACATTACAACCATGTTGTACCTACCTTGAAAATGTTGCTGTGAAAACTGGCATAGTTATATGGAATAAGTCAGTGAGAGTTTCAACCTTGGTTGAAGTGCGTGTCATTATGAGTGAGATTTGAGCTTAAAAAGAGAAACAGACAAAATATCAAGGCCTCAGGTATGATATGAAAAGAAACTGAAATCTTAGAGAGATATCAATCATACCTGTTCTTATAGGTGCCCCAGGGCTTATGAAGAAGAACATGAAATCCTACCTAACTAAAGTTTCTGGTGAACACAAATGAAAAAGAAATCCAGACAAGTGCACTTAAGGGAGCATCAAGGATACTAAAAAGAGCTTTCGGTTGGTTTCAATACAAAGCAGGCCAATGTTGACTGCTGGTTTGGCGTTAAAATCTTCAAAAGAAGAAAGAAATGGGGCATCCGCTTTGCTAACAGATTTAAGAAAGGAACAGGCTATATGAATGAGTGTTAATTTTTAAATTATGGTGTACTCGTATGTTCTTGTTTGCCCGTTTATAGTTTTAAAATAGATATTAATCAATGTAAAAAGCCACTAAAAAAATCTTAAAAATAATTTATTGATCGTGGCATTTAATAAATCCAACTCACAGAAGTTCAGAAATGCTTTCTTAGATTCATTAAGTTACTGCTACTATTATACATTTTCTCTGTGTTTGCTTTCCTTTTTTTTCTGATCTTACGTCCTCTATTTTTCTTTGTTTTTTTTTTTTTGTATTTTACTTATAACTAGAACAGTTCCTATTTATACAAACATATTTTTTTAATATACACATTATTTTATTTGAACTTTTCAAACTATTATGTATTGTTTGGTTCTTTCCATTTTTTAATTTTCATCTATGTAGTTTCGTTTACTATTCTCTTTTCTATTCATATATATATATATATATATATATATATATATATATGTACTTATTAATGCATATACAGGCTAAACTTAACATACACATATAAATGTGCAAATGTATACATAATAGAGAGACATCCGTGTTCATATCGAAACCAAAGTGATTCGTTCTTACGCAATCATCACCGTAGGTATTGGTAATTGCTGCTCGTTGCGGACCTCACATATAATCAACAGAAATCAAGTTGGTGATGAATGCACGCTATCTGATCCTTGATTCTCATAATGTGAACTATATTTTTTCCTAGAGAAACTTATGATTATAATATTTCTGAATATATATCAATCATTGTTTTACTGATATATACTAATGCTTCATGCTTGCGAGATCATCAGTGCATGAAGTAATACTTAGTACTAGCTGATGGACTTGTCCGCAGCCAACAATTGTAAAAATAATTATAGTTATTATTATGTAACACCCTTTATGAACTAGATTTTTATTGTGAGTAATTTAAGGGGAAATTAAAATTCGATCACTTGATCTGATATGGCAGATCACAATGTTGTTTTTATTACAACATCGCTTTCGGCGGTTTGACATTTATATAAAAGTTTATTTAAACTTTATTTCTCCAAGGTAAACGTTGGCCGTGTGGTTTGTTCCTTGCTAATGGAATCAGAAGAGGCTACGTGGCCTGGTGCGCGTCTCAGGACCAACTGATACCGTAACTTCTTTATACTGTGAATTTATGAAAGGGTTTGGTTGGTTGGTTTTGTTTTGCGGCATATCAACGCTTTTCAGGGTATTCGATACCGAATCCAGTGATTTTGAATAATTTTTTTTTTTAATAGAATATATTTGTTTTTTTTTTTGTTGTTTTCAAGTCGGTTTCTATTTAACCCATAGGTGGGACCCTAACAGGTACTACTACTCCGAATGAAAGTGGAGCTCGGAACCATGGCAATAAAGGAGTTGCTCCACACTCCCCAAAGCCCACAAGCTATGCCTCCCCATTGGGTATGGTTTAAGCTCATATCCAGGACCCATTTATGAAAGGATGAAACACTAGTGTCTCTATAGTTATATACATAAACACACACACACACACACACACACACACACACACACATATATATATATATATATATATATATATATATATATTATTATTATTGCATTTTCACCCCAAACAAGGCATATTGCCTCTTTGGTGTAGGGGGCTACTATCAGGGGAAACATCTACTGGGGTACTATGTAGGGATTAGGGCAGCGAGATGTTGGTTCACGTTGCACTTGAACTTATGCATGTCAGTACAGTTGGGGAAGCAGTGACCTGGAATGGAATTCCAAAGTCTGGCTGTTCTGGGGAAGAAACTACTGGAGTAGAAAGATCTTTTACATCTAGGGATGTCTACAGTGTGGGGGTGGGATTTTGCAGCTTGTCGGGTCTGTCGAGGGTGTTACCGTCGTGGGGGCACAAGTGCTTGCAGTTCTTCAGAGCATTCACCATTATAATACTTGTAGAACAGGCAGAGGTATGCAACGTTTCGACGATGGGACAGAGGCTGAAGTTTAGATGCCAGTTTAGGGCCTATCAGATTTGCGACTCTCTTTTGAACCCTGTCAAGGAGCGAGAGACTAGTAGCCGATGCATACACACACATATATACATACACACACATATATACACACGCATATATATACACATATATACACCCATATATATACACACATGCACACACACACACACACATATATATATATATATATATATATATATATATATATGAAATTTATTGCTGCGAGTCCAGAACGAATTCAATAAATTTCCTATATACTGGTCTTGCTACACATTGAGCACTCTTCTCCAGTTTTATTCACCACTGAATATATATATATATCTACTTCATTTACTCACATAAAATTAATATACGAAAGTATAAATTCATGCGTAAACTTTACGTATTTACTTCTAAATTGCTCAATACGTAGGCAGAGCTAGTTAGAAATTCATAACATATATATGGAAATTAAGCTACACCGAATATTCCGCGTTTCATCCACTCTAGGATTTTTCAGGTTTATGCGCATAAGCATGAAGAATCTACGAGTGGATGGAACACGGAATATTCAGTGTAGCTTACCCGCGATATATATTTTATAAATTACTGTGTATATATATATATATATATATATATATATATATATATATATATATATATATATATATATATATATAAATATATATATATGTATATATATATATATTTATATATATATATATATGTATATATTATATGTTTTACACAAATTCTGTATTCATTTTCTCACAAAAACATGTAGAATAAGTATTTTTTTTTAATATTTCATATATTCTAAATTAGGAACCGAATTTCGTTTTAATTCTATTGTTTGAAATTTACTGAATGAAAATGTATGTTTAAGTTATATACCTACTGCGTTACTTTGTCTATAAATATGAAATAAATTGCTCGTGTACCGAATTTGTCATATTGCATTTGATTTTATTCAATTAATAAAACGACACAGATGTTTTTCTTTGAGAAGGGGGATATTTGCACCAGCAACACGTTTAAAAAGTATAATCGAAAATAAAAGACTTACATATGAAATGATTCACTGAACGAGTAACCGACATAGTTCACATTGATGCTTAGGCTATGAAATTGTTCTCTTCTATTTTTTTTTTTTTTTTTACAAAGGCATCACCACATTATCAAGGCCCAGAGGCCACTCAAGGATAAGGGTTAAAGAGTGTACAGTAGAAATTGGTCAATATAGTAATCATTTGTAATGAAAATTTGGTAAATTTAATAACTTATATGGAACGGCTTATCAATAACTTATTTACTTTAGACTTGAACACAACCATATTGTAGTCAGCCGGAAAGCAGGAAAACGGAAGACTATTCCACAGGCGTGCAGTTCTAAGAAAGAAGCTTTGTTCATGGAATCTACGTTTAGGTTTAGGCACAGATAAAGAGTGGGGGAAATTATTGATAGTGGTTACAGCTAGACGAGTGTTTATTGTGAAAGTTTGGCGAGGGGGGACCAAAGATTGAAGCTCAGTTGAACACTTTCCATGAAAATAACGATACATCAGAGACAAACTCGCAACATCTCTTCTGTGAGATAGAGGTTGCAAGGAGGAGAAAAGGACATCTCCTACGAGGCTACGAAGTCTATTTTGAACTCTATCAAGGCAGGACAAGTCCTTTCTAGCAGCTCCTGCCCAGATGTGGCAACAGTATTCCATCCTTGGACGTACCTGGCTCTTATATAGGTAGAGAATAGCATCAGCAGTGAGATATCTACTGGATCGATAGAAAGATCCCACCATTTTTCCAGCGGCCTTGGCAACAGATTTGATATACGTGTTCCATTTAAGATCAGGAGTAATGGTCAAGCCCAGAAGCTTGTCAAAACTTGAGGCCTCCTGAAGACGAGAGCCATTCATTTCAATTGATGACAAATGTGGATTAGAATGTTGATGATGTAAAGAGAGAAGCTTGGTTTTAGATGCATTGAAAGTAACCAGCCACTCCTTTCCCCATTGTACTGCGTGCTCAAGATCAGAGGAGAGAGAATTGGAGAGAACTTGGTCGTTTACTGTCTTAGATGTGGTACCATAAATGGTAGTGTCGTAAGCATAAATGTCTACAAATGATGTAAGGATATGATTTGGAAGATCATTAATGTAGATCAGGAAAAGAGTTGGGCCCAGGATGGATCCCTGAGGGACACCGGCATTAATACTGTGAGCTTCTGATTTTTGCCCCTCAACTACTACAATTATGAACCTATCAGAAAGAAATGATTTAATAATTGAGAAGACTTTTCCAGCTATACCATAGCTAGCGATCTTATGAAGTAAACCTTTATGCCATACCCTATCAAAGGCTTTAGATATGTCAAGAGCAATTGCCCTAGAAAGATTGCCACCGTCGAGAGATTTGCTAATCCTATGCGATATAACTGTAAGGACATCTGCTGTAGATCTAGCAGAACGGAAACCATATTGAGTGTCACTAAGAAGGTTATTTTTGTTGAGATGTTTGATTACTTCTGTATTTAACACAGATTCTAGCAACTTACTCCTGACGCACAGGAGACTTATTGGCCTGTACTGAGAGGGGGATGAGCGATCACCTGAATTCTTAAATACAGGGCATACTGATGAGATTTTCCAGGGAGATGGGAAACTATTCTCCTTAAGACAACGTTTAAACAGTTTTGTAAGTATGGGCGCTAATTCAGGTTGAAGTTTTTTGAGTACTATAATTGGAATACCATCAGGGCCAGTTGCTTTACTCGAATCAAGGTTTTTGATTAGCTTCGCAACATCACGTACAGATATACGTATTTCAATGGTCACAATTAACCTTTTTTTTTCGTATGGAAAGGCGAGAAAACGCTTATAGCGAGATCATTTTAAATTAAAACTAGTTTGTTCGTTAAGGGCACGTATTTTACCCTCAAGTAATAACTTGTTCGTTTCTTATTTGTTTTCCGTTCTTGACTGAGGTGATTCGTTAACATACATAAGTCATCGTACGCTAAAACAAAGAATACATTTGCCATTTTTACTCTTAATTTAAAAGACACATTTTCGCAAGCAGAAATCAAATACTGACAAAATAATTCAGTAACATATATTTTGTTTTATTCAGACAATCCGTCCTATCTTAAGAGATATTCTGAGACAGTTTCGTAGACATCTTGGTCATTTTTAATGTTCGTGATTTTGAATTGACAGGCAGTTTCCAACTTGACCATTATTTAATACCTTTGTGACGTCAGCAAAAACAGGATAAAAAAGCAAGTGATTAACAATTGTATGTTGAATCGCCCCCACACACATGATTGAACATTCACTCTTCTAGGCGGTAATTTTCTTTTCTATTACCTATTGTTGTATTGTTGGTATAATAAAAGGGGTACCGCTGTATGATCGTCTAAATGTTGCTGTCTATTTGTGATATCTTCACATCTAATTGTTCATATGCAGTTGCGTGTGTGATACATGTATTTTGGACATACCTTAACTGCATGCGGCGTTGATCTTCTCCACCTAGAATTCATCTTGTTCTTGGAGGAGAGACCGAAAACCTGTTTTTGACGAATAGAAGATGATTGGTCTTATATAGTTTTTTTTTTTTTCACCTTCCAGGTGTCGATCGCAGAAGAATGGAAAGTGAATGCATTTACTTGCGTGGTTCCTTAAAAGTCTTATTTTCACACACGTCAGCCCCCTCCCAGTGAATGGGCGGCGGCAACCTGTAAAGCCGTCCGCTCTTCTTTGCGTCCAATCCAAAACTCACTGACTCCACGAACCTAGTCACGTCACTCATACACAGATCCGATCAGCTGACCCTCACTTCCGGTAAAATGTGTCTACAATGTGATTAACCATATTGCTTTCTAATGTTCGACCTATTTCCTAATCCAATGAGTAATGAGCAGGACTATGAAAACAGCATATTATTTTCATTGCTTTTACTCTCGATTGCACACCCGTTAATATCTAATATGCTTTTATATAGTGTCATGTGGTTCTCGGTTTATTTAGTGTGCCTGTCTGTTCCGTATATATATATATATATATATATATATATATATATATATATATATATATATATAAACATATATATAAATATATACATATATATATATATATATATATATATATATATATATAGTCGACAGTCAAAACAAGAAAAAGAATATTCTGTTGTCATAGCCCTAGTGATGAGTACGATAGTTTTATCATATAAACTGTTCGCTGATGTAACACTAAGACCTTTGGGTATTGAGATGTACTATGTTCACAGTAATAACAGCTTTTTATTTACTGAAATAGTAGCATGT
>NC_136520.1:49044470-49059470 GCF_053919585.1 Euprymna scolopes
TATATATATATATATATATATATATATATATATATACGTTTATATATGTACACATATATTTTAATATATATATATATATATATATATTTATATGCATATATATGTATGCATATACATATATATATATGTATATATATATATATATATTACTAAGCAAATTCATATCTATTTCTATGTATATATCTATCTAAATCTCTCTCTTTCTCTCTCTCTCTGTATATATATATATATATATATATATATATATATATATATATATATATATATATTTATATATTTATATTTATATATTAGCAAGGCTGCCGGAATAACCCTGTCGTAAAATATGCTCATATATTATATTTTGACTAATGCAGATTTAGTATTTCTTATTACATTAGATTAGACCCACAATGTACTAATGATTTAAAGATTCTGAATAAAATTGACTCGTATACCACAAAAGGGGATCGAAACAAAATATTCAGTTTACGATTTATTTTTCTATTCATGTTTATACCTGAGCAATGAAGACATGTTTTTTGCAAAGCTTCAAATTCAAATATGAACTTTTAGCTATTACGTTACACATGTATATGTGTAATACCGGCATCTGATTTCACCTGACAAATTCAATGTTTTATTTTTAATTTTAACACTTTTATACTCCAATATAAATGTTTGCATGGGTTAAAATACTCTCTATATATAACGTGTTATATCAGTAGATGAAAAATTGAGAGAAGAGTTTAGTAGACTAAATATTTTAAACCAGTACATATATATATATATATATATATATATATATATAGATACATACATATATAGAGAGAGATAGAGAGAGCGAGAGAGATGTGTATGCCTACTATAAATATTTACGTAAAATATACGCAATATAAATCATGTAGACTATCTTTATAAGAATAATTACACATAATAGTAAACTAAAGGGTATCATCCTATAAGTAAACTGAAAAAAAACTAGTAGGGATTAATTAAAATTAATGTTAAAACTAATATGAAAATACCTAGATTCTTTTCACATATGATTTCAATTCTAGGACCCATATATAACAAGGATTTAATATGATATCAATACATAATAAAAACACATTGGTAGGGGTAATTTACACCGCATTAGGCAAGAATGATTTGCAGATATAGTTGCAAAGAGGATTTCTACTGATAGTAGCGTTTACTGCACTGATATGTTGTTTTTGTATTCCTTTTATCCTGTTTTTTATAGCTGGATTTTTTTGTATTCAGATTGGCATTTAGTTATAGTGACACACATTTGAATGTATCGAATTGTAATTATTTACGTACAATATTTTGATATTACGATTTGTATACGTTTTTCCATAATTGCTCAAATATGTTAAACTAGAAGGACGAGTGTAATTCCACTGACTAATCATAGCATATTATTACTTTACTGTTTTAATGATATTTTTTCTGGGTAGCGCAAAAAATACTTTTGGCAGTGAAAACCTTTTACGCAGCAAATATGATATGTTTACATTTTTTATAAGGTATTGAACTAACTTAAATGCGATAATTTATTGTACTAAGAAATACTCAGAAGGTGATATAATACATATGTTACTCCTTTGAAAAGCAAATCAGCGAATTTGGCATTTTCAGAAGAAGTTTAACTTCAATAAATATTATTGTGTCTTTATAAAGCTTAACATACATTATGGAAAAGCGTGGCAAAATAGTATGTAGCTGCGTGCATATGAATAGGAAATAGTGTACTACCTATAACACACTCATTTCTAATGATTTAGCTACTGACGAATTAACTTATCATGCACTAGGCGATTTGGTTTATTTGATATCAGTTTTAAAGTTTTACTTTTATGGATCCCTTTTTTAAACGTGTAACATTTTCATAATTCTTTTTGACTGCGTTATTTTTTAAGATATTCAGATTTGGGCTTACATGTACGTCTGCATCATTTTTTCGGCAGGTTTGTGTATGCTTGATTCATGATTTTTTTTCGCCTGTCGTCCTGATGGACTGCATTTCTACGTTTTTGGGTTTCCGTGTATTTCTGAAACTTGCCATTTACTTTCTAATCCCTGATCAGGGATGGACTTGAAATCATTGCTCACATATTCAAAACTAGCAGAACTCGCAGAAATTCTATTAACTGAGAAAATAATTTAATCATATCTACTACATTTTGATGAAGCTGTTATTGTTTCTTGATTGCGTCAAAAATTATTTTATGCATAGAAAACCCATTTACACGCAGCAAATATAGATCCATTAACATTTTCATAATAAATTGTGTCCATTGTTTTTAATTATCGAAATAACACATGCAAGATTAATTTATGTAGTACAAAATTAAAGCCAAAGTACGCCAATTTGGCCATATCTGGAAATATTAATCCTTCGTAAATGTTACTTTGTATATTAAAGCTTACGCACAACTATGGACGAAATTGACACATAGTATATAAGTAGATTCATTAGCATGGTATCTAATTTACTACAGTATCAAAACAGTAATTATAATTAATTTTTCTTCTGAGATATGTTGACGTATAAACATATCATGCAGTCGACGCTTTTTTTCTTTTATATAAGTTTAAATTATTACTTTATTGATTACATGTTTTACGTAACTTTTACGTATTTTTTTTCTGATCGCGTTGTTAATGTTACTCTGTGGAATGGGGCGTAATCAAGAATAAAGTTTTTATATGGACCTAAGATTAGGACCTCGGAAAGAAAGCCCGGAAAAAAAAACTTATGTGTACGAAGAAATATTAACCAAAGGCTATGCGGATAGGATAAAGGGTAAGCGGAGATTACTATCCTGCGTCACCTATAACCAGTGGGTGTATGTGTTGCATAAAACTAGTCCTTTTACTTATTTTACGGTATTAAGATATTGCTCTCTGGGAGGGTTATTTCACATCGTATTATAATACTGGAAAAGACCATGATGCAAATAAGCTTCGGTCTCAAAACAAGTTCAAATTAGTATCACTGTGTTTTACTGGCAAGCAGTACAAATAATATACATCGTCCTTTCCTTTCGTTTGGTAATATTTTTTCTTATCGTTCTGTGTGTTTCTGTCGCTATGTTTTATTAATATTACTAATTATTTTGTTCTATTAAAATGTTATAAGAGGTAGCTGTCCAGTTATGTTTCATTTGTTTTAGAATTATTCTATAGTATATGTAATTTAATCCAAACTGCTTTTTCCACAGAACTCTATATATTATATCTAACTCCATAGTTATTTAGATTTTCCCTGCACTATTACTATTGTACTAAGACCACGCTCTTATATTCCTAATTTTATTTACAATACACTTTCGTTCCATCTCCCTATTCATCATTCATTCTGCCATGCAGTTACATTCACAGCCACATGTTCCTTACTCAAGACTATCAGACTAAAGCCATCTTAGGTTGGCACCATGCCAATTTCTTTAAATGAAAACCGTTGGTTGCATTCATTTGAATTTCAATTTTTTAGAATTTATTCCCCTACCTTTTTTTTCGCCTGTCACAAGAACCCTTGAAATGCGTTCAGCTGGAAGATAAAAAGAAAACCCAGCTTCCCCATTCTGGACCCGTGAATAAATAGTGTTCCGCTTAAGAGCCGATTCCATTGTAAAAGGTCGTTATTTATCGATATATTTCGATTTTGCTGGCTGAGTTTTACCGTTGTTAACCGGGAGATTACTAGACGGGACGATGACTGAAGGGGATCGAAAACCTTTTTATAATGGTTCTGTGTTCCTGATTTTTTTTCTTGTTGACAGCATTTGTTAAACGGGTCGATAGAAGTCATTTATCATGTTCAAAACGGATGTTGATATCACCGATAAGAAAGTATAAAAGTTGTTTGTAAACATCTATATTAAGAAAAGTAAATGCCTATCCTTCTTTAAACACATATGTATGCACACACACACACACACACACACACATATATATATATATATCTACACACATATGCATACATATATATATGCATATATATATTTATATATGTATATGTATTTATATATACATATATACATACATGTACATATACGTACACACATATATATATAAGTACAAACATATATATAATATATTATATACATAATATATATATATATATATATATATATATATATATATATATATATATGCTCCAATTCTCTACAATACAAATATTCAATAAGCAGAACATTTCTATGGAAATGCCCTGAAGGAACGTTGATATTACAACACCTCGATTAATTATATTGAACATATTTCGCTGAATGTTTTTCATAGGAAAAACAGATCTAGAAAATGTATTTAGATTAACCCCTCCCTTCAATAAAATGGGCAAAACTAATCTTACAACTGCTTAATACCTTCTCCCCGTAGTTATATTTTAACCCATAACTTAGAAAAGATGATTAAAAGGCATAATAACAATATACTTTACGTAGAAAAAACATAAATACAAACAAGAATAATATATGTAATTACATAATTAAATCGGAATTCATATGAAAACAACAATGCCTACAAATCGAAGTTATATAAAGCTACAATTTTTCAGCATAGAAAAACCAAACGATGAATAATATTTTATTGGTCTTACTGGCACATCTTTTAAAGACCGATTTAGAGTGCGCACGTTAACATTTAATAATCCAAATTACGCTAAGAAAACTTTTAATTCCCCATGGATTTGTTCTTTAAACAAACAAAATGTGTATCACTAAATTTAAATATATATTACACTACTAAATAAGAAAGTTAAAGCTGCTTTCAGGACTGCCAGCAACCACTGTAAAAGAGTAATAACAAATGCAAGAGAGCCATATGCTCAGTCTGTTGAATCCAAGGTAGCTGATCAGCGGCTTGGTTCCCACCAATTTTGGCAAATAACAAATAGGATCCTGAACAGAAGTGTGCGTTCTATCCCAACCATAATCAATGGACCAGATGTCATCCCGTCAGCATCAGACAAGGCCAACCAATTTTCAAAGAAATTTGCAGCTAATTCTACCCTATGCGACGAAGGCCATCGACTCCCCATATTTCCTCCTATAACACAGAACACGCTAGGTTACATACAAACAAACGCGCAGGAGGTAGCCAAGCTAATCAAGAACCTTGATTCCAGTAAAGCAACTGGCCCTGACGGCATCCAAATTATAGTGTTAAAAAGCTTCAACCAGAACTTGCTCCCATACTTACGAAACTGTTTAAGCGCTGCCTTAAGGAGAAGTGCTTTCCGACTCCCTGGAAGACCTCATCAGTTTGACCTGTATTTAAGAATTCAGGTGATAAGTCATCTCCCTCTCAGCACAGACTAATAAGTCTCCTGTGTGTTATGAGTAAGTTGCTGAAACCCATACTAAATAGAGAAATAGTCAACCACCTCAGCAGAAACAGTCTTCTTAGTGACACACAATATGGTTTCCGCCCTGCAAGATCTACCGGATATGTCTTGACGGTTATATCTCACAGGATTAGTGAATCTCATGACAGAGGCTTCCTTTCTAGGGCAATTGCTCTTGACACATCAAAGGCCTTCGACAAGGTATGGCATAAGGGTCTACTTCACAAGATTTCCAGCTACGGTATAACTGGAAATGTTTTCTCAATCATTTAATTATTTCTCTCCAATAGGCTCATAAGAGTAGTGATCGATTGACAAAACTCTGAGGCTGCAGTATTAATGCTGGAGTCCCTCAGGGGTAAATCCTGGGTCCAACTCTCTTTCTGATCTACATCAATGACCTCCCTAAACACATACTAAAATAATTCGGTGACATCTATGCTGATGACACGATCATCTACCGCAACACATCAAAGGCTGTAAATGACAAAGTTCTCTCTGATTCTCTCTCCTCTGATCCAGAGCGCGTGTTTCAGTGCGGGGAAGACGTGACTGGTTACCTTTAATGCATCATAGACCAAACTCCAACCCTTACATCATCAACGCTCTGATCCCCAGCTGGCATCAATTGTGATGGATGGCTCTCGTCTGGGAGAGGCCCCGTGTTTTGAGAAGTTTCTGGGTTTGACCTTTACTCCAGCCTAATAGTAAATGGAACATGCACATCAAGTCTGTTGCTAAGGTCGCTGGAAAGATGGTGGGGTCCTTCTACCGCTCCAGAAGATATCTCACTACTGAGGCAATTCTCTATCTATATAAAAGCCAAGTACGTCCAAGTATTGAATACTGCTACCATATCAGGGCAGGAGCTGCTAAAAACAGCCTGTCCTGCCTTGACAGAGTACAAAATAGACTTCGTGGCTTAGTGGGGGATGCCCTTTTCTCTACCCTGCAACCTCTCTCCCACAGAAGAGACATTGCGAGCCTTTCCTTGTTTTATCGTAATTTCCATGGCAAGTGCTCGTCTGAACTCCAATCTCTGGTCCCCCCTCGCCAATCTTTCATGAAAACACCAGTCTAGCTGAATCCACTGTGAAAAATTTCCCCCACTCTTTATCAGTGCCTAAATCAAAACGTGGATTCCATGAACAAGGCTTCTTTCTTAGAACTGCACGCCTGTTTAACTCTGTTCCGTTTGCCTGCTTCCCACCTGACTACAACTTGGATTTGTTCAAGTCCAACGTTTACAAATTCCTAATGAACCGCCCCCTTAAGTAAACTCTTCATTAAATCTCCACACTAAAGTAATGTACTTGCAATAACCCTTATCCCTGAGTTGCTCCGGCCCTTGATACGTGGTGGCCACTGTGTAAAAAAAAAGTTAATTAATATGAACTGCATTCACGACAAATCCCACCTTCTTTGCAATTTTCACCTCTCTATAGCCTTTCCCATACTATTTTAATAAATCTAACCAATTCTCCACTTGTGTCTTATTACAGTAACATCTACACAACAAAACCCTAACCACACACCAATCTTTCTTTACACCATATCATCCTATATGTTTATAGTTTTATCCTTTCCCTTAAACTCACAGAAAACAATATATCTTGAAAACTATCAATTTGAATACCATTTATCTCTATTTACACACCATAAATCCTCGGTCATTTATTTGCTGTTCCATTTATTAAACTTACTTTTATAATATACGCTGGATCACCGAAGTTAAGCAACGTTTAATTTGGTCAGCTGTAAAATGGTAACCATGTGAGACTTTAACTTACTGTATGATATCGCTGCTTATATCAGCATTGTTTCCATTCCTGGACTCAAGCAATAGGAGATGTGGTTGTGGAGTTCGTAACCGTTGCCTCATAATTACATGCTCAGGAGGTACATGTGTCTTTCGAAACAGAACAGAGGCATCGTCGAGGTTTTTCCTATTGTAATTTTTACATCTACCCTTTAATACAATTCAATACTCTACCTAATATAATAAATACAAATAATACTAATATAATAAATACTGAAAGTAAACAAATCACCGATAAATTAACAATTAGCTGGAAACGTGGAACCTAGAGAGGCATACATTCTGCTCAAAAACCACAAATATGACTTCAATAATAATCACAGCACCCGCTTGATAAACCCAACTAAACAAGAAATAGGTAGAATTTGCAAAGCTACACTTTCTAGTGTAAACAAACAAATAAAACAAGACCTAGGATTACACAATATTGCCAAAGGAATCACTTGTTTTAAAATATAGAAAACAAAAATAAATCTACGTCTATACAGGTCGACATCATAGACTACTATCCATCGAAATACGAAGAACTTTTCAACATTGCCCTAGAATTTCCCGAGGAATACACTTATATATCCTCGGAAGAAATAAAGATCATAAAAAAATGTAGAAAATCAGTTCTAATAAATAACAATTTTCAATGTATTAAAACTAAAATGACAAATTCGTTCGATTTGGCGATGGGTTCCCAGGATTCTGCATAGGCGTCATATCTTGTGGGATTATTCATTCTACATACCCTAATACGCATATTTGATACTACGGATATACGCCTACACAGAGATGAATCACTAGCTATAATAAAAGACTCCAACAATGTCAAAAGAGATAACTTTAAGAAAATCATACACAAGGAAATTAAAAATATAGGCCTAACATTAGGCGTATAAGCTAACAGAAAAATAACAAACTTCCTGGACGTCACGTTAAATTTAGATAAAAATACATATGCGCCCTACTTACAAGATAACGGCATATCCGTAAACTCTAAGTTCAATTACCCACCATCAATTATAAAACAGATTCACAACTCGATCTTTAGTAGACTCAGCAATGACTCAATGATGAAAATCGATTTAAAAGGTAAAACAATATTTACGAAACAGCCCTAAAAACAGTGGATACAAAAATATTGATATTAAATATAAGCAAAAACACACCGATAACTATAATAAAATTTAAAATAGAAGAGAAAGAAATATAATCTGCTATACGGTGCCACGCAATCAAATGTTAAAAATAAAACATGGCAAGAAATATCTAGATGTTATCGAAAAACACTTTCCCGAAAGCAACCCCTTACACAAAATTGTCAATACAAATACCATAAAGTTAACCTACAGCTGCTGCGAAATTTTAGAGATGAAAATTAAAGTACGTAATAACAAAATATGAAATAAAAGCAATGAATAAACAACAAAATAAACAATAAAAGTAGGGGTCATGACAAAAAACTTACACAAAAAACAAATATGTAACGAATGGAATTAATAATAATAACACTAATAATAATAATAATAATAATAATAATAATAATAATAATAATAATAATAATAATAATAACAATAACAATAATAAACCAACTCCGGACAATAACAACTATACTAGAAATAAAAATACAAATACTAATAACGAACAAGATATATGCAACTGTAAATACTGCATACTCTGCCAAGTTCAAAATAAATATCTAACCAAAAGAATAGTTTACCAGGCAACAATATTTGCGAAAGTAAACCCGAATAACGAAATATTACGTAGGTATGACTTCCTTTGATTTTAAAATTCGATATTATCACCACAAACGTATATTCAGTAATAAAAAAAAAACATCGTATGAAAACAACGCTAGCAAAAAAAATACTGGGAACTCAAGGAAAGCGGACGTTTGTAGGTAGTCGAATAGAAAAAAATTAAGACATGCAAACACATTGACGGACCTAGATGATCCATGTAGATTATGCTTTCATGAAAAAAAACTTGTCATCCTATACGTTAAAGAACCTCAAAATCTATTAAGGTCTAGGAGAGAAATAGCGAATAACTGTGTTCACAGGCTAAAATTTATTCTAGGATAGAGATACAAAATAATTTTAAAACTAACAATAACAATAAAAAAATAAATAAACATGCAAATACATAAACAATATGTACACATATGTATGTATGTATATATATATATGTGTATATATACACATATATATATACTAGTGTCTTGACCTGTTTTAAATCAAGGTTACGTTTTTTTATATGTTAGTTTATATATATATATATATATATATATATATATATATGAACGAACATATAAAAAAACGTAACCTAGATTTAAAACAGGTCTAGACACTAGATATCTACGCTAAATAACAAACGCAAAGGAACGGGTCAACCTGATGTCAAATAACATTTGTCCTGTAAGTGCATGCTCATTGGCTGATTAGGAAGGGTGCGGTCGATACTAGAACGCTGATTGGCTAACAAAAGAAAATCTCAATAGAAGGTGCGTGTATAAAAACTCGAGACAACCACAAAATTCTCGCATAAGCCTTAAGGATCCTAAGGTGGATGAAACGCGGAATATTCAGTGTAGCTTAATCGCCATATATATTTTATAACTTACTAACTAGCTCTACCTACGTATTGAGGATTGTTGAAGTAAATACTTAAAGTTTACGCATAAATTTCTACTTTCATATATGAATTCATGTGAGTAAATTAAGTAGTTGTATAGATATATATATATACACACATATATACATACATAAATATATATATATATATATACAGATGCATATGCATATATATACATATATATATATATATATATGCAGATACATATGCATATATACATATATATATATATACAGATACATATATATGTCACAATGACGTAGCCCCTTTGAGGGAGCTGGCGCCTTCTACATTAATACACCTTGTGCCTAACTTGGTCTGTACTTGTGAGGCGCAGGTGGAGTGTGTGATTTTGAAAATGTTCTGCTATGAACGGCAGTGGTTTATAACATTGAACCAAGGCTAAGCGATATTATACCTTAGAATTGTAAAGGTCAAACCAGACTGAACTCATAGATACAAAAACAAAACAATGTTTAAACGTTTTGTATGAATGCCCTTCTTTCTCACTCTTTCTCTATTTCTTTCTTTCACTCCCTTTTATCTCTCTTTCAATGAAGAAAAAGCAAATTAAAGATAATTATATTTTTTAAGGACAGTTGAAGCTTGGGTTCTAAAGTCGGCGGACGGATGCAAGGCAGCACGCTTCTGGTTTCCACAAGTCTCTATAAAAATATTATCATTGTTAAATCTTAAGTAAATTATACATATTTTTATAAAAATTCATTTGTTCGCTATTTATGTATAAGCGTTAAATTGCAGTATGTCGTTTATGGATACAATGGAAAGATGTCTGTACGACGCAATGAAGACAAGAAGCGTCCCATGCCAGCCAGTTATAACCGACGATATCTGGACTCGTTTTTAAGGATGTTTCCATATGCCTATCGTTTGATATCTTTGCATACCGTTTATTCCGCCCCCCCCAGAGAGGGTTGCGTTTCCAGGAAGTTTCCTAACCAAGTAACTGTCCGGGGGAAAAACGGTAGGGTTATATATATATATATATATATATATATATATATATATATATATATATATATATATATATATACTTTCTTTGCTTCAATGAAAACATCATTGATTTTATTTTAAGGACATGCATTTATAATTATAATAATTACAGTTTTCTGCGATCATCATTTTCTCCCTAATTATTTTGGATATATCGAAAATATCTACGGGGAAAGGATTGCGGCATGCCATGTACGAACCTCCTTTTTAATTGATGCATTTAATAGAATTAGAGAAAAAAAGTAAAACAAGATGTATCGATCAGTGTTTTCGACATTTTTAATGTTACTTTATAGTTTATCGTTCAATTTTGATCTAAATTAATGATTAGATTCATTAATTTTGCAGTTGAAATATCGCCTCATTATAAAAGCATCATTCAAATGGGGCAATTAAGATGAAGGACAGTTTTGAAGTAAAAGGGAATTGAATTTCGATATTATGCTTATGGAATTTACATCAATCATTACATAGATTTATGTAAATTATCTGTGGGGGTTTGTAGTTCGTTCAATTTAAACTCCGAAACGGCTAAGCAGATTTTCTTTAAAATTTACGAAACTTCAGTGTATACTCTTTGGACTGACCTTAGTTAAGTTTTGTCTCAGAATACCCCGATAATTACAGATAGTCGATAATGAAAATCGTTGCTAAAACCATTTCCTTCCATGTCCTCGTAAAGCAACAATCATAGAAAAGGAGTCGTAAAAATTCTACTGTGGGGAAGTTGATAGCATGATTTTTTTTTTATAAATTCTTATTTATTGTTACATTTTCCATCTGTAGGTAAAAATTCAGTACGTAATTTTTTTTTCTCATTACCTGGAAAGAAGTATACAAAGCTTGAAAAATTATGCGTTTTCTTGATTTGTTTTCTTTTTGCATAACGTGCTCAATAGGTCCAAACTGCACACGTACATTTCTTATATTTCATTTTTCGTTAACTAGAAAGATGTTTATATGAACAAAATTTATAAAAGAAAAAGTAGGGGTTTCGGAGTGCAATGTAGAATAGAAGGTATTTTGGATCAATTAGCTGCATAGAGGAATGTTTAGTTTCCCACCGTGGGATTTCACAGATTTCGATGAAAATAAAAATATTGGAGTGGGAAATATTCGTTGATCATAATTCGATACCGGGCAACGTTTGGTATCCGTGCTAGTCTCTCTCTCTCTCTCTCTCTCTCTCTCTCTCTCTCTCTCTCTATATATATATATATATATATATATATATATATATATATATATATATATATATATACACTGGCATGGAGACTATATAATAATAATAATAATAATAATAATAATAATAATAATAATAATAATAATAATAATAATAACAACAACAACAACTTATTGGGTATAAAACTTTATTACACCTATTAAAGAACGAAGATTTAGTATTTTTTATGTATCCATGATAAAACGACGGACAGAGGGATAACATTTACTTAGGGCTTAAAACAAATTAAACAATTAAGCCGTAAAGTTTACTAACCGAATATTGCCCTCCCTTTTCAAAGCATAATTGAGTTTTTTGGGTACGCGGATTCATTTCGATTTCTTTTTGACGTACTACCCAAAGGCTGCTTATTGGCTGATTTCCATTTTCCGGTCTTTACTACTCTGTCCAGTTCCTTGTTGACTCTCTTTAGCGAAGCGAATGGTGTGTTCTTTTTTTTCCTTAAAACTGGTTCTTCATCTGGTTGGTAGTTAAAAGTTTGCTGATGCTTTCCTTCATTTACCCAGTCCCGCTGTTAAACTTTAAGGAAAAAAAGAAGCTTTTTCAGATCAGCTTTAATTTCTTTTTTCTGTTAAAAACGATTCTACTTTTTGGCAAAAAGTGCTGATCGGTACATCCCACAGATTAAATTCTTGAAACCAGTCGGTCCCATATAAATTCTCCAGTTCTTGAGCACAAATAATTTCAGTTTTTAGGTGTACCATTAAAAGTGACGTGTGTAGTTTGTTCTCTTTCAAAATTTATTTTTTCTCCAGTTACCGTTTTTGCTAACGTGCCAGTTTTATTCATAGTCTGCGTATTTAATTTTTCCCACGTCTGTAGATTTATTTTCGACAATTCTGATCCTGAGTGTAAGTGTACTTTAACTTCCTTGTCTAAAATTGAAACTCAGACGTATTTTCGTTTGTTATTTTCGGGTTTCTTATTATTTTCCGTCTGTTGAACCCGAATTTTATTTTTCCTCTGTCGTTTGAGGGTGAGATTTTGTCTCCTAGTTCTTTGCATCTAAAACATTCTTTTGTAGTAAAGGGGATATCACTTTACTAATGCAAGTTTCCGCAACGAATGCAAGGGGTAGAAGGCTTCTGGTTACTTGTCTTTCGTGCTTGAGTAGAAGATAGCGTCCAGTTTCCATTTTGTTTTTTGGAAAGTACTCCTTAGTTCTTCTTTGTATGTTTTTATATATGCAATACCAGCTTCTTCGATGTTTTGAACCCTTATTGATACAAATGATCCTTTGCCAATCTTCCGCCAGCTTTTGTACAGTATAGCCTGGTTCACTTTCCAGTTTTAACAAAACTCTTTGACGGATCTTTGAGTATCTAGTCAAAGTTAAACCCTGGTCGAATATATGAGGCACTTGAAATCACTGGGACTCAATTCTGATAATTTGAAATCGTCAGCGCGTTTGTTGTCAATCGAGGCGAAAGTCAAGTAGTCCACTTCGTCTTTTTTCGTAAGGTTCAAGCATTTCCACCGTCTGTGGATCAAATACGTCTTCGAGCTAAATAGTTAAGTAAGCCATTTTACGGGTTTCGTCAACGTCAGATTGCTAGTACTTTGATGCAAGATATAGTCGACGAATTTGTTGTGTTTTGTAGCTCCTAATTTGCTGAGTAGCAAACAGATTTTTTGTTGGTCTGCCCGATTTTCACAGTCGATATTGTACATATCTTCATACCGCCTAAAAACGTTTCAAATGTTCGATTTTCGTCAGGACACTAGGTTAAATTTTTTTATTGTACATAGTACCGCACTCTGGAGTAACGCTGCATAGCTCTCTGTTGCTTTATTCCTATTCATTAAAACCTCGAGTAGTGTTTCAGTTCTCTCTTTCTCTTCTGTTTGCATTTGGATCATTCTTTCTTCTTTCTGATATAGTCTATCATCCGCTCTTCTTTGCTGGTCCATTTGAAATTCCATTAGACGTGTTAT
Organism: Euprymna scolopes; assembly: GCF_053919585.1. Taxonomy (NCBI): domain Eukaryota; kingdom Metazoa; phylum Mollusca; class Cephalopoda; order Sepiida; family Sepiolidae; genus Euprymna; species Euprymna scolopes. The sequence continues at coordinate 49,058,442 of NC_136520.1, forward strand.
CATCTCTCCCACAGTTTCGGTTGTGTCTCTTTTCATTTAATTTTCTCGAAGAGAACACTTTCTATTGTTTAAAGTGAATTTGTAACTTAAACGGAAGTTCCAGCAAGGGAATATTTTATAATTCATGGACTATTGTAATCTTCAGTAGATGTAGCAGATATGCAAAAATTATAGATTAATTTTGCATACAGTTATTTACACGTTGATACCTGCTTCTTTTGTCTTAGATTTTCAAATATTTCGTGCATGGAGAAAGATTGTTGGTTTACCGTAGAGAAAAAAAGTGCAATATACTATATACAATATACACCATACAATATACACTATACTATAAAATATAGCACACACAATAAAAAAATACAATAAACACATACAATATATAATATACAAGTCGACTTGTGTTTAGCAAATACCGGTTTAAAATAAAAACTGTTTCAAATTCCTATTTTCAGTAATAGAAATTGTTCCACGATGTGTATTTTTCTCACGGCGCTGGCGAGCAAAAATTTATCAGACAACGGAAAGTGTCTTTTTTTAAGTGCTTTAAAAAATTGGCAGGCGAAAGAAAGAAAGAAAAAAAAAGGATATCATTTCCTTTCAGTGTGCGTGCGTGCTGTTGCAAAAATAATGGGGGATGAAGAAGAAAGAAAACATTTTTTTTTATATAATCAAAAACAAAAAAATGACTTTCAAGCACGTAAAAAGAATATTTACCTTCTTCACAACTGCCTATATTTCTTTTCTTATTTTCGGCACTGTTCAATCAAGAAACTAGTCGGTCAACAATGAGAACTTTGTCATAAAACAAGAATTCATTTCCGAAAATTTCAGTAACAGAAGAAAAAACAATCCAACATAAAGCCTATGTGCAATTTGCATAAATAATTGGTTCGACCCGTATTAAGGCCACTTAAAATAAGATTACATTTTTTTAGCATGCACGAAAAAAGAAATTCTACTTATATTTCCTTGAGTAGATCAATTTAAGTGTAATGTCTTTTTTACACTGCCAGTTTCCGCCCTTGAACT
>NC_136520.1:49064470-49074470 GCF_053919585.1 Euprymna scolopes
TCGGAATAGCAACAAATAGCGATTTATGTAAGACGTTTTTTATGTGATAAAATAGATAATGTAGTCATCTTAGAGAAAAAAACAATGGAATTTAATTAGATATCTCTTATCGTGTAAAAAGTTTTCACAGGACGGGTCCTAACCAAATTTGATAAATTGAGAGTATCTTTCGAATTTGGTGTTAGGTAATTTTGTAAATTGATTCTATTGCATGGATGGTAGTCGCGAAAATGTGTTATTTCCAGCATATAATAAAACACATTTACCTAGCTCTACATGGAAAAGCTTCCTAGTAAAAATAAGCGTAGTATTGTATTTGTGTTTGTACTGCACTTACTGTTTATGACAGTTGAATGAATTGACATTCTTGTTCAATTAGTTTTTTAGTCACAATCCCGAGTGGGGTTGCATTTATCCTACATGTAAAGCAAGATTATGTCAATTTCTGCCTTTCTAACAATGTAAATCTCTAGAAAAAATATTAAGTCCTTGTTTATGCAAATCATATTGTCTGGCGGGTACCTTTTTTCTTTATTTGTGTGGAGAATTTCCCTTGGAAACTATTTTCTCAAAACTTTGCGACAATGGTTGTTTCGACCTATGGCGTAGATAAGAAATAAACACTGTAATTCAATGCTGGACTGATCCAAAAAACGCAGTGCCCTTCTCCAGAATCAGGAGATTTTTATAATCAGCTCGGCCAATCAAAAGGGAGCGAACGTAACACCTATCAACTTAAAAAAAAAAATCAGTCCGTACTCTCACCGATATCCTTCTTGGTTCCTTCTCTTCCCGAGTGTTCCGCTAAGTGATTTCTACCAATTCTTTTGTATAGAGCGATATTTTTCCCAATATTTGAAGCTATTATGTCAACTTGATAGTGTGTTATATAAATTCCGGGTACTATTGATGACTTCTCCCAAAAAATACATGATTATTCTTCCAAATTTAGTATTTACACGACACTTGATGTTCAGCTGATCCAGTCCAGAAACTAGTTTGTTAGTATTAAATATTCCTAACATCTTATTCCTATGTTTGTGCAGGTGTATGTAAGTAGACGCTAATGCGCGTGTGACAGCAACTGTACGATCACTAACATATGCAAATGACCGAGCCATATGTGAGATGGCGTTATAGCGAAGACGAAAGAAAGAAAAAAAATCGAAACACATATTGCACATGAACATTTTTACATGTGGCCTGAGGGCGTCAGGAAAAGGCGTGTCATACACACGACCGAGCAAAGACAGATTATAACGTGTTCAACACAAAAGAGACTTGCTAATCAATAAGTCTACGACAACAGCATATTATTTTCCTTGTATTGATTTTTAGGTATATATGCATTGATATCTTTTATGTTTTTTATGTAGAGTAATTTGGTTGTCGGTTGATTTTGTCTGTGTCGCATATATACTCGAGAGACAAAACAATGCAAAGAATATACTGTTGCCTAACCCTATTAATCTCCTTCGAATACGAGAAGCCTTTTGAACTGAAGGCAAATCTTCATGCTGGAAATGCCTGTAAATAAATGCCTGTTTTTATACTGGATAAAAAGGGAGGCGATTTTTATTTTCCGTTAAGCGGGTGACAGTAATATTACATGCATATATTAAAACAAGATATATATTTAGAGAATGTAAGCTTGAACAGGGGACACATCAACATAGAAGCGCACATATCGTCTAATTATATACCCATCAAATTAAATCGAAGGACAGATTCAAGAGCAAAGGCGATTACAAATTTGTGATCAAGTTCTATGTGATTAATACGTTCTTGGAATGCTGTCAGTAATGCTGAATTTTATCTCAAAAGCGATCATTATTTTTGAAACGAAAATTGTTATCTAAGTCGAGAGTCACTCGAACATGCAAACATCTGTGTTTGAAAATCTCTTAATTTATGAAGAAAAAGCTATAAAGCAAGACAACATACTGCAAAGAAGGTTCTATGTAATCAGGACATTTTATGATTAAATTTCAATTTTTAATCTTTAGCATCATAGTTGAACAATATACATTATATTCCGCTTGTTCATTTCTTAGTCAGTCTATATAATACACGCTGATAAAGGGAGAATGGAATACTTAAGGGCCAAAATGATTCAGAGAATTTCACATTTACGAACATTGGCTTTTAAAATTTCGAACTCTCGCAGACATACCAATTAACCAACACACACTCATGTATTTGAATTCCATTCAAATACACGATCCTTGTTTATAATATAAGAAAAAATAAAGTCGTTGTTATTTCGACATTTAGTCATTTTCACCAAAAAACGAATATAATTCAGTAATTCTATTGAAATATGTAGAACAATATTAGTTTCCGGTTATTTATCAGTATGTAATAATTTTTCCTCATTTGGGTGAGTTGTCCACTATATTAAATACGATAGATACTATTTTTAAAGCTATGTTAACAAACTAATATTTACTGCGTGTTATTTTTTCTCTGTTCATACAACTTATCATCAACTATAACCAAGCAAAATATCAGTTTTACCTAAAAACTACATTTGATTAAATGTGTTAATTATTCTGTGGGATTTCCACGGGTCATGCTTGTTCTGTATATTTATGATGACAATATAGAACAAGGTGGGTTATTCCGTTTACACGAATCGTTTCTTCGTATCTGATGCTATTTATCCTAACCTTTTAGCCGATATTCCTACTGAAAACATTTGTAGCAGGTTCTACTCGAACTCTAAAACATGTGTAGCATTTCCTACTGAAATGTTTTTATAGTAACTGCGGATATATATTACCCTCGTACCATTTGTCATGATTGCGAAACATAGTAAACAGTCCTTGATCATATTCTGTGTATCTATTTTACTGAATACGGAGACTCCGTTATACAGAAAAAATGTAACGTAAAACCGATAATTATTAGGTTATTGCATAAGTTCCCACCGTTTTACTAAGAACATCAAATAATTTTAACAGCAAAAGTAAGAATCTGTGGGTCCTATGCTCCAAGTATTTGTGTAACTCCCATTAATTGAAGGTGGCGTGTAATTGTCGCAAAATCCAACTTCATCTTTACATCCAATTCTCTACATGCCATATGGGCATCTTCCTTCAAAAGAACTCTGATTTAGTTTTCCTCTCTCTTGATTGGTCTTTCGGAATAAAGAGCGTCATTGAGGTTAAAATCCCCGTGTTTCAATCTGGTAAACAAATCTCAAACAGTTCTCTCAGCTATAGAGTTTTCTTCATATATTCCACAAATAACCTTGGTTCGTTACAACTCTACTTTCAACCAAGTCGTTGTTTGTGTCGTTCACCACACTCTTTTCTTCTACCTCTTCTTTTACACACGTCCGTTCGCTTTAGTGACTAAAAATCGTCTGTACTCCCGTTTTCCTTTCCTCGTTATTTATGGAACCAGGGTACGAGATTCTCCGAGATTCCCCGAAATTCCACGAGACTGTTTTTCCACATAAAAGCCTGCGAGCGCCATCTTGATTCTCAATTTGTGCTCTGCAGGCACAAACGCGCAGCCGCTTTAACGTTAAGCCACTTGTTTCTCCACACTTATCTCATGATCACACAGACGGCAGGGGTTGGCGATCGCCGCCGTCGGGTGGTTCTGCGAAGGGGTACAATGCTGCTCTCGTCTTCGCGTGCGCTCTCATCCACTGTCTGATGGTCGGGGAAGGCTTCATCTCCGTGGAGGCTACTGATAACAGAGTTATCGCTTGATAGGGATGGTGCAAACCAAAGCGATGTCCCACTCGTCTCAGAGTCAGAGTCACTCTCATCGTCTACTGGAGGTGGTACGTGTCGCCAGCTGTAGGTCCCTAACGTGACGGGGTACGCCATCAGCCTGGACACACTGCTGACTCACCACATCGGTCACTGTGCCCCGTTTATACTTGTCAGTACATCGGTTTCCTGGCGGCTTCACCCAGACAGCATCCCCTTTGGCATATCGATTCCGTTCTATCTCAATGGTCACAGTTGTATCGGGGTGGATTCCTTTTTCTCGGACACGGTACTGATAGATTGCGTTTGCAGGCGCCGTTGCTGAAGAGACGCCATCCTTCGGCATGAGATTATACTAGTACACAGCTTCTGCGATCGTGCACTGCTTCCTGGCTGCAATTGTTTTGATGTGGCGATGGCTTCTCTCAGCTATATCATTGCCAGAAGGCAAATAAGCGCATCTAAGCCGCAGCCGCACACCCTATTCTTGTAAGAACTGGCTCATCTGATGTTTGCAATAGGCTGGGTCGTTGTCCGTCAGCACTTCATCGGGCGCACCTCTTTCACAGAACACGGATGACAGCTGGCGAATAATGTTGCAAGAGTCCTGGCTCCCGAGGAGTCTCCAGACCGCGAAACGTGTAGGCCCACAATTGATGAGGGTAAGGAAGTGGTTGCCACCGTAGTGGGCGATGTCCATGCCCACTCTCTGCCACTTATCACTCACTCCAAACTCCCCTTTCTTCCATCGTGCTGGAGCTGGGTCGATGGATTGGCAGGCCTCGCAACTTTCCACCACTCTCCATTTTTTTTAACGAAACGGCGGGAACTTATGCAACAACCTGATATTTAATACTTTATCGATTGTTGAGGGTCGTGGAATTGTTTTTTGCGTAAGAATGATATGTTTGCAAAGTGCAAAATTCCGTAACAAATAGATCTAAGTGTGCCTTAATATCCATACGAAGTTCAGAGGTAACCTATAACTTTACTTAATAAGCTTTGATTTCGATGAGATTCACATAAAAAAGCAGTGAGCTTACATAAACACATTGTAAATGTAGTCCGAAAAATCCTAATAATGTAAATTATAAAATCCGATTTCATGATCATTCAAAATATATTAACTCAATGTAAATGCTATTTATATTTAAAATACATACTTGCAGGTCCTTTGGAAATTAACAGCAGACTCTTTCATGTGTAATTTCTTGATGTTCAGCGTAAAGAGAGTCGCTCTTATATTAATGTATCTCTTTTTGCTAAACTACAAAAGTGCTTATCTTAGCTAGCGAGAACACCTGCCGTGGCCCAGTCGTAAAGTACACTTTAATATGATCTTTAAATTATCCAGATTTTATATATATTATTATAAATTTTATGCTCTATCGATTTTTATATATTATAAAGTTGAGGTGTCAAAAAGAAAAAAAAACAGTCAGATAACTTCGGTGTATCAGCTTGAATCGATACCGAAACAAAAAACTCATGACGAATCTTGTATTTATATTTTTAAAGAAATACATGGAAAGTATTAAATATTAAACGATAGTGACTGAGAAAAAAAACATGTAAGCGTGAAAAATAAAGGAACACATTGATGTATAGTTGAAGCAAACCGTCGAAGACACGTAACGCATCGATGAAATATTTTGGTAATTCAATAACTGGGACTATACTCGAGTGGCACCTGAGTGGCTCTATTACAGATCAGAGTTCATATGAGGATAAAAAGGTACGTCTCACGAGTGTATTGCTCAATGAAAATGAATTGAGGTGCAAAATGTATATAAATGTGGAGAGATAAGCTATGTTGATATTTTCGTCGTTTTTACGTAACACGTATAGGAAACACAATCGATACATTCTGTTCGTCTTTCTGTTTTAATAACACTAAAAACATAACCTCTACATCTCACTGGTTTTGTACCCACGAACACGCAAGACTGGTCAGACGGCGAAAAGAATCCCTAATGGTTTATACAATGATCTATAAATGAAAATAATGCGTGGGAGATATTTATGATATTAACATCGGAAGTTTTGCATAAGATATTAACTAAAGAAAATACGAACTTATAAACCAGCTTTTAAGCAAGTAGAATAAGTATATTTGATAAATCTGTGATAACTTCTAGTTTGAATATTTTTTTTTTACCAGGATTTACGATTATTGAATTGAATGATACTAGAATAAATACAAAATAAAGCTAAGAAAAAGCTTACAATTAAAGATACTAACAGTTAGGCAATCATAACCCAGTAGCAATTACAAACAAATTCTGATTAATGGGGAAATTGAAAATCAAGTGTAGTAATCCGAGTGAAGTAATGAATAAGGATACTAAATAATGATTTTCTTGTTTGAGTTACACTACTAAACCCATTAAATTTAGTCTATTAAATTTAGTGCATTAAATTTATGAGATGTAATAATACTTAATGATAAACTGATTCAGTTGGTGTAAATAAGTAATTATTATTTAAAACATCGTGAATAGAAAATGTATATAGTGATAAAAATCTAAACTATTAACTTCATAATATACTGGACAGATTTAAACACTAAAATTCAACAATCTGACTAATGTCGGAACAAATACATATGCATGAATAAACATTAATTAAAGATAAAAAGGAAAACCTATGGCAAATCGATAAATTAATATAAATAAGCATAAAAAACAAAGAACATACAAAATATGAAATTAATTCAAATGTAATGTTAAAATTAAGTCTATTTTTAATTCTATTAGAAATGGTTAAATATTGTTATGTCGGGAAAAGAGTTGATTGTCACTTCTTTGGAAATCCAGATAATAAAAATATCATATAAAAGAATCGGCAATTCAAATTAATATATATCGTTTAAAAATAGGTTAAAACTAGAATTGAGGATTCTTTTGTTTGCTAAAAGTGTGTTTGGACAAACATATGTAAAGCCACGTGAAAATTAATCACGTTCGGAAACACTAATCTGACGTGCTAAACAATAGGGATTTCTCAATATAGGATTCTGTGGGTTCGGAGGTAAAAGAGTTGATCAGACAGAGTTGGAAAGTAAAGAGTTGGTTAGATGATGAGTAAGAGTCAGTTGATCAGAGAGAAATGATTTAATGACTGAGAAAATATTTCCAGTAATACCGTAGCTGGAAATCTTATGAAGTAGGCCCTTATGCAATACCTTATTGAAGGCCTTCGATATGTCAAGAGCAATTGCCCTGGAAAGTAAACCTTTGTCAAGAGATTCACTTATCCTGTGTGATATAACCGTTAGCACATCTGCTGTAGATCTTGCAGAGCGGAAACCATATTGCATTTCACTAAGAAGGTTGTTTCTGTTGAATAAATCTGTAGAAAAATATGAAAAAATGTAAATGAATTTCTACTATGGGATTATCTATAAGGTACAACATTTTGTTTCGCATTAATTGAACAATAATTATACGACCTGACCGTTTGTCACTAAGTTTACACCCCCTCGGAGATCAAGTTTACTGTATAATAAGTCTTGGGTACCAATTAAAATCCAGCTGCGAAATACAAATTCTGGATCCTGACAAAAAATTTGACATGTTAAAAATCACAATACCTACAATTAAAAAGTATATATATATATATATATATATATATATATATATATATATATATATATATATATATATATATATATATATTATATATATATATAAAAATACATATATTATATATATGTACATATTAGTATTATATATATATATATATATATATATATATATATATATATATATATATATATATATAATATAATATAAAGCTGAATGCCTGTGTGTGCATGAGTGTGTGTGGTGTCTGGTCACGTATAGGCTTCTAGATGGTTGACAATTTAAAAAAAAAACTTATTACATATAATGATAGAAGATGTATCGAACCACTGGAATAAGTATGTTTGATCTGGCAGAACGGTGGCTCATTAAAATTGTGAGGTCTGCGTTCGCGCCTGGTACACAAAGTATGGAAACGAAAAATTGTAAAATTAAAAAAAAAAACGTTTACAAGTGTTTTTGATATATATGTACATAATAATAATTTGATAAGTATGTTGTATCTTAAATAGGGATGGTATAAATAAATTGTGGGGTCTGCGTTCGCGCCTGGTCTCTATAGAATGGAAATAGGCTCACACTTTAATAAATATTTCTCATATCTTTAAGCGTAAGTATACTTTGATAATTACGTTTCAGTTTGAGGAAATATGGTATAATAAAATTATGGGGTGATCGTTCGCACCTAACCTCCATAGAATGGAAATATTTCACAAAGTTTAACAAGGTTTTTATATATAGATCCACAGAATATTGTGATAAATGTTTCAATGTGAACAGGTATGGTATAATAAATTATGGGGTGTATCCATTTTATTTTTACTTTCATCACATTTTGCTTTGGTTTTGATACCGCCAACTTCGAAGCTATCTCATTAGAACCCTTCGTTTCCATAACGTATCATACTTTCTTAAATCAGAATCTATTTTCTGTAGGCTGTTGTCGAACCCAGTCAACGACGGGTACTTTTTCTAGTATATATATATATATATATATATATATATATATATATATATATATATATATGTATATATAGTCAGTTATAAAATATACATGACTATTAAGCTACACTGAATATTTCGCGTTTCATCCACTCTAGAATTCTTCAGGCTAAACTTACTAACTATCTAAACCTATGCATTGATCACTGTTGAAGTAAATAATTTAAGTGTACGCATAAATTCATACATTCGTATATTAATTAATGTGAGTATATGAAGTATATATATATATATATATATATATATATATATATAAGCAAGTAGTTAATAAAATATGTAAAATAAACACGGTAAAAAAGTTAAAAACATTTAATTTAAAAAAAAAGAAGTACAAAATAAATGGGTAGTTCTTAATCCGCGAAGTTTCGAAGCAATACGTTCCTCCTCATTAGAGGGTAGGATTTTGCAAAAAAAAAAAAATGCGGGATCGGATTTTGCTTGCAAATAAATTTAATGAAACTACCAGTAAGCCATAGATCTTATTGGTAACAAAAAGTGAAGCAGAGGGAATAGAGTGAAGAAATAGATGATTCGTCGTGAATGGATAATCAGATGAAGAGTAAAATATCCAATAACAGTAAAATCCGAAAACGTTGATTAATTCCCATTCCCACATGTAAAATCAAGGGGATCGCGCAATTAGAACATGATCCAAAGTAATCACAAATTAACAAGGAAAAGGGAATGAGTACAAATAATATTATACAAATAAATGTAAGATTACTCCTCTACGCTGCGGTGCTAGTGCGCTTTCGTTATCTAAAATACAGTTCGTCCACGTTGTGGTTTTTCCGAGTCTTTGCCGTCTGAAATATCGCTCGTCCAAGTTACGTTGATCCCCCTGGCCCATGTTGCTGGATGCTCTTGAGGAAACTTCCTTAAAGAAACAAAAGAAATACAGGTAAATAATCGGCCTATCATTTGTAGAAGTTATGTCTGCTTATAAAAGAGATAACAACAAATATAAAACACCCCAAAATGTACTAATTATGTATTCCTTCCTTTATCTCACGTAATTGAACACTGCGACATCAACTAGTAACTGTAATTGTTGACGCTTTTAGACTAGGATAAAGTCTCTCTTTCTCTGTTTGTCTCTCTCTCCTTTCTCTCTCTCTCTCTCTCTCTCTCTCTTTGTCTCCCGTCCTCTCTCGTAAATTCTACTAGTAATTGGCCGTTGAAATACTTCGATTTAATACCAAGGTACAACGGCGAATAAAGAGCGTATCTTTGCATAAGCCGCTGTTATCTTTTCCTTGTCCCTTTCTCAAGGAACTATTATTAGCATTAGTGATTTCCCGGCTATTTATTTGTTGCATTTTTAATCAGGACTGATTATCTAGTCGATTCATGATTTGTTTTCCCTTGGTCCTTCTTGGCTCATTTAAAAAAAAAAAAAAAAAACTTTCTCAGAATTACGGATTTCGTAGTTATTAGTATCGTTTTCTTATAAGGACTCCAGCTCGGGATGTCACTTCTCGCAGCAGTGTCTGTTTCTCAGTTTTACTGAACTCTTCTCTTATTCCGACTCACACAACCATTCGTGCAGACTATTATATCGACGTAGGTTTTTACGCCTGAAAGATGCGAACCGCATTTTGATAACTATTTAAAACTAGCTATAATTCGATTTTTGCCATTGCCCCATTTCTAGCTTTTGCCCAAGTTATCCGCCATTCATTTCCACGG
>NC_136520.1:49079470-49111970 GCF_053919585.1 Euprymna scolopes
ACTAGAGTAGGGCATTGTTTTCTTAGCCTTCTAGACAAACATTTTCCAAGAACACATAGACTACATAAACTTTTTAATAGAAACACGGTGAAAGTTAGTTACTCGACAGCTCCATCAATAAAGTCGATAATATCCAAAGAACCAAAAAAGATAGATAACGCAGGCTGCTCTTGCAGGACCAAAAATAGCTGTCCATTGGAGGGTAATTGTAAAGCTGAATCCCTTGTCTATGAGGCCACAGTAACGGAACAATCCACAAATATACCGGAAATATATATAGGTATGACAAAAGGCCAATTTAAACAAAGATATTATGCACATATGAGCTCCTTTAGAGCTAAAACAAGGATGAATACAGCATTAGCTACCCGCGTGTGGGAGCTTAAAGAAAAAAATACACCCTTTTCCATAAAATGGAGAAAAATAGAGCATAGACCAGCATACGTCCCGGAATTAAGTCAATGCTCACTCTGTAACGCAGAGAAATACTACATCTTCCGGTCCATTCATGACCCAAAAATAAAATGTTTAAATGTGAGGAGTGAAGCTTTGAAAAGTTGCATACATAGAAGGAAGGGGCTCCTAATAAATTGGATCAATGAAAAGAACACAACTTAGATGTTGTTTATATATATATATATAAGGAAACAAAATTGTAAATACATAAATAATTAGTCGGTAAACTTGGATTTTAATCGCAATTGTATTATAGATTTTTAATTAATGTCATATATATATATATATATATATATATATATATATATATATAAATTATATTTTATAAATGTAATTTATAATCTATTTCGAATTTAAAACTATAGAAAAATATAATAATGTTAATAAACTAGGGAAATCACTTAGGATAGATAAATACTCACTTCCCCAAACCTTGAAAGATTTGGGTTTTTAAAAAATTATTTTTAAACGTATTTCGAAATTTTTAAACGTGATTCGATATAATTAAAAATATATTTTTTAAAACTTTAAACGTGTTTTTGGAAATTTTTAAATGTTCGATATAATTAAACGAATTTTTAAGTTTTTAACCGATACCAATACAGATTTTTAAGTTTTTATACATAAGGAAAGAGATTTTAAAATTAAATGGGGTTCAAATTAAAATCGATTCATATAAAAAAAACATTTTTCGAAATTAGATCTTAAATTTAAATAATTCAAAGTTGAAAATTAGGTATTACATTACCCGATATATATATATATATATATATATATATATATATATATAGATTTAGATAGATAAAAAAGGGGGGGGATTAAACAAAACGAGATTTGAACGTGGATTCGCGAGGTATATATACTTCACACTTCCGGTTATAAGATAGACGAATATTGGCTGAAGAGAGCTTGATAAGGATACCTTACACGGGCCTTATTATCGGGCTTGAAACCGACGGTACCAATGACCTGTCTCAACTAACAACTTTCTGTACACAAAATATATATATATATATATATATATATATATATATATATATATATATATATACAGCCATATATACCTAATAAACGAAGCCAATATTACTAATGTTTTTTATTAAATTTTCACCCTTTGAAGCAGAGGGCTACTATCAGGGACTTAATTTGCAGGGGCATAATTAAGGGAGATGAGTAGAAAAATGTTTGTTCATATTACACTGTAACTTCTGCATATCAGTACAGTTGGGAAAGCAGAATCCCGGAAGGGAGTTCCAAAGACTTGCTGTTCTGCCGGAGAAACTATTGGAGTAAAATGCCATCTTGCACCTAGGGATCTCTACTGTAAAGGGATGAGACTTACAAGCTTGTCGGGTTTGCCCGGGGCAGTTACGTCGAGGGGGCACAAGTGCTTGCAGTTCGTCAGCGCATTCACCATTAAAGTATTTGTAGAACAGGCAGAGGAATGCAACATATCGTCGATGGGGCAGAGGCTGAAGCCTAGATGACAGTTCAGGACCTATCAGGTTGCCGACTCTCTTTTGAATGTTGTCCATGAGCGAGAGACAAGTAGCAGATGCTCCAGCCCAGATGCGACAACAGTACTCCATACATGGCCGAATGGTGGTCTTATAGAGGTGCAGGATAATTTCAGGCGTAAGTACTTTTCTAGCACGGTAGAGGGAGCCAACCTTCCTTGCAGCAGCCTTGGCAATGCTCTCAATGTATCCATTCCAGTTCATATTCCCTGTAAACGTTAGGCCGAGGAGTTTAAAAGACGTACTTTCAGGCAGTCTGTTCTTTGCCATTGGTATTGGTGGTAGAGAAAGTTTCTTGTAGTTATTGAAGGAAACAAGCTTAGTCTTAGCAGCATTGAATGTGACCATCCATTTTTGTCCCCATTCCACTACGGATTGGAGGTCATCCTCCAGTGTTTCTGCCATTTCCTTGGATATGTGTTCATTTTTTTTACCCTCATATCTGTTATAGAGCGTGGTGTCATCGGCAAATATACCCATCTCCGATACAATTTTATCAGGGAGGTCATTTATGAATATCAGGAATAATGGAGGCCCAAGGATAAACCCCTGATGTACTCTCGCATTTGTGTCATATTGTTTAGATGTACGACCATCGAGGACAACTTGGAGTTTTCTCTTACTTAAGAAACCCTGTCAAAAGCCTTAGGTATATCACGGGTTACCGCTCTACCCTCCCCAGTTTTGTCCAATGAACGGTATATTCGTTCAGAAACTATAGTTAAGATATCTACTGTTGAAGGGCTTGCCTGTATCCATATTGTTTGTCAGTCAGGAATTTAGAAGCTGTTAGGTGCTGGACTAGGGCTTGATTAACTAAGGACTCAAATACTTTCGCGAAAAGCGGTAGGAGGCTAAAGGGGCGATAATTTAGTGGGTCAGTTCTTTCACCAGAATTCTTGAAGACGGGTACCAGAGAAGCGGTTTTCAAACATTTATTGGAAAGTTTGGAGAGAACTGGAGCAACCTCGGCGGACCATTTTTTTTTAATAGCACATCCGGAATGATATATGGTCCACATGTTTTTGAGGTGTCTATGTTTTTCATAATAGCATGTACATGAGAAGGTGTGATTTTCAAATCATCTAGTGTGGCGTCTGTTCGCAAAGGAAAATCAGGGAGGGAGTGGTGTACCGTGTCCAGTGTGGAGTTTGCGGCAAACCGACTGGCAAACATATTAACCTTGTCAGTTGCCGTACGAGCAACCTCATGATTGTTTGATAATTATATATATATGCACCTGAAATTCGATATTTTAAATTAGTTTAAGATTTAGTACCAAAGAATTTTAATTTACGAACACTAAAACTAATTTCACTTTTCATAATGAACACAAATCAGCATTTTTGTATTTGCTTGCATCTCTGGAGGAAACAGAAGCCACGAATTACAATGTATAAACTTTATCTGTAACTCGGAATTCTCTTTTTTTGTCATTATTGATTTTGTATATTTTTACAAACACACGCACACATAAACGCAGACGCACCCCCATACACACACACACACATATATATATATATACATATATATATACATATATATATATGCACACATATATATGTGTCGTATATGTGTGTCTGTAGATTTTTGTACTTACGTGTAAGTCTAACACATTACTAATTAAGAAATAAGTAAATATATTGTATAGATGTTACTTGTAATTGAATCACATGGGTTTGAAATTACATAGAAAAGCGAAGATAGAGTTTTATTTTTGATAGCTGAATAATGCATGACTATAGCTATGCATATCTCTTTTTTAAGGAAACACGTTTTTTTTTTTTGTTTTTTTTTAATTATATTTTCACCCCAAACAAGGCACATTGCCACTTTGGTGTAGGGGGCTACTATCAGGGGAAACATCTACTGGGGCACTATGTAGGGATTAGGGCAGCGAGATGTTGGTTCACGTTGCACTTGAACTTATGCATGTCAGTACAGTTGGGGAAGCAGTGACCTGGAATGGAATTCCAAAGTCTAGCAGTTCTGGGGAAGAAACTACTGGAGTAGAACGATCTTTTACATCTAGGGATCTCTACAGTGTGGGGGTGGGATTTTGCAGCTTGTCGGGTCTGTCGAGGGTGTTCACGTCGTGGGGGCACAAGTGCTTGCAGTTCTTCAGAGCATTCACCATTATAATACTTGTAGAACAGGCAGAGGGATGCAACGTTTCGACGATGGGACAGAGGCTGAAGTTTTGATGCCAGTTTAGGGCCTATCAGATTTGCGACTCTCTTTTGAACCCTGTCAAGGAGAGAGAGAATAGTAGCCGATGCACCGGCCCAAATATGACAGCAATACTCCATACATGGGCGAATAGTGGCCTTATAGAGGTACAGGATACTTTCGGGTGTTAGAAGTTTTCTAGCACGGTAGAGAGAGCCCACCTTCCTCGCAGCGGCCCTGGCAATGCCCTCGATGTAATTGTTCCAGCTCATGTTTCCTGTGAACGTTAGGCCAAGGAGCTTGAAAGACGTACTCTCAGCTAAAGAGTTGTTGGCCATTGCTATAGGTGGTAGAGAAGGTTTCCTGTAATTATTGAATGAAACCAGTTTTGTCTTGGTGGCATTGAACGTTACCATCCATTTTTGTCCCCATTCCACTACTGATTTGAGGTCATCCTCCAGTGTTTCTGCCATTACTTTAGATATATGTTCATTTGTTTTCCTGTCGTGCCTGCTATAGAGTGTGGTGTCATCAGCATATATACCCATCTCAGAGGCAATTTTATCGGGGAGGTCATTTATGAATATCAGGAACAGCAGAGGACCAAGGATAGATCCCTGGGGCACTCCGGCATTTATATTATATTGTTTAGACGTACGACCGTCGAGGACAACCTGGATTTTTCTCTTATCTAAGAAGGATGTAATTATGTTAAGTATTCTACCAGTGATACCGTAAGATCTAATCTTCCTGAGGAGACCCTCATGCCATACCCTGTCAAAAGCCTTAGATATATCTAGAGCTACCGCTCTGCCCTCTCCCGCTTTGTCCAGTGAATGGTATATGCGTTCAGAGATTACAGTGAGGATGTCTGCCGTGGAACGGGCTTGTCTAAATCCATATTGATGGTCGGTCAGAAGTTTAGCATCTGTAAGGTGCTGGACTAGAGCATGGTTAATTAAGGTCTCAAATATTTTGGCAAAAAGTGGGAGGAGGCTAATAGGGCGATAATTTAATGGGTCAGTTCTTTCGCCAAAATTCTTGAATACTGGTACCACAGAAGCAGTTTTCCAGCAGCTCGGAAAGCAAGATTCATTAAGGCATTTGTTGTAGAGTTTGGAGAGAACTGGAGCTACTTCGGCTGAGCACTTTTTTAATAGCACAGCTGGGATGAGGTCGGGTCCACATGCTTTGGAAGTGTCAAGGTTTTTTATGATAGCATGCACCTGAGCAGGGGTGATTTCCAGATCGTATGGCGTGGCGTCTGTCCGCATAGGAAAGTCAGGTAGGGGGTGGTTTAAAGGGTCCAGTGTAGAGTTGGAGGCAAACCGACTGGCAAGCATGTTAGCCTTCTCGGTTGCTGAGCAAAGAACCTCGTGATTGTTGGTTAGTGGGGGAATCGTTGATTGCCCATTATTTACTACACTGTTGTAGATTTTCCAGAAGTCACGAGTTCCTAATTTTTGTGCTTCGATGGGTTTTTTAGTGGTTTCCGTAAATTCCCTCTTAGCTGTCGCTATTTCTTTCTTAACGTTACTTCTAGCTTCTATGTACTTTTGTCTGTTTGAACTGGACTTATGTCGGTTAAACCTTCGGAATGCATGCTGCCTTTGAGCAATGGCAGTTGCGCAAGTCGAAGTAAACCATTGGGGAGAGTGGGGCTTGCTATAGAATTTCCGCATGGGAACATGCGCTTCAATTGCAGTTTTGAACCATTCAGTGGTCTCAGTTGCACACTGTTCAGCAGGAAGAGAAAAAATATTTCCCCATGGGGCGTTTCTGATAAGATCTCTGATAGCTTCCCAGTCAGCCTTTTTATAATATCTGGTTGTTTTGAGAACTGGCTCTTCAGTTTTGGGTCTAGAGTTTAGGGCGATTTCAACCATTATTACCGCATGATCAGCGTTCCCAAGTGGGCTGTCGGATTTCGTTACACAATCATCAGGAATTGTGGTCAAAAACAGATCTAATAGTGATGCGTGTTGTTCTTCCTGATCAGGGAAGCGGGTTGGAAAAGTAACAATTTGCGATAGGGAGTGAGATACAGAGAAGCTATGAGTTGCGCTGCCTGCTGCATCTGTATAAGTAGAGAATCCAAGCCAGTTTTTGTGATGGACATTAAATTCACCAAATACATGTACTTGGGCGCTAGTGTCGAAGGAGAGTGCTGTGTCTATGCTGTCAGATACTTTGTTTATTATGGTGCAGTCTTGGGTCGAAGGAGAGCGGTAGAGAAAGTAAAAGTAGCTAATGTTGTGTTGCATGATTAGTCTAAAGCACATAAAGGCTTGATCATCCGTTTCTAGGTTTGTCTCTCTAGTCAGGGGAAGGGTATTACGAATGTAAACTCCAAGTCCGTGCATATGTCTGTCAGAGTCCTTACGGCAGAGTGGGAGATATCCAGGCATGTTAAAGTAGTTAGAGGGGATGGAGGAGTGTAGGTTAGTCTCACTTAGTGCTAAGATATCCGGGGCATTTGTTAGGAGAAATGCTTCAACATCAGCTAAATTAGTTCTAAGCCCACGGATATTTGTGAATGCAAGCCTCAAGGGAGGAGGCAAGTTGAATTTGTTTGACCCTTAGCCTGGTTTAACCTTATTTTTAGATTGTACTGTCATCATGTTTTTTAACGAGTTTCAGTTGGGTTAGGGGAAGCCGAGCAGGAGGTTATGCAGAATATCACACATGCATCACAAGTAGACCATCAGCTGACCCACCATCAACTAGGACTGTGGCCTCAGGAAAGCCCACCGGGGATGAGTTTACAAGACACTGACTAAGTTATTCAAACAAAAAAAAACATGAGCATTTTATTTGAAACATCTTTATTATAATAGTGTCAGCCTCAATATTGGAATACAATTATGTTATATTTCACGAATGTGTTAGCACATGTCGGTTAATACTGACATAAAAAAAAAACAAATGTCAATAGTTTCACAGACGATGATCAGGACGTTTCTTAACAGCACAGTCGTTATTCAGTAATTATTTCAATGCTATATATATATATATATATATATATATATATATATATATATATATATATATATATATATATCTTGCTTTCCTTATTGCTGGTAAATTATCTCTGTGGTAACACTTTCCAACCAATAATTCTGGCGAAAAAAACGGAAAACGGAAAAACCCTCCGAAAGAAGAAATGGAAGTAATTTTATGTATATATATATATATATATATATATATATATATATATATATATATATATATATATATATGTATGTATATATATGTATATATATGTATGTATATATATGTATATATATATGTATGTATATATATGTATATATGTATATATATGTATATAAATGTATATGTATATATATATGTATATATATATATACATATATATATATATGGCGTCATAAAAACAAAATAAAAAGTAATTGCAACTTCTCTTAATTTTCTGAATGTCAAATCATGCTCAACTGCATTTTATTTACTACTTGTGGATGTATAGCTGCTATTTCTTCTGATTGATTAAGGTAAAACGTGATTGATTGATTAATAGAATAATTAAATAGATGATGTTGGGCTACGATAAAGTAACTGTAAAGAAACGTATTTAAGGAATAAATTGTAAGATTGTCAATATCTAAACATTCAGAATATATACTTTTGCAATTAATTTTATACACACACACACACGCATATATATATATATATATATATATATATATATATATATATATATATATATATATATATTGCTTTCCTTATTGCTGGAAAATTGTCTCTGTGGTACCACTTTCCAAGAATTCTGGCGAAAGAACAGATCCATTAAATTGACGCATAATTAGCCTCCACCATTTTGCACCAATGTATTTGAGTCCATAATCAATCAAGACCTAGTCCACAACCTTGCAACTACTAATCTTCTGCCCTATTTACAATATGGAGTTAGGCAAGTCCGTTTTACTGTAGATATCATAAGTGTTAACTATGAAGGTATTTACCAAGCACTGGATAAATCACAGGAATGTATGGCAGTAGATATATTTAAGGCTTTTCTCAGGGTATGGCTGGGGTTTCTTCACAGGGACACCAGATTATCTGATATATATATATATATATATATATATATAAACATGTATATATATAAATATATATATATACATTTATTATATATATATATATATATACATAAATGTATATAGATCTAATATATATATAGATATAAGCAAATAAATATATATATATACACATATACCTATGACTAAAACTATATATATATATACATATATATTACATATATATATATATTACATATATATATATACATATATATTACATATACATACATATTACATATACATTACATATACACACCCACACACACACGCATATATATATATATATATATATATATGTATATATAATTATTTTCACTGTCAGAAAACGTCGCAGTTACAAAATTTCTAGCTTGATAAGCATTCCGTAATGGCAAGTTTTAGTATAAAAATCCTTCTTGCAAGACATCGACTGATCGTGACGACCACGTTGCTTATTAAAGTGTAGTAAATTTGTTTGACTGGGTGATTATCGCCGCGTTTTGCTTTATCTGTGTAAGTTAATAGACTTACATGTGTGGGTGGAGGTTTCCTCAGTTCGTAGAGTGATCGCCTCGCATGTAAGTGTTTCGGGTTCGGAATCCCGACTTCATATGTCTGTAACCGATGGGCCCAAATGAGCACGAAACTCGAGTGATGGGCTTCCGGTTTCTTAGCTGTCATGACTCTTGTGAACTTTGAAGTTTTTTAGCTGTGGAAATTAGTGCACACACACACACACACACACACACACACACACACACACACACATATATATATATATATAAATACACACAACTCAAAAATCGGAAATTAAACAAAACTGCAGCTAATAACTGTTATGAACCAAAATTTAATTTTCACTCAATCTGTACATTTTTATTAGCTTTATTTTTGTTCGATTTTTGAGTTGTTCTACAACTATGGGTTTCACTTAGAGTAAAATCTGGTGCCATTTTGAATATGTGTTTACAAGACTTAGAAGGTATCGATAAAACATATAAATACACACACATATATATATATATATATATATATATATATATATATATATATATATATACTAGCAAAAGTACCCATCGATCACTGGGTGCAAAACAGCCTACAGAAAATGGACTCTGATTTATGAAAGTATAATAGGTTATGAAAAGTAAGGGTTGTAAAGAGATAGCTTCGACTTTGGGGGTATCAAAACAAACACAAAATATGATGAAAGTAAATATAAATAGATAAACCTCATAGTTCATTATACCATACCTGTTCACACTTAAACAATTACCACAATATTCTGTGGATCTATATTAAAACGCATTGTTAAACTTTGTGATATATTTCCATTCTATGAAGGTCAGGCGCGAACGAACACCCCATAATTTTATTCTACCATATTTCTTCAACTGAAACATAATTATCAAAGTATGCTTATGCAGATAGATATGGTAAGTTTTTTATTACTGTGTGTGCCTATTTCCATTCTATGCCAGGCGCGAACGCAGACCCCACATTTTTATTATACTATCCCTATTAAAGTTAAAATATACCTATCAAAGTAGTATCATGCACATCTATATCAAAACACTTGTAAAAGTTTTATTTTTATTTTTTAATTTAAATTTTTTCTATACTTGTGGACCAGACGCATAAGCATACCCCCAATTTTAATGAATCATCATTATGCCAAATCAATCATATCCATACGTGTGTCTCAATACATCTTCTATCATTATATGAGATTAGTATTCGATAATAGTCAACTATATAGGAGATATTCATGACCAGACTCACACATACACAGACGTTCAGCTTTATATTATAGATATATCTATTCTTAAAAAAGACATTTTAAAGCTAAATACACTTTCTCACCATATTCTCCTGTACATTCTAGCAGTAGGAAGCAGACATTTTTTTCCTGCTGTTACTCGTTTTTCAATTATCGGAGTTCCAGTAATACTCGACTAATTTGTAATAGTTTTTCTATTGATGGATATTTTGAAAATTATTATTGAAATTTATTCTTTGCAACACACCTTGTATTTGTTCTAAATTTAAAATTAAAAAATTTTTATTTAAATTATTTTACACTTTCACATAAACTAACAGCTTACAAAGCTGTTTATATTTTAGTTTCGCAGAAATTTTCATAATTGCATTTTTAACTTGTCAGTATTAATACCGATTATTTAAATTTCAATATTAACTGTTACCAGCATGCACTGTTTCTTTTATTTTTTTTAAATCAAACGCTGCTTATTATAAGAGGAATTTTACGTTGTCAAGTCGCATAACTAGCGCTTTAACATTTAATCATATTAGACTGTGTGTATTTCTGTAAATACTCACATGGGCTTATAAAATTAATTTTTATAAACTACCAGCATTTTATTTTTTTAATCGGTTGTTATAAACATAATTAATTGATAACGGTAAATACTTATCAAGTGCTAAACAAAATAATGCCCTCTTACAAGACAAGCAATCTGATAATTTGAACCTTGCAAAATTGATTTGGTTTCAAACCGTGCCTAAACCTTTCTCAAGATTAAGTTATATGTGCAATTAAAATCCGTTTCCGGTTCAAATTCTATACGTAGCCGTTTTCTTAACATATTAAAATAGATAGATGTGCTTTAGCAGAACTTGATCTGAGCCAAGTCTACTTCTATCAAACATACTACAAACAAAATTCCTTGCGGTTTCGCGTAAGAATAGATTAACAAAAACTACAATTTTATTCTAACTGTTCCTTCATTTAATTCTAAATGTTTCACATGTGTAACGACAGTTTCAACCGAAAACAGATTAAGAAAATCAGTCGCTAAATATTTTTACCTACATACTTCGCGATTTAGAACTTTTGTGTATTTTCGTTTAACAATTAAATTAAACACTATTTCTCATATGCATTTTCGTTTACACTAAATAAAAATACATTTACATAAGTATATATACTTATTTTCATGATATTTGCTTGCACGTAAGTTTTCAGTGTATGCTGCGAGCGTGATGACGACTATAACCATGCCGAAGACTATATACATGTACGAGACTAAAAGACTATTGGATAGAGAATTTTTCTAACAATACAGATTTACGCAAAATTGTTAAAATACATAAACATAGATCCTACAGCATTGATCTTTTAAAAAGAACGGTAGTCGAACATTTCAATATTTCAAACATTACTAAAAATTAACTTCCTTATTTGGTCACTAAAATCATTTCTTACATGGTACATAGTTCATACTTTTTCTCATATGAGTTCTTAATTCATACACGTATCCATTCAGTATGTATTATGAATACGATCCGTTCTAAAATATTACAAACCAAAATTGTTTTAAATAATACCTACCATAAACTAACATTTTTCCTGCGAAAACGCGTAGAAAATCATATTTTAGAAAACATTACAGTCCGTATTATTTTGAATAATCACAAAAACATATTAAAACACACGTAGCAAATCCTGATTCCGAAAAATCGAAAATAGTGTGGTCTTTTAGTATTCAGGCTAGAAACAAAACACTAAATTGATCTTCGCTGCCTGTGTGTGACAGTTATAAATAGGTATATTACAAGAGAATAGTCTTATCATTGTTTTGACTCGAGTATATACTCTACACAGTTAGACACAGTTGATCTACCGAAAAGCGCGTCACTCTATATGAAATCATATACGATATAAACTGGTATATACCGAAAGGAAAAAAATAAAAAGAATATGCTGTTGTCCTAGCCCTAGTTATTACAAGGGAACGCTTCAAAACAACAGGAATCGACTGTAAGTGCCTGCCAGTATCTAAAAGGGCCCAATAGTCTCATGAATAACAGCAGCCAACATTTTTAGAGTAATGGCAATAATGCATGACGGCGCTTGCCACGCGATGGCAGTGTTTGGAAATTAATAACAGGTGATATTCCTTCCGGTTTTAACCAGTTCCTACCCGTGTCTATAATTGAACGAAACCACATGAAAATCACTCTTAGTCACCGTAAAAAACCGACAGTGACTACCAGTGCATACTACGCAAGAAAGGTACCCAAGTTGCTGACAGTCC
Organism: Euprymna scolopes; assembly: GCF_053919585.1. Classification (NCBI taxonomy): domain Eukaryota; kingdom Metazoa; phylum Mollusca; class Cephalopoda; order Sepiida; family Sepiolidae; genus Euprymna; species Euprymna scolopes. The sequence goes on from NC_136520.1 coordinate 49,091,744, forward strand.
GCGGCATTGAGACGGGACATCCTATTTAAGACCGCTCCAATTTCGTCGCCTTTTCCGTTTTTAAATGAGGTTAACTTTTATGCTTGATTCAACTTATTTGTGCCACCGTTAAGTTAAGTCAGATCTTAACTGTTTACCTATTTAATTAGTGTCACACATAATATGCAAAAATAGCAAAAATATTACAAGTCTATTAATCAATTTTAAACTATTTACTTTCATCACTAATGGTTAATTATTAATTTATAGTTGCATATTTATCTATGTATTTAATTTATGCTACAAATAGACTTTATAGAAATCCATATTTCTTTATGTTTCAGCATTCGCAATACTTTATTGTATTTTTTTAAATTTAAACATTTTTGGACCTCTAGAATTCATGCGTCCTAATAGCCTAATCTAAAGTTTCTGCCATATAACGTGCAAGGATACACAGATTACTTAGGCCAGATTCATATCAGCACGGAACATATTATTGTTAACATTTTTATTGAAATAGAGCTGTCTCATTTCAGTATTTCCCCCAGATTTTATCATAGATTATAAAATTTTTACTGTATTTTCCCTAGTACCTGTGTCCATTGTAAGACCACACACACACACACACACACACACACACACACACACACACACACACACACACAATCATATATATATATATATATATATATATACATATATATATATATATATATACAACGTTTTCAAAAGATGTTTAAGAATAAATAATGGAACTTCTATCAGGATTGACTACTTACGAACATATCAAGATAGTCACGTGTGAAAATGATAGTTTGGACGAAGTGGAAGTATCGAGTACTGTTCACATTATCCGGATTTTACTCCCCATAGGTTTTTCTTTTTTGAGCGGATGTTAAGCACAGGGATCACACCACAAAACGATCTACAATGAATGAGTTGAAAGCAACTCTAAACTGATTAGGAACCATTTCTGTTTCCATCAGTGAACGTTGGCATCTCTTCGTGGACCACAACGGCCAATAATTTGAACACTTTCAATAATAAACTCTATTTTGATGCATGAATCTTTTCTTCCTCATAATAAATGTTGGTTTTATCATATACTATTAGATATAACTGTATTAGCAATATAACTATTTTTATTATTTATATTGTGATTATGTTTGCCATCACGGAACACGCACATTGTCATTACATAAAAATCATATTTTTCCCTTAAATGGTGTGATGTGCAGAACTTCGTTTGATCTACACAACAATACGTTCAAGTAACGAAGTACAGAAAGAAATTTCAAAGATGAGCTATCTGAAAAAGAGAAAATATCGTAGACGATGCCGACACAAACACACACACACACAAACACACACACACACACACACACACACACACACACATATATATATATATATAGAAATATATATATATATATATATATACTTTTGAAATACAAAATTGCATAAAAATTGTACTCACACTTGTCTACTTCATGTTAGCAAATTTTTTCCCTACTTGAACTATATTATAAAGTTAATATAACTCTTAATTATATACAATTGAAACCAAATTCGTCGACGTCACATTATTAGTGATGAGGCGGCCGACTTATACATTAGGTTCTAGCATGTAATTTATATTATCTTTTTACTTATTTTTCTCAAAACTGAAAAACTTTTAATAATTTTTCTGAACACTCCGAAGCATTACAACTTTTCTTTTTATTATATTTGAAAAGACGTAAATATATTTTTCCATGCTTTTTTGCATTGTAATATGCAATACTGCCCCGCAATTAATCATATTATTTTTAAAACTATGTGTATCTAAAGTATAAGAGAAATTGGTGGCCCCGGTTGTTGCTAGATAAGGTCATTTTTTGAAAGTATTTTAAACATATATATATATATATATATATATATATATATATATATATATATATCTTCTCTTCTATCTATTCTTCTATTCTTCTTCTTCTCTTCTCTATATAAATAAAATGAACTCATTTTTTCCCGTCTGATTTTGAGATTAATAGGATTACAAATCAAGATATTTCATGCAAATATAATATGCACAAACTGCAGAACAATATCTGAGGTGTGTTATAGGCTTATTATTTCTCAAATTCCTCGATAATCTTAGATTTCTATACTTTTTCTGCTGAGAAATCACGGCCAAAATCGGTTAAGATCAATGGAAGTGGTAACTATATTTTCTCTCTAATAAATTCCTCCTCCCCCTGCCACTATTTAACACCGTTTGAGGATCGTTCACAAGAAACAGTTGAGAAGAGAACACCAATTTGGCTTCGTAGGTCTTTCATGTGAAGTTATTTAAAATCACTAAACTAAGCTGCAGTGCTCTATGGCGTAGTGGTTAGCGTGCTGGACAATTCACATTATATTTTCACGTTCGCGCCGACCTACCGTAGTCGTTTTTTTTTTTCATAAACAACTGGAATGGACTTTTCTTGGTGGCCGAACTGTTAACGTTGCAGGTGTTTTTGTTTTTTTCACACTTTATTTTCCTACTTTTACTCATGACTCCGGGTTTGCTCCTTCCTACTCACCTACCATAAAATTTTTAAAACTCCCCCCGTCCCGGAAACAAACACTCAGGCAACGCCGGGTACCCCCGCTAGTATATAAATATATATATATATATATATATATATGTATATATATGTATATATATATATATATATATATCCACACTAACGTAATGTACTTGCAATAACCCTTATCCCTGAGTGGCTTCCGGGCCTTGATAAGTGGTGATCACTGTGTAATATAAATATATATATATATATATATATATAAATAGCTCTCTCTCTCTCTATATATATATATATATAAATACCTATATATATATATATATATATATATATATCTATATATAGCTATATATATCTATATATATATCTATATATATATATCTATATATATATATCTATATATATATATCTATATATATATCTATCTATATATATATATCTATATATATATCTATATATATATATCTATATATCTATATATATCTATATACCTATATATATATATCTATATATATATGTATCTATATATATATCTATATATATCTATATATATATATATATCTATATATATCTCTATATATATATATATATGTGTGTGTATATATATATATATATAGATATATCTATATATATATCTATATATATCTATATATATCTATATATATATATCTATATATATATATCGATATATAAATATATATATATATCTATCTATATATATATATATATGTATGTATATATATATAGATATATCTATATATATATCTATATATATCTATATATATCTATTTATATATATATATATCTATATATATATATCGATATATAAATATATATATATCTATCTATATATATATATCACTATATATATATCTATCTATCTATATATATATATATATATATATCTAGTAATTTATAAAATATATATGGCGATTAAGCTACACTGAATATTCTGCGTTTCATCCAACTATAGGATTCGTCAGGCTTATGCGCGAATTCTGTCGTTGCTTCTTGTTTTTATACATGTTGAGGATTACTAGTTGGCCACTCAGCTTTCTAGTATCCACCGCGCCCCTTCCTACCAGCCAATGGGCATGCATTTTATCAAACAAAGGATCTGTTTTAGAGCTAGGTTAGTGGTTTTAGGTAGCCGTTCTGCTTCTTTTTTTTCCTTTTTTATATACATATAAATATACCTATGTGTACACAATAATGCACATATATATACATATATATATATATACACATATGCGTGTGATCGTTTATGTATATTCATGTTTATTTAATATATTTATTTGTTTGTTTTCTATTGTTATTGTTAGTTTTAAAGCTATTTTGTATCGCTATCCTAGAGTAAGTTTTATTTTGTGAACACAGTTGTTTGCTATTTCCCGCCTACAGTTTAATAGATTTTGAGGTTCTTTAAAGTACAGGATAGAAAATTTTTCATGGAGGCATAATTTACATGGGTCGTCTAAATGTCTGCATGTGGTAGCTTGTCTTATTATTTTCCATTCGACTACCGGCGAATGTCCGCTTTCTTTGAGTTCCCAGTATTTATTCGCTAGTGTTGTTTTTATACGGTGTATTTTATTTTTGAATGTGCTTTTGTGGTCATAGTATCGGGTTTTGAAATCTAAGGAGGTCATGCCTATGTAATATTTTTTGTTATTCGGGTTGTCTTTTGCAAATATTGTTGCTTGATAGACTACGCTTTTTGTTAGACATTTGTTTTGGACTGGGCAAAGTGTGCGGTGTCTACAATTGCATTTATCTTGTTCGTTATTAGTATTTTTATTTATGGTATGGTTGTACTTGTCCGGGGTTGGTTTGTTATTATTATTATTATTATTATTATTATTATTATTATTATTATTATTATTATTATTATTATTATTATTATTTCTGCTAGTGTTGTATTTGTTTCTGTCCTGGTGTCTACTTTTTTATTGTTTATTTTGTTGTTGTTGTTGTTTACATTGTTTTCATTTAGTATTTTGTTATTATGTGCTTTAATTATCATCTCTAAATTTTCGCAACAACTGTAAGATAACTTCAAGGTATTTTTATTGAAGATTTTGTGTAAGGGGTTGGTTGCGGGAAAGGGTTTTTCAATAAGATCTAGAAATTTCTTGCCAAGTTTTGTTTTTAACATTTGATTGTATGGGGCCGTATACCAAATTATAGTTGTTTTTCTTCTGTTTTTAATTTTATTATAGTTGTTGGTGTTTTGTTGTTTATATTTGATATCTATATTTTTGTATCCACTGTTTTTTAGGGCTGTTTCGTAAATATTGGATGACCTGTTAAATGCATTTTCATCGCTTGAGTTATTACTGAGTCTACTTACGATCGAGTAAGGAATATGTTTAATAATTGATGGTGGGTGGTTGGACTTAGGGTTTACGTAAATTGGAGTGGCGTTATCTTTTAAGTATGGTTCATATGTGTTTTTATCTAAGTTTAACGTGACGTCCAGGAAGTTTGTTATTTTTATGTTAGCTGATATGTCCGCTTTTAGGCCTAAATTTTTCATTTCTTTGTGTATGATTTTCTTAAAGTTTTCTCCCTTGGCTTTGTTGGAGTTTTTTATTATAGCTAGTCCGTCATCTCTATATAGGCCGATATCCGTAGTATCGAATATGCTTGTGAGGGTATATAGAATGAATAATCCCACAAGATCTGATGGACGTCACGTTAAACTTAGATAAACTTTGTGAGGATTCATGGAAAAGTTCATGCCCAAATGTAAAGAAGATTGATGAGAGAACATGTGGTTTCTAATTTTTCTGATTCTGATATCTGTAGGCAAGACAACACACCGTACGATAAAGCAAAAATAATTTTAGAAAGGCTAAATAGATTCAATATTTGCGTTATGGATTGGCCAGCTCAGACACCCGACCATAAGCCAATTGAAAATGTTTGGAAAATTAATAGTGATAAGATCACAGAAAAAAACACAAACAAGCTTGATGACTTATGGGAATGTATAAGGAAATTCTCGAATGATCTCACCTATAACATGTGAACGATTTGTTCTGTCTTGCAGCAAAAAATGGCACAGTGTGATTGGAAACAAGGCGCTTTTCACTAAATACTGAAAGGATTCTTTGTTTTTTCATTAATAATTTTCCCCATTCCTTAACTTTTGGACACCAGTAATTTAATTTAATTTGATTATATGTAAAAACTAACATGTATTCAAAATAAAAAAAATAAAAAAAAGATATTTTTTTATTCAACTACCATTATTAAACATTGGAAAATTCACCAATAATTTTTCCCCTTTTTCATAGGTAAAGTTAGAAGCCATTTAAAAGAAAATGATCGACCGTTCCTTAACTTTTGGACGTAACTGTATATATATATATATATATATATATATATATATATATATATATATATATATATATATATAAACATATATACGTACATATATATATATATATATATATATATAAACACACACACACATATATATAAGCACACACACACACACACATATATATAATTCCAACACGGTAATGCTTAAATATGTGGTTAAAGCTTTGCCTTCACTCTTTTTTCGACCAAATATACAGTTTGTAGATTACCTAAAAAAAAAAGGAAGAAAGAAAAGTTTTTTAAATTGAAAAAAAAAAGAAAATTATTTTTTTTTTCAAAATAAATGAAATAATCAATGGACATAATGCCATACTTTTTTAACTCGATCCTTCATCATTGAATTATGGCATGAAGATTGCGTCGGAGAAGAGAAGACGTTATTTTCATTCTTTAAAGTTGATTTTAATTTAAACAAAAATGACGAAATCAATCACAGTGGTAAGTTTCATTCATTTTTTTTTTTTAGTTTTAATTTTTATTTTGTTTTTTCGTTCTTTGTATTTTTTTTCTTTTTTGTTTTATCCGATTTTTCTAATTAACAACTCTTTTTTTTTTCATTCTTTCGTTCTTTTTTTGTTTTTTATTTTAATTCTTTTTTATTGTTTGTTTCATTTGATTTGTTTTTTATTTTCGTTTTTTTCGCTTTTCATTCTTTCGTCCCTTTTCATATTTCATTCGATTTTTTAATTAAAAAAATATTCCTTTGTTTTTCATCCTTTTTGTCTTCGTTTGATTTGTTTTTATTTTCGTTTTTTGCTTTTCATTCTTGTTTCTTTCTTTCTATCCAGCTAAATTGTAAACATAAATTCAATTTTCGTTCAGTAAAAGAGAAGTTATGATGAATACTCTGGTGTTCATAATTGTAAACATATGTGAGGTGGTGAGTGACGCTATTTATTACTAGGTTTTATATCAACAACTTAAATTAAACAAAGAACAAGTGAATTAATTGGAAGCGTAAAAACAAAACATGGAGTAAAATGGGAGCATGAAAAGTTATGCGGCTTTTGAAAAGTAAAGGGCTAGTTGTTAAAACTGAAAAATAATAGTACAAGATATTCTAGGTAAACATATAAATTTATAACTTAAACCATTACAGCATTAAGAACTTTTTAAACATTCTATTTATAGCATTATATAATCAATTCTTTATCCTGTAATATTTCAAGTTATACATTTATTATATTTTTTACTGGAGTAACTTGCCCCTTCTTTTAAATTTTTGCAACTAGTCTAAACTTTTCCATGTTTAAGCTGTACAATATTACTTTTATGTTCGATTTTTATATTTTAGTATATATATATATATATATATATATATATATATATATATATATATATATATATATATATATATATGCACACACACATGTATATATTAAAGCAAGCATTATTAATTGAAACGGAGCTACTTTTCTTTATGATTCTTCATATATATATATATATATATATATATATATATATATATATATATATATGACGAAATCAAACTACTTAGTTATTAAATCGAGTTTATCTGGTGTTATTTCTGCGTTTATTTTTTTACGCTCTACCAGTGTCGCTTCCGGCAATTTCTGACGAAGGTAATAAACCAAACTTAAAATAATTTGTTTATAACCAATAGATGATATAGATAGGCAGTTGCTGCAATCCAATTAAATCCAACAGCTGGAGTGAGAAAATTGAGCTATTAAAGAAAACAAATGGAGGAGAGACGTAGCTAATGGAATCATTATTTTCTAGTAAGGCTTTTTTTTTCAGATTTACTGCATTTTCAAACTTATAGGGGTATACGTGAATAATCTAGCCCAATTCCAATATGTAGCGGAATATTTATACTCTTTGGCATTTGTTTCAGTCTCTAGGTTTGTGTCCGATGTATATATGTATTATTATGTTTTTAATATTTATTCCTGAGTTGAGAATTTCGAGCGTAAATACCATGGAGTAGTTTTAACTCTAGTCGAGCAAAATAGCTTTCATTTCCTTTAAGATGAGTGTTTCTATATCCAGAGAACCATTAGTTTAAGGTCACTTGACTTACGCCTTATTAAATTTAAGATAGGTTTTTAATAATAACAGGCACCTCAAGATGCGATTAGCCAACCTACACATCAAGTCATGAAAAAAACACTTTTTATTAAAGCCTACCAGATCATGCAAGCTCTATTTTAAATTTAACACTGAAAGATGAATTAAAATAAAGTGAAAAGGTATATTTAGAAAACCTATGACCATTTATGTTTATTGGAGACAGGTTCAGAGAGACTTTTTTAGCCACAATTAAACTGAATAATGATTCACGTTAAGATAAATAACAATTGATGTTAGTCTTTTTAGAATCAATACTATAAAAAATCCGTGAGCCAAAAGAGAGCCCCAAAAACCTCAAGTTCTGATAAAGAAGCTACTGTAAGAGGAACCCGTATAAATTATTAAGACAGAGAAATTGTAAACGCTTGTGATTAAGCAATAAAAGAAAGCTTGAACATATAATCTTTAAAATTACCAGACGATTACATAAGTGCACATACCATAATTGTATTTATATGAGTCTGAGATAAGCAATACTACGTCTGTAAGGGATAGTGCTTGGAAGCAGCGAGAAGGAGCACATAAAGTTTTATGTACGTTTCTGCACATTAAAAAGAACCTTAATATAGGAAAGATATTCACCAGCAAAATATAGCAGCAGTACTTTATACGCTGTCTCATACTTGAGTTGTAAAGACAGAGAATAAGTTCACGTGTGTAAAACTGTTAAGAGCGATCGAAAGAACCAATTTCAAGAGTAAAATGGCAATGGATATTATCTATGGATTCTTAGGTAAATATATGGGAAAGGTAAATACAACAAGTTTTAAAAAGCATTTCTCTTCAAGAACAAAGACATCAATAAAAAATCTCAAGATGAAAATTGAATATTTACCTGTAATCAAATGCCATACAAAAATGCGAATTTGTATTTACTTTAAAGGATCAACAAAATTCAATCGTCTGACAATCATACAAAAAAGCCTAATTCGAAATTAAATACTTAAATATAATCACCAAACAAAACGAGAGTTCAAATTTACGTGAGCACTATTACAATGGTAAAAGCTAGCTAGCTGATGAATCCTTAACCAAACGTCAATAAATTGAATCCTACTTTGCGTCAACAAATATTAATGTCTCCCGATACGAGAGAGCACCTGTTACGACATTCAATCAGCCCAGAAGTTATTTCACAACCATCACAATCATCTCTATAAGCCAAGTACTTACTAAAGTGATATACTGTTGCAACATGTCGTAAGTAGCGGCTCATAGAACCGTTTCCTGTTTCGCCATGTTCAAAACTGTCTTAGGAGCCTTATATTGTTGTGTTTTTACTCTTGAGAACCGATTTACACACAGAATAGCCCTTTCAGTCTATATCTACTTATTTTTATGGCAAGTGTTCTACTGAAATTACATCTACTCTTTTCGTTTGAAAAAAACTTTTACAGCAAGACTTAAACTAGCTACAAGTGTCAACGATTTATTTTTCTACTACATGAAGAACGATTCTTGCCTTGAAATCTCAGTAAATTGAAGTCTGTATCACTAGGATGTTTGTTTTATCTTAAGTGAACTACGTATATATATATATATATATATATATATATATATATATATATATAGCTAGCTTAAGTAAATGTTAATTATAACAATATTTAACAAAAACAATAAAACTATTTTTGAAAAATGTAGCATCAGAAACTACTAAAATTTTATGGCAGAACTCTACCCAAAACTAAAAAAAGGCTGTTGCTTATTGGCGTGATAAATTACGTCAATAAGCACCAGCATCATCCACAGCAAAATCAACAAATATATCAATATTTGTACCAATTTATCGCTGTTTATTAGAGGGTATCTCGATAATATGCAGCAATATAATCGCATCTTGATTGGCCCAACCTTTTCTTTTTCTGCAACGTTTATATTGCAATCATGATCTCGTTTGTTGGAGAGTTGTAATAATTACGTCTAGTCGGGTGTTACGAATTTCATATGTATAGCCGACCACTAGTGGCCAATTTGTTGTATTCATCTGTTTATGAGTTTTCAAAAATTCAAGTTGTTTTCACCTGATTGTCATAAAACTTCTGATTGATATTATAGATTATTCGAACTACACACTTATTAAACCCCATTTCCGCTGTTTATTTACCCTTAATCTTCTCAAAACTTGTATCAATATATATTCGATATTTTTATTTCGTTTTTGGTAGCTCCCAACATATAGTGGTTTTACAATTATTTCTGTTCTTCTGGAGTATATATCATAAGATATGTAAACTCTTTTGACCTAGGGAAATGATAGTTTAGATATTATCATGCAAAAAATATACAATCGTATATTTATATTCAAAATTTGATCCAAAATCCATTTCTAACATTAAATGCATAGGAATTTGTTTAAGATTACTGAAACCCGAATGATTAAGTAAAATTGTTTTTTTAATTTTTTTTTAAATGCTCTTCATATTTGAGTTGGATGTTTAGTATGAAATGCCAAATATTCGAATTTTAATCCAAAATCTATTTCTTACATTAAATGCATAGGTAATTGCTAAAATGAATTTAAACCTGCATGATTATGTAACATTGTCTCTTTTATTTGCGTCTGTAGAGGGGGGTTGTTAGTGTTCACAGAAAATTTTGTTAACATGAAATATTTCGAAGATAAAAACTTGTCGCAGATCAATATATATATATTAATGTTTCTAGATTCTCAACATTAAGAATAAAACAAATATAAACATCGTGTTCTATTGTCTTTATATTTTTACCAGGACTCACAGTTCATCAGTCAAAATGGAGTTTAGCTTGCAAATACACAACTACGTTTCGTTATGAAAAATCCTAAGTAATAGTATAAAAATAATTGAACGTGATATTTACATTAAAATCTTAATTATTGACAGGCAACGCCAGGAAGAAAAAATATTCACTATGTTACACCCACGCAAATGGGATTCGAAAGTTATGAATTCTGTATTTTCACCGTTGCCCAGCAGAATGCATAAAATGACCCAGAAATATTTGAGCAGATACCTGTGAACAACTGAGATAAGTGACAAAAGCAATATTAGAAATTCCTATGGTAAACAATTTGTGTATGAATAAACTTGTCACGGAGAAAAAATCAGAGAGAGAGAGAGAGAGATAATTTCCTCACTAACAGACAACCGTTTAACTTTCAGTAAACGTCTAAACAAGAAACCACTTTGTCACGGGCAGGCTGATTATTTGAATGAAAATAAACAAGTATATATTTAGTCGATCAACTGTGTTGGTATTTTACTTCGCTGTCAGTGTGTGTATATTCTTTCGCCAGCAACACATGTATATGTAAACATCATATAGTTTAGACAAAGGCATTTTGTAACAACCGGCCACACCGTTTGCGTAACAAATCTATTACCTTATTTAAGCTCTTTACACGTAATGAAATTTCTTACAATAAATACAGAAATGTAGAAAACATCAACAAAGACTGTTTGGCATGGGTGGATTCTTGTGTGTTCATTGCGTTGTTACAGGCAATTTCCGTCGTCGCATTTATGGGAGGAACCGCAAACTGAAATCGAAGACTAGTACAAAAATACAAATGCATTTTTATAAACAAATATATGATTTATTTAACAGTTAAATGCAGGAAGCATATTTAGTTCACCCATTGCGTGCACACCAAACTACTATATCCTCCGCGTATGGGGTGCAAGCTTCAACTGTTTAAAACAATACAATCATATTTCCATTCTCTCTTTCTTCATTGAAAGAGAGAGAAAGGGAGTCAATATGCGAAATAGAGAAATAAAGAGAGAGAACGAGAGAGAACGAAAGTCGGACATAAAAATATAGAGGGTACACTCATACAGGTTAAGCATTGTTTTGTTTTCGAATGCCTCATTAACGAATTCTCCTAGTTTGACCTTTCAAATCCTAAGGTATTATATCGCTTTGCCTTGGTTCAATATTATAAGCAAACTGTCATTCTTGGCTTGAGTCATCGCAGAACATTTTTGAAAATCACAAACACCTGTTTTTCACTATTGAACCGCACAAGTGCAGATCAAGTTAGGCACCTCAAAAAGGGCTACGTCATTGTGGCGATCAACGAATATTCCACGTTCCTATATGTCATCGAAATTAGTGAAATCGCCTGGGAAGTAGCTTAACATGCCTTCGTGCACAAACTTAGTCAAAAATATATGGTATTCTGCATTGCACTCTAAAGAACCTTCTGTTTCTTTTATTTAAATTATTTTATATAAACTTCTTTCCAGTTAACAAAAAGAGATATTAGGAAATTTACGTGCATGGTTTTAACTTACAGATCATGCTATGCCCACCCCCCCAAAACCGTAAATTTCCAAGTCTTATAAAATTCTTTGCAGTTAATGAAAATACATTAAGAAGTTACGTGCGGAGTTTAAAATTACAGACCATGTCAGGCAACCACACACACATACACACCCACACCCACACCCACACAAACACACACAAACACACACACACACACACACACATACACGCACACACCACGCGCGGGCGCAAAAACCACAGGATCAAATTACCCACGGTAGCATATTCACGCTCCGTAGTTCTATCATTAGTACTAAGCGACGGCATGGAAAAATTGCTTTACCGGTGATAGATAAATTAAAATAATGGTTTCAATTATCGATTATCGGCAATTATCGGGGGTATTCTGCGACAAAACTTTACTAAGATCAGTCCCAAACATATAAACTGAAGTTCTGTAAATTTGAACATTTGTTTAGCCGTTTTGGATTCTATAAAGAACGAACTCACATACACAGACAAAGTTGTATTTCTATAATGGTTGATATATATATATATATATATATATATATATATATATATATATATATGTGTGTGTGTGTGTGTGTGTATATACATGCATATATATGTATTTATATATATATATATATCATATAATGCATTTTATTTTTACATTAACATGTTCGCCGCGTTCTGTCCTTAGGGTAAAACAGGGAATCAACTCTTACATATTCCAACGAGTTTGCAGGTGATGTCCTCTCCTCATTGAAAAGAAAATCTAACATCTAATTAGGTATATTGCAATCATCCTTGAAATATTCTGGCTCTACCTTTCGTACCGGTGGCAATTCCTTTTCTCGCTTTATGTTTAGCAAAAAACCGTGGTGGTGAATCACTGAAAGTATATCTACGAACGGGAAAGATTCTAACTACGAAACGAAGAAATAATTAATATGAATCGAGTGTGCTGGAATATTTATATAAAATATAAGCGGGTGACGCCCATCTTTGCCCGTTCTAAAAATACGCTTAAATATAATATTTTAATTTGTTCAACGATCGTGTACCTTATTATAGAATCGTGATTCTAAAAAATTAAAAAAAAAAAAAAAACGTATTCGAATAACATCAACTATAATCGAAACCGTAAGCAAAACTGTAGCATTCAAAGCTGGTGATGTCACTACTGTTCCAACGTGAGACCTACATAATATGCATACAAATTCAACGTGAAAAAAAAAGTAAGATGCACGTACAGACTACAAAATGTTCTTTTTCTAATTTTTGCACGTTTTGCCTAATTAATTAAACGATTTTAACAAGCTAGAGCAAGGCCGGTAATAATGTAATTATTTGAGACCCTTAACGTGGCTCTGCGACATTTAGTTTTGTATTTTACCATATAGACATTGACAGATAGTCGTATTTTATATTAGATTTTAAATATTTTAATCAGTTGCTTATAAACATCCGGTTTTATTTATTTATCCAGTATTTTCAGAAGTTTTCTGGTTGTGTAGTAATCACTGAGTATGGGTCTTGACAACATGCTAACTACCGGAGTCGAAATGCTGATGACAGACAACTCTGTCAATTTGAATCTATTGTTAGACATTTGTGGAAAGGCCCCTCATATACCATTCCCGTATCTTATAACAAATATCTATCCGTCCATCTCTCTCTTTCTCTCTCTCTCTCTCCCTATCTATCTCTCTCTCTCTCTCTCTCTCTCTCTATATATATATATATATATATATATATATATATATATATATATAATAAAAATTACAATTAAATAAAAATTAAATCACCAAAATGATCCAAGAGGGTAAAACCAAAGTATATTACAAATATTAAAGTATTAATATTTATAAAGTTATCTCAGCAAGATGTAAAAGCTCGATGAAACCAAATAGGATATAGCGCCCATAATATAAGGAAACAGTTAATAAAACATGTTAAAACACTTTGAAAAAGGGTTAAAAAGATATTTAAGTTGAAAAGGAAACACTAAATAAGTGGATAGTCTTTAATCCGTGGAGGTTCGAAGAAATACATTCCTTCTCATCATAGGGTGGGCTTTAGCAAAAATCGGGATCGGATTTTTCTTGCAAAATTATTTGATGAAACTACAAGTAAGTCACAGATCTATCTTGATAACAAAAAGTGGAGCTGAGGGAATAGGGTGAAGAAAAAGGTGATTTTCCGTGAATGGATCTCTCTCTCTCTCTCTCTTTCCCTCTCTCTCTCCAAAAGCCAGATAGGGCTAAGTGCAATTTGTTGGATATACGTGGAACCAGGTGGTGATGTGTTCGTTCGGCCGTGCAATGCATTCCACAATAATACATTTCTCACCAGCTGATGCTTGCGCCTCTGGCAGTGACCGGCAAATCGTACACGTGTCTCCCTGGTGGTAGTAAACATTGCAGGAACATTGCGTCGTGTGATTATTTGGCCAATGTATATTTTACATTCTTCGTAGCGTAAGGGTCTACCTGCAGTTTAGCTTTCTTTCCTATCTTTTTGTTAGTGTCCAGGTTGTATCACTGTGTACAAGGATAACAAAATAAAGAAGGGTTATGCACCGCACGAAAATATACTAGTGCGTTCTCTATCATTTCAGTTATAATAGAAACAGTTATAATAGAAACCTACTCAGCAAGAGATATACGAACACAAAAGTACAACTTAACGGGGTGATTAGAATCTTATAAATATTTTACAATTTTAATTCGTAAGATTGTCAGCGAATATGTGTTATCCGGTAGGTTTCTCCTCTCCATCTAAAACCAAATAATAATACACTTCTTTTTTTTTTTTTAAGTGGCAATATCTTGAGCGAAAGGCGTGTTTCTTTTGTACAAGGAAGATTGTTTCTCGTTTTTTTAACTGCACGTAATCTTTAGATTCATTTCGCATATATAACACCCAAGTGATTTAATTATGATTCTTCAACATAAATACACTATGTAAGACCAAGTCGTTTTAAAAGTTACTTACTAAGGTAGATTAATAACATTCAAGGCAGTTTAATCTCTCTTTTGTGATTGATTATTATGCTAGATTTACTAAACTGCCATACTAATTTCCGTGTAAGACGACAGGTAATGTTATTTCTATGTAAGTTATTGAACATACGGCACAATAATGTTTGACACGCCAGTTTCCGTCTGATCACCGAAGTTAAGCACTATGAGGCTGGCCAGTACCAGAGGGGTGACAGTTTATGACTTCCAGGTGTTGTGTGTGCTCTCCGCTTATCTTGGCATTGTTTCCATTCCCACTGGACTTCTCCTTGCTACTGAACCAGGCAGTGTCGATTCAGGAGAGATGTCGTTAGGAATTGTGCAATTCTTTTCACACAATTACACGCGCATCTGACCCTACAGGAGGTATCCTTTGTCTTTTGAGACTAAACAGAGGCATCGAGTTAATATACTATTCAGCTTTTTTACTTCAGTAAATAACCCGTAGCTAACACTTTGAAAATAGCCAGATAACATTTTAGAAGGTCAAACATTTTCCAGAAAGATCAAATGCGCGACGTTTAGCTTAAATACCCAATCTAGCATCCCTGCTCAAGAATCCATATGAGAGTTGACTTCATATGATATTGTCCTGTTTTAAATATCATTATAATAATGTACGTACGTTGTTCTGTGTGATAAAATAACTCCGTACTTTCGGCAGACATTGTTTCTTGAGGGGCGAAGCAGTTAGCGGAATTGTATATTAAAAGGGAAGATTGGACAAAAACAGGGCAAAAACAGCTGAACATTGTCTGGCAGATATGTTGCACGCGAGGGTGTGTATAAAGTATCTCTTACAATGTTTTTTTTTAATTTTCATTAAACTATGCAGCACAATTTTACTTAGTGAGCATCAGTTCTTTATAATTTATGTTAATAAATTAAGTTCTGTATTTGAAATACAATCATCACAAGTGTAATTGAAACGTTAATCAGCTTATATCTGCTAGTGTCAAAGAAAATAAGTTTTTTTTTTACGTTACTATAGATACATAACACCTTCATCCAAATTAATTTATGGAATTTATTTTCTTTAATTCACAGGTATCCTCCAAGTTATATTCTTCTTCTTATTATTATTATTTTTGACTCAACAGGGGCTTTCACATAGGTTATCAAGACCTCTCCTTGAAAACAGCCTGTGGTGTTCCTTGGAAGCTGAGTGCCAACAAGTCTCCCCAGATTTCCAGTACTCTCCACCTCCTTCGATACTATTTTCAAATAAGTGTGCATTGTCGCAACAGCTCCTTGCCATTGATTTCTGGTTGGCAGGGGGTATTGATCTTCGCTGGAATTTGAGTGGCAATATGCTTCCCCAAGATCCCAGTTCTTTTCACACTTATCCAGTCAGTACTCTCTCCTCGGCCTTTCTTTCCTTCCTATCTCTACTTGGCTGTTTGGTCTCACTTTGGGGGGAGGGGAGGGGATTCAGTTAGTGCTACTTTGGGGGTTAGAGAACATGGTTATGCGGTTTCAGTGTTCTTGTTTCCGTGCGGCGTTTCATGTTTTGCCTCTGCAGCAGTTTGTCTGGTCCACGCTTTTTGTTCAGGTGTGTTTGTCTCCACATGTAAGGGGATTCCTTAATATTTAATCTGTTTTCATAATTGTTGTTCGTTGTATTTTCCCATTCATCTGATTCCAATTTATCTCATTCTTTTTCAAAGTTTTTTCGGGATTTTTCCTTGTGCTCCTACTATTATAGGTATTATTTTTATTTTCTTAATTTTCCATACCTCTTTCAGCTCTCTGGCCACCTCTGTGTATTTGCTCTGTTTCTCCTTTTCTTTAATATTTACACCGTTGTCGGCCGAGACAGCAAAGTCTACCGTATGACAAGATTTTTTTTCATGTTAATTATTACGATATCCGGTCTTCTTGCCTATATGGGGTTATCAGTTTTTAGGCCCATGTCCCATAGGATTTTGTTATTTTAGTTGTCAAGTACTGTTGCCAGCTTATGCTTGTACCACTTGTCTGTGCGTTTGTGATGCAGTTCTTTGCATAATTCTCAGTGTACTGCCCTTCCCACTTGGTCATGCATGTTCTTTGTATTCCTTTTGAGCCAGTTTTTTGCTTTCTCTTATTATATAGTTTATCGTTTCGTCTCTTTGGCGACAGAGTCTGCATTTTCTGTTTTCCCGTGTTTTGTCGAGTTTTGCTGAGATGTAGTTGCTTCTCATCGCGTTATCTTGTGCTGCCTTTATAAGGGATTTACTTTCTCGGCTTATGTGTCCTTTTCGCATCAATGTCCTAGTGTGTTCGTTATTTTCAGCTTTTGTCATCTTCCGTGTACTTATTTCTCTTCCCGTTTTTTTTTTAATTTCTTGATTCATCCTTCGCTTACTGTTTTCTGTTTTTGTTTCCGTGTCTCTCGCTGTCATTATTTATCTTTCAGTGTTTCGCATTTTGTCCTTTTCTATTTCTTATTTGGTGCCATTCACACAGTCTTCTGTGCAGGTCAGCCCCCCCCCCGTATTTCCTTTTCACATAGAGTCGGTCAACATTGTCCTTCGGGTGTAGTGCATTAGCTATCGTCATGAGTTTCCTGGTCTTCTGATCGAGCTGTTTCATTTCTTCTTTAATCCAACCTATAGAGAATCCAGAGTATCTTACTAGGTATACTTCCCATGGATCCATACCATTTATTAAGTTTCTACTATATAATTAAGTTTCCAGAAATTGTGTTGTTCTCCTGAGGTATTCCTTTCCAATCTTTCCTTTAGTTTCTGTTGGTTTAATGGCGTCTGATTCCAGAACTCGCAGGGATTGATAGGTGCCTTGTTTCCCTAGTGCCCTAATCTACGTTTCGCTGGGTAGTTCTATGCTTTTTGTCGTCTCCAGTTTCCCTTTCTCTAGTGCGCACTTTTCTATACCGAACTCAATTTGGATGTCCTCGCTGACGATTCCGGTGGTGTTTATTTATGTCGTGAGTTCATTTTCAATCCTTGCAAAAAGTTTTAAATCGTCCATATACATCAGGTTAATTTTTTCCTCCATGTTAGAGACCTTGTACCCTGATTGGCACTTCATAAGCATATTGTTCATAGGCATCATGGCTATGATGAACAGAAATGGCGATAGCGAGTCTCTTTGTAAGATGCCTCTTTGTATGTTTATTTCTGTTATGTGTTATTCATCAAATGTCTGTTCCAGTCGCCATGTTCTCATTGCATTTTGAATAATGTTGATGATGCTGCTTGGTGGTAATATTATTATTATTATTATTATTATTATGATCATCATCATCATCATTATTTTTAATAATAATAATAAAAACAACATCTTGGATGATACGTAAAAATATCAGGGAATAAAAGTAAAGTTGGTACATATTCGGCACAATGCCGTTAACACACTGGTTCTCGACAGATCAACGACGTAAGGCAAACTCGGACCTGGCTGGTACCCGAAGTATGACAATTTGGGAGGGCGTGACACTGTATGTACCGCGAGGTAAAATACTAAGTTGGGAAACTGGCGCGTTCTTCCTTCTTTCGAGGATAGATGGGTCTCTTTTAAACAGTGGCCGGCAACCCATCGAGTGATATCGTCACGATCAAAAATACCCATGATAGTCCAAGTGACGCTTCAAGTATTTAGCTACGGAAAAGATTTGAATTACACTACAAACTCTTGTAGTGAGTTCAATATCGGCTGTGGCCGCATGTTACGTTGAATTATTTAATTGTTATTGGTATTATTGCTATTAATATTATTATTATAAAACTCATAATTCAACTGTGTATTCAGTATGTTTTCCGCTTTCACTTAATATAAAACGTATTTATAAAGACGACATCTCTCGTCCAGTAAAAAAAAATTCTCGAACCAAATCTATTACGTCGCAGGACTTTATGGAAATATTATTGCTCAATTAACTGGTATTTTAATTGTTTTTAAGATGAAACAATCTTAGTAACAACGTGTTGGTAATAATAAGAAGACACTTAATTATTTTGTCGATTCCGCTTGTGTATATAAGCGTGTGTTTGGTCTTTCTTGTATATAGATAGCAATACTGAACATACACCCCAAAATGAAGAAATGCATTGTTAGTTCACAAATTTTATACGCGAGGCATTTGTTTGGGGGTCCTTTGAAAATATAATATTATAAAGAAAAAATCTGAATAAGATCTAGATGCTACAATGTAGTGCCGATGGGATCCATCATGAAAAGACAAAAGACGGTCATAGAAAATATTAACAATCGAAACCGCATAGAAAATTTCGTTATTACTGACAGAATATGAAGGTGTCTGATGATTATTTTTCATTTCCATTAGACATATATATATATATATATATATATATATATATATATATATATATATATATATATATATATATGGGTGTGTGTACGTGTATGAACAAAAAATCAACACAACAAATATATAAATATGTATATAATTTCTGTATTTATTTCCTCTGTGTTGTCGTGTAGGAATACAAAAAGTCTTTTGCAAAAAAAAAAAAAACAAGAATATTTCCTTCAAAAGCACAAAATTGTCGACCGATCTTTCGATCTCCCACATTGTGAATGATAGAAAACATAAGTGTGCGGACAGAGTTAGCAAGAGGAGGTGCACGGGTATAGCCATTAAGGTAATACCTATTTGAATATGACCCTTCATTCATTTTATATTTGGAATGGCCAGCAACTTTTGCAGGCTCTATTCAAAACAAAGTCTTTCATAAAACTTTTTATATATATATATATATATATATATATATATATATATATATATATATATATATATATATACGAGTATATATACATATATACACATGTATATATACATATAAACAGATATATATGCATATATACACGTATATATATATCCATATATACAGATATATATATCTGTATATATAAATACATATATATATATATATATATATATGTATATATACATATACATATATATCTGTATATATA
>NC_136520.1:49116970-49194470 GCF_053919585.1 Euprymna scolopes
TTCATATCTATCTGCGTAAGTATATTTTGATACTTATATTTCAGTCTGAAGAAATGTGGTATAATAAAATGATGGGGTGTTCGTTCGCGCCTGACCTCCATAGAATGGAAATATGTCACAAAGTTTAACATATTCTTTTAATATGAATCCACAGAATATTGTTTACAAGTGTTTCAGTGTGAGCAGGTATGGTATAATAAATTATGAGGTTTATCTATTTTATATTTACTTTCATCATTTTTGCGTTGGTTTTGATACCCCCAAATTCGCAGCTATCTCTTTACAACCATTCCTTTCCATAATCGGTCATACTTTTATAAATCAGAGTCCATTTGCTGTAGGCTGCTTTTGAACCCAATCAACGGCGGGTACTTTTGCTAGTATGTATAAATGAATATGCACATATATATTGCGGTGTATTAGCATATGAGTGTGCGTGATGACTCTGAATTATTTAACTGTGACATTATTCGGGCCATAATGAATACATGTACATTCATATATAAATATATATAAATATTTACTTCTCCGCAAATTGCCGACTTTTCTTGAAATCTATTTTTGAAATTTTATCTTTACCTTTATATCGATATCCATATTTCTGTTTTCTCATTGATTACGGATATATTTGCAAAAGACGCAACGCGGATTTCTCCTGTTCTGGAATTTACTATTTTTCTAATAGGGCTTTTGTCATAAACTGTTCTCCCCTTTCCCTGTTTCCTGTTATACCATACACATTGACTTCCTATAAACTGTTAAATGGCTTCTTACTCAGATATGATAAATTTAATAATGTTTTTTTTTTTCTTCAAGAGCATTAACCTGCATAAATTATTGTATAATTGGAAACCTCTTCAATCTCATGAGGAGCAGTGCATGATTTGAAACTCCATGGAATAATAATATTTTGTATTCCTTCCTTACATGTTTACCAGTTTTTTTTTAAATTTGCAAAAAGGCTTTTTTCCAATTCAAAATAATTATATATATATATATATATATATATATATATATATATATATATATATATATATATATATAGTATAGTGATTCAATGAAATAAAAAAAACATTCATACAAGTCAAAGATTTTTTTATTATTCCAAGTAAGACAGAATACTTTAGAAATGTTATCTCCTGATCCTATAGAGTGTCGATGCCTACCACCTCTTCAAAGGAGAAAATATTTAAAAATAGATATTATGGTATTAACCCTATTTGCTAAAGTCAGTTAGACATGGAAAATCATAATCCAAAATCGATTAAATAGAAGTCAAATAGCAGGTTAAATTGAAGAAAAGCATATAAAGGTTTTGTTCCAGATGTCGCAGTAAAATTTAAGGTGAATGCCCTTTAAAACAGTGAGGTACTTATTCAGAAGTATATATACATATATATATATATATATATATATATATATATATATATATATATACACACACAGTTATGTGTATATATATTTATATATTTAAATACGACTTGATTATATGTATATATATATACATATATATATATATATATATATATATATATATATATATATATATATATACATAATCAGGTTGTGTTTACGTGTATTCTTTAATCAACGTGTTTACTAGTATCAATTTAAACCATCACCGTTTCCGGTTTTTCGATAAACGCTACGGCAAGACGTCACGTTATATTTATTTTTTACACGTTTTTTCCTCCTTTCGCGATACGGATTCAGGATTGCTTCTTCTATCTACCACTTTTTTAATTTATTTTTTTCTTTTTGCTCAAAACACACCTCCAAACACTCGGGAACGCCGGATACCAAGACTAGTATTATATATATATATATATATATATATATATATATATATATATATATATATATATATATATATATATATATATATATATATATATTTGCATAGAGTCTCCCCCTAAGAAAGAAGAAAAGAAAAAAGAAAAAAAAAGTTGCTTTTAAGGACTACGAGGAGTGTGCAGTAAGTAATACCCCTGACCCACTTCCACTTGTCTGATCTAGGTGAAATTTTGCATGTGCAATTATTTATATGTATACGGGTTATGTGGCCAATTAGAGCTCTGAAATAATTGTGGTTTCTGTTTTACATGTTTTTTTAACTGAGTCAGGTGTGAAGTGGGGCCTGTTGAATGGCGAGCAGTGATCCGCTTTTTGTATATGAAAGGGCGCACACCACAGGAGACTTTTGATGAAACGACATATATTTATGGTAATAATGCCCCATTATATGACCTTGTAAAACGCTGGCATCGTGAATTAAAACATGGCCAAAAGTCTGTCGAAACAGCTCCCAGACTTTGTCGCTCCCCCTTCTGCCACTGATGAGGCATCTACCTGTCAAGTTGAAGCTGCCATTTTGGAAGATCGGCGCAGTACTATTCGCCAAATAGCTCAACATGTCAAGATTAGTAAAGGGTATGTGGAAACTATCATTCATGACCATTTTCAAATGCATAAGGTGCCTGCCAGATAGATTCCCAGGTAGCTCACACCATTCCAGAAGCGAGAACGCGTCAAATGCTCGAGGATGAATTTAGAGATGTGCCAAGAAGATGAGTCAATGTTTTTCAAAAGAGTGATTGCACAGGATGAAATCTGCGTCAATCACTATGATCTAGAGACCAAAGCCCAGCCAATGCAGTGGAAGCACTTTGAATCATCACCTCCAAAGTATGCAAGGGTGTAGCCCTCCGCTGGCAAGGCCATGCTCACAGTCTTCTCGGGCCAGGACGGAGTAGTGATGATAGATTTCCTGGCGAAGGGTACCACAATTACAGGAGCCTATTATGCTTCACTTTTGGGGAAATTAAAGGAAACTATCTAAATCAAGAGGCGGGGCAAGCTCAGCAAATGTACCTTTCTCCTGCAGGACAACGTTCCGGTCCACAACTCGTATGTTGCCAGGTCAGATGCACGGGCGTATGGTTATGAAACCCTCCCCCATCTTCCCTACTCTCCTGAACTTTCCCCCTCTGACTTTCACCTCTTCCCAGCCATGAAGTTGTTTTTGAAAGGAAAGCGTTTCCCAGATAATTGATCCTTGATTTCTGAAGTAACGTCGTAGTTGGAGGGCCAACCTGGGGTGTTCTACAAAAAAGGTCGTCAGTGCTGCATCAAACGATGGGAGAAATGCATAACTCTGGGTAGTTCCTCTGTGGAGAAAGACTAATAACTTTGCCAATTTCGTTGCTGTACTGGTATGGAAACTGGGTCAGGGGCATTACTTATTACACACCTTCGTATCTCTATAGTTTCTCTAAGTATAAACGGATCATTATTTTCTGTTAATGCTACTTTCTTTTCCCCTTCCGCCTGTCAAAAGCATCGTCACTCCGACAAGCATGGTTTCGATGAATGGAAACCTTCAACGCGTCTGATGAGTAGAAAAAATGTTTAATACACTTTTAAACGGCAAATTACAGAAACATTTTTACTGTATTTTGTTTTATTTTCTTACTGACAAGGAAACCAAATCAAACGCCGGTTTTTGTAAGATTCTCGTTTTTTGAATCGACATGTTTGGGGAAAATATCCCTACAAGTGATAATTTTCCCACCGGTATTTTAATTGGTGCTTAATTCTTTTTATTAAAATTTGTTGACATAATTTCTGCCTAATATAATATTTCTGCCTAATATAATATTTATTCCAGTCAGCGTTTAATGCAAATGTATCTAGAATATCCCCCCAAGAAAGAAGAAAAAAAACAGTAACTATTACTGACGGTATTACGGCGAATCCACAATATAAATACATCCGTAAATATGGGAGGGGAATTTATCTTCAAATATCTGTAATTCCAAATTACAACTAGGGACTTATACTAAGTAAATATTCATAAGTCCTTTGAACCTTTTTTATATCATTATTATTATTATTATTATTATTATTATTATTATTATTATTATTATTATTATTATTATTTATTTATTTATTTTTTAATGGAGAGTAGACAACGCATTTTGGATGCGTTTTCGGCAGCTCTAGTTACTCTCGCTTCTCCTTATTTGTCCCCCAGTCCTCATTTCTCCAGGGATTGATTTTTCTGACAATTGGAGAAGAAACAGCTCTTTACCGGTTGACAGTACTTTGTGTGAACTGTTGGAAAATCTGCCCCTTTGTCTATCCTTGTGTCCATATCACTAATAAGGGTGCTGGAGGTAAACCTTTCGAGACGGCGTGGGGTTTATCTGCCTGATAGTCAGGGACTTGAACTTTGGTTTAACCCCTAAGGTAGCTGACCTATCAGCAGGTGCAAATACCGGGGCTGCTGTATTGCCATTTTGTGAATGGATTGTAGACCATAGAGTAGCTTCTGGTGGGGCTTTTCGAAGGCATCAGCCCCCAGTCTCCTCATTTTCGTAGTTAATGAAACAAACGTCAGTCCATCATATATTACAGACTAAGTACCTCTCAAACGAACGAAAAAGGGCATCCTACACACAATATTTAAAGACATCTACAATATATAGGAACATATGCGTAAAGAAAAGCTATTGCAAGTTAAAAATCCCTGATTTTTTAATGAGTTTTTGTATAAAATCTCTTCATTAAAATTTAATTTTACAGTATTAATACCTTATAAAATTAGATACTATACAAATAAGAAAAAATGCAATTCATTTCCATCTAAACGATATAATAGTAATACCGTTGTATGCAGATCCAAAATCTCAGATTTTACAATATTACACGAAAAAGCGAATCATGGCTTAAAATTTATAGGTAATTTCTATAATGATTTGATTCTCTAACAAGGTAGAGAGAGTGCATATTCTTTGCAACAAACTTGGTAATGTCAACAATATATTAGCTTTAATTCATGTGCATATTAAGTCGATGAGTGGGGCGATTTATTTTACGGTAGTGTGTTATATATAACAACGATAGCTGACTGAATAAAAAAGTTATATTTTTTAAATGGAATCAGTCAGGTTTTTTGTAGTATTGTTGCGACGTTTGCGAGCTGGGGTATGTCACTATAAAAAATCTGTTTCATCTAGAGAAAAGCAATCTATCGACAAAGGAGTAGCATTCGAGGCGGCAGTAACCCAAGTTACAAGTGAGTCACCCAAACACAGAGGTGGATAAAGATGTCTTAATCAAAGGGTGTTGCAACTTTTGCGAGCCTATCATCAACACATTCATGAATATAATACCTAGCTCAAGAATACAAAGATGTATGTTGACGTTCAGAGAACATTTAACTGTATGTATGCCGTAATAATTAGGCTAGTGAACGCAACGCGCAACATAAGAAAAGAGAGAAGATTTTTTCCAGTAGAATCAAGATATTATTTTGCCATTTATTTGTATATGTTGTAACATAACATCAAACTTCATAAACTAAAGTATTAGTCATATTAAAGGTAAAACATTATTTAACGAGCATATATTAAAGGTAGACAAGGTTCAAAAGAGAGTCGCCAATCTGATAGGCCCTGAACTGGCTTCTAAGCTTCAGCCTCTGTCCCATCGACGAAACATTGCATCCCTCTGCCTGTTCTACAAGTATTTTAATGGTGAGCATGTATATACAGTTTGTGTGTGAGAGAGAGAGAGAGGGGTGGTGCAGAGAAATTTGAAGATACGCGTGTCTCTTATCTATAACGATCCGATCAGCAAAAAAAATATATATTTTCTATAAATTATTTTATTAAGGTAGTTTTATTTTATCTTTATTCACATTAAAAAACACATATTTCCTTCCATAAGTATAACTTGTTTGTTTCTTATAGAAGCAATATTCTTCGTACAGTAAAACTCTTGGACTGTTCTTTATAAATGTTATGCTATTTTGAATGAACATTATTACCACAAACACCTAAATCAATTTTGCTTTTGTTTGCTTTTATTTGCAATACAGACTATTGGTCCCTCCGTGCAGGGAATGAAATTAAAATAACTGCGCTTTTCATAAAGGAATTCACTTAAGATTCTATCAAAGTGTGTTAGAATGAGCAAGTTAATAAAAGAAGTAAAAACTAAAACCCAGAAACTAAAGTAGAGGAAAATTGTAAAATCTGTTTTTAACAAACCGATTAATACTTGGGCGCGAAACACCATTGTACTGAGAAGTATTGATTTATTTTTAATTTCACTTTATATTGATCATTTTAAGGGGTTCATTACCGAATTAAATTATTTTCTGGAAGGTTTTGTACTTCCCGGTATTATTAAGTCTAATATATAAAAGGCGATATGTTTTTGTATACATGTCCGTCTGTATCTATATTTTTAAACGCTGTCTCTTCCGAAAATAGGTCGACGATAGGGGGCTTCAAATGATTTACTTTTTTACGGAACTTTAATTTATGGGTCTTTAGACGGTTAAAATAGTTTTAAGGTGTCAATAATGGGTTAAAAAAAAACTTATGCATTTTGTACGTACATCTTAGCTTATTTTTCATTTTTTTTATTTTAACTCAGTTCATATACGCGTTACCTTGTACAGTTCTAACGTTCCCAGCTTTGAATGGCACAGTTTTGGTTTCGGGTTTAATTCTGGCTAATATCAGAAAAATACTTTTTTTTTAACTTTTGAAATAACTACTAACTACTAAATAATAATAATAATAATGATAATAATAATAATAATAATAATAATAACAACATTAATAATAACAACATTAATAATAATATTAATAATAATATTAATAATAATAATAATAATAATAATAATAACAATAATAATAATAATAATAATAATAATATACAGGGAATTTGTACATATTAAGATATCACTTTTAAGCGTGTTGTACGACCGAGCCAAGCCGAGAGGCCCCACTTCTAGTCATACAATTTTTTTTTTACTTAGCTTCATAAATTTGAACTTTGATTTCATTTTTATATGGATGGTTTGAAACATTTGTGTCGCGTTTGTTACTAATTTTCATCAAATTTCAAATATTAGTTTAAGAACTAAACAGCTAGATAAAGTAAAAATAGCCGCTTTTCAATTATCATCCAATAAGACAATATTATAAATGCATCACCAACAGTATCTCTCAAGAAAAGAAGCAGGAATTTTGTAAGATAAAGTTAGATTATTTTTAGAAAACTCGAAAAATATTAAAGTTAATCAAAGCGTCTGCTAACCATATTTAATCATATATAGTTCTGAATATGTTTGTTGTCGGTCAATAATGAGAGTGACGCCGTACTAGCTTCAGCAAACTTGCTCGTGTGAAAGTTAAGTGCAAAGAGGTCGAAAAGTTTAGACGGAGAGGCTTCAAACTCATTGATTCTGCTTCCAGGCGCGTGGCACCTGCCTGCTAGCGGGGGTCATCCGGTGGATAAGTGCATATTCAGGGCCGGTTTTGTTGACAGATTTGCTACCCACACATTCACCTTACAATAGAAGACGCTTATGCGTTTCTAGTAAGATAGTAAGAAAACAGTCAGAGAATAATTTAGTCAGACTAGGCTCAAGCAGTAAGAACGAGAGTATTGTGCATTCTAGATGAAAAAAACGGAAAGAAGACAGAGATCTGATTCGAATAAGATATGCATAAATCCTCCAATGTACGACGAAAATCCAGAATAAATGCAATCTAACTAATAATATACATGTTGTGCATGCAGAAATCGTGGGGAGTGGATCACCAACTAATTAATGGAGAAAAGTTAATCCCCTTGTTTCTATTATAGACGTATGTATATGGCGCACATATGAGTGTATATACACACGCATTATATACTCGCCGTATTATATATAACCCATAAACAAAATACACCCCAACTTGCATTAGTTTTGAATATATTTACGTAAAAGGAATAGTTTCAGCGTAGTTTTGTAAATAATAAATTCATATAGAATTTCAAATATACTTCATAGTATGTGTACAGATAAGGTGCATCGTAAACATATATTATCTTTTCTAAGACTATAATATAAACGTATATATACACACACACATATATATACATATATACATACACACGCACGCACACACATATATATGTGTGTGTGTGTGATTGATATGTAGTTTGCTTGAAGCATTGTGTGGGATAGGTATGCAGTAGAGATTTAGAAGGTTGTCACATTGAGAGGAATGAAATATAGTCGTTGTTGGTGAAAGGAGACGAAAACAAGTGGCAATTTACAAATCAATAAGTGCATACATATATTTTATACATATACATATATTTATTCAGTTGTATTGGTAAAATGTCTTACTTGTTATGTCTGCGACAATATCCAATATTAATTTCGGAAAAAATCTCTTTTCAAATGGTGGGTGTAACAGATCGATTCAAAGCATGCGAGATAGTGGAGCGGAAGTTGGGTAGCTATGTAAGGCATCGGAGCAAATGTGAGTAGGGGATTTATGTATGGTCTGATTAGGTAATTTCCATGTTTATAATTTGTATTTCTGTCTATTTATTTATGTGTCTTTTTTTGGTTTATAACTTGTTGCTTTAGCGTGAACTTTTTTAAATTTTGTATGTTCTCTATTTTCTTGTATTTACCATTATTACTATTATTTATGTATTTATTTTGCTGGTATGTGGGGTGTCTATGTTTATCTAGGTCACGTCATGGCTAGTGGGTTATGTCCGGTCAGCTATTCAAGGCTAGGATGTAGGAGAGGAGGGGAGGTGGGTGGGGGGTTGTGCGCTCCCAGTCGGCAGCTGGGTTTTTAGGTTAGTGTTGCCAGGAGTAGGAAGATAGGTGTGGAGGAGGGCATTCGGTGGACATTCCTTGGGAGTTGTTAATTTATTAGTTTCCATAAGATTATAAGTGGTTGTAGGTGTGACATTTTCTTCTTTTTTTCAATAGCTGACCGGACACATCTCACTAGGGACTAACGTGACCTTGATAAACATAGACACCCCACATATCAGAAAAAATAAATAATAGTAATAATGAAAAAATAGAGAACATAGAAAATTAAAAAAAGAGCTCACGCTAAAGCAACGAGTTATAAACAAAAAAAAAAAAGGAAAATAATAAATAAATAGAAACAAAAAAAAATTATAAACATGGAAATTACCTAATCAGATCATACAAAATCCTCTACTCACATTTGCTCCGAGGCCGCACATAGCAACCCAATTTCCTCTCCATCATCTAGCATGTTTTGAATCGATCTGTTAAGCCCACCATTTGAAAAGGGATCTTTTTCCGAAATTAATAATGGATATTGTTGCAGACATAACAAGTAAGACCAATACAACTGAATTAATATATGTATAAATAAAATATATTCATGTACTTATTGATTTGTAAATCACCATTTGTTCTCGTCTCCTCTTACCAAGAACGAATATATTTCTAAATATCTACTATATATATATATATATATATATATATATATATATATATATATATATATATATGCATGTGTGTATAAATGTACATTTGCAATTTAAACGATTTGAAAAGTGTTTGTTGTTGCTAGTACGGCGTCACCCGCATTAGTAACACACAACAAACGTATTTGATATTATAATATATGGTATAATCACGTTGACACATTCACGCTGGCTCAATGGAGTTAGGCAACGTTGAAGCTGGTCAGTACCAAATTGGTGACAATTTGGGAGGTTGATGTGATGTAGGTGTTGTCTGCTTATCTCGGCATTTTTTTTTAAATTCATTCTTGGCAAAGACAGGACGCATGTTTGCGTATGTGTATACATATAAACATGCTCGTATCTTTGTACTAGAATAGACTGCCCCCCTCTTTACCCTTACTTTCTACTTACCAAGGACCTG
Source organism: Euprymna scolopes (assembly GCF_053919585.1). NCBI lineage: Eukaryota > Metazoa > Mollusca > Cephalopoda > Sepiida > Sepiolidae > Euprymna > Euprymna scolopes. The sequence goes on from NC_136520.1 coordinate 49,126,707, forward strand.
GCATTTAACTCAAGACAAGAGCCAAGAAAATGTTAGGGATTAGCACACTCGTGACAGAAAACTCTTTTAAAGAAACCAACGAAATGTGAGTTTACGTCTTTTTAAAAAAAATAGAAGTTAAATGTTACTTCGAATTTATCTCAGAAAGCAGCCTTTGTTTCGATATAAACGTATAATTCTGTTTGTCAATTCAAATTTAATGAAAATTCACTAAAAATGAATGCAAAAATAACAAGACGGGCGACTGGCGGAATTTGCTACTTGGTTTAAAAGAGCATTTTTTTTATTCTTTATTCAAAATATTTGAGCATGTGTATACATATATACATGCGCGTATCTTACCCCCACCGACACCCTTACCCTTACCCTCTACTGACCAACGACCTGGCATTAAACTCAAGTCAGGAGCCCAGAGAGGTTTAGGGATTAGCACAATCGTGACAGAAAACTCTTTTAAAGAAACCAACGAAATGTGAGTTTACGTCTTTTAAAAAAACAAAAAAGAAGTTAAATGCTGTCTTTGTTTCGATATAAACGTATAATTCTGTTTGTCTATTCAAATTTAATGAGAGTCCACTGAAAAGGAATGCAAAAATAACCAGACGGGCGACAGGCGAATTTTCTAGCTAAATGCTAGTTCGAATTTATAACAGAAACCATTATTTTTACCGGCATTGACATAGAAATTTGCCCCGTCTTTGAAATAGGAAATTAAATATAACCACAGCGGCGGGGAATATTGCCCCCACACTCTTTTCTCATACAACATTTCTAGCGGGTAAGCAGTATGGTGTAAGGTCAAACGCCCTCTTTTAAGCATGACTTCGATTTTTATTTTTTTATTTTTATTTTCATGTCCCATATGTATGTGTGATAGTGCACGATACCTCTTGTATAGATGGGACCTTTACACTATCCCGGCATCAGAACCACAGGTAAAACAATTCTGGGATCGGTGTTGCCACAAACACAAAAATAGAAAAAAATGTCAATTACAAATAATCCAAACCATGGGGCCCAGAAGAAACATCTGGGGGCATGACAGGCAAGTGCTTCTTCGGTAGCAAGCGAGGGGGACTCGGTCGTCATTCTGCGAATGTTTGCCAACTTTTCTTGTTTCAGATACTCAAAAAACATAGACGCTTAACAGGTGAGTATACCCTCTAATTTCAGGGAATAAAATGATAACGACCAAACACAGCACAGCTATGATAACCATAAAAATAAAAAAACAAACGAAGAAAGAAATGGACAACAAAGGAGTATAGACTCGTAATGGAATGCTATTATAGAAGTCATCCTAAATATAGATATAGAGGTTATCGGAAATGAATGAAAGAACTATGGGGCCTATCCAGTGACTACCATACGCAGAACAAAGAATTCCGGACCAAGCAAGACTGATACTCAAGAAAGGTTGGCTCTCTAAACTAGATCTAACAGAAATTAAGCGAAAAATAAATTATGAAAATGACCAAGTAGCATCCCCAAACGGAACTGCACGTAGAGCAACCCCACAAGTTGAAGCCTCTCAAGTAAAACCACGAAAGGCCGAGGAGCAACAAAGAACAAAGTCTAAAAACGTGGAAACGGAGAACAATGAAACAGAACTAACAGAGAATGAAGCAAATGAAATATATAAAATATACAGCTGATGAAAGAGGACAAAACAATGATCCCATCGTTAAGAAACGAAGAGCAGAAGAAATTTAAAAAAAAGAAACAGAGAAGGTTAACAAGCTCCTCCCACATATCCCAACAAATACAATCACAGACTTAAATAACCTAATTTACGCAGGCGCCAAAATGGTAAGTATGAATCTCAAATCAGAAAAAAAACAACCGGGCACAAGCGGACCGACAAAACCTGGATGGGAAATAAGACTAGAAACCCGAATACACAAACATAAAAAATAAACCAAAATGATCAACAAGAAGAAAGCAATGTGGAGAAAACGGAATATTGAAATGAAACTGATAGGGAGAGGCTAAACAAGAAACCTGAAGAACTGGACTCAAAAATAAAAGCAAAAGAAACGAGATTGAGGAGATATAGATATAAAGCTGAATAATGCAAACGAAACAGAACATTCGAAACTAATGAAAGCCAATTCCACCCAAATTTTAACGGAAGAAAAACAAAAACAGAACAACCAAATCCGACAGAAACAAAACTCTTCTGGAATAAAATAAGGGAAGAGCGAACAGATCACAATAGAAATGCCGAATGGATAAAAAACATGAAAGAAGAGTTACACCAAATAGAAGAAGGAACAGTTAATGGAATCAACAAGGAAACCTTAAAGAAACCCATAGGAAAACTGGAAAACTGGATAGCAACAGGGCACGACGGGATACATGCATATAGGTTCAAAAACCTCACAACCTTACACGGAAAATGATCTCAAAACCTTAGAAGATGTATACAGGAAGCAAGCGTACGAGACTGGATGACAAAATGTAGAACCACACTGCTACAGAAGGACACGGAGAAAGGAACCGTCCCTAGCAACTATAGGCCAATCACGTGCTTACACACTATGTGGAAGATATTGAAAGTACAACTGAGGGAACAAATCTAACACTCCTTGAATAACGGTGGGCGCATATCCGAGGAGCAGAAATCATGCCAAATAGGAAAAAGAGGAACACATTACCTGTTATATATAAATCAAAAGATTCTAAAGGAGGTAAAAAGGAAGAGAAAGAATTTAGGCATGGCATGGATCGACTACAAAAAAGCGTACGACAGGATCCCACAAGCATAGATAATAGAATGTCTAAAACGTATAAAATACCAAGCAGGATCACCAACGTAAAAGAAAACGCAATGAAAACATGGCGACTGGAATTGCCAGCTGATGGACGACAAATAGCAGAAATTAACATACAAAGAGGCATCTTCCAAGGAGACTAACTATCGCCATTGCTGCTCATCATAGTTATAACGCCCTTGAACAGTATTCTGAGAAAGTGCCAAGCCGGATACAAGTTCTCCAATACAGAGGAAAAAATGAACCACCTGATGTACATGGACGATCTTAAACGTTTTGCAAGGACCGAAAAAGAGCTAGATACACTAATTAGAACTACCAGGATCTTCAGCCAAGATATCGAAATGGATTTTGGGAGGGAAAAGTGCGCACAACTAGTTATAAGAAAGGGAAAATTGGAAACGACAGGAGGAATAGAACTACCAAATCAAACAGAAATGAGGGCACTAAGGGAACAAGACGACTATAAATACTTGGGAATTCTGGAAGCGGGCGTCATCAGAGCAACAGAAAGGCAAGAAAAAATTGGAAAGGGATACCTCAGGAGAAAAAAGATCATTTATAGAGTGGTCAAAAGAAGAAATGAGACAACTTGCCCAGAAAACCAGGAAACTCATGACAATGCATAATTCACTGCACCCAAAGTACGATATTGACAGACACTACGTGAAAAGGCAAGACAGCGGGAGAGGACTGATCTGTATAGAAGACTGTGTGAAGGACACGGAGAAAGTACTACAAAGATACATAATGCAAAGCACTGACAGGATAATTATGCTTCGAGAGACACCGAAAAACAACAGCAAAACAGAAAACAAAGAGACAAACGACAAAACGAGAAAAGAGTAATGGGAAGAGAAACAACTCCACGGAAGGTTCATAAGAATGACAAAAGATGAGAATAACGAACACACCTGCACATGGATGTGAAAAGGACATATAAACCGAGAAACCGAATCTCTAATAACTGCAGTACAAGATATATCGATAAGAACCAACCATATCAAAGCAAGAATTGATAAAACACAAGAAAACAGCAAATGCAGACTATGTGAACAAAGAGACGAAACGATAAATCATATAGTAAGTGAATGCAGCAAACTGGCCCAAAAGGAATACAAAAACAGGCATGACCAAGTGGGGAGGGTGGTGCACTTGGAATTGTGCGAACGACTGCATTTTGAGCGTACAGACAACTGGTACAAGCATACACCCGCACCAGCACTAGAAAACGAGAACCACAAAATCCTATGGGGCATGAACATGCAGACGCAAAAATCCAGACAAGCAAGAAGACAAGATGTCGTAATAATTAACAGGAAAGAAATACCCTATCAAATCTAGACTTTGCAGTCCCAGCTGACCACACGGTGAGTATGAAAGAAAAGGAGAAACGAAACAAATACACAAAGCTAGCCAGAGAGTTAAAAGAGATTTGGATGATGAAGAAAATCAAAAGAGCACCAATAATAGCAGGAGCACTAGGAACAATTCCGAAAAACTTCGAATAACGAATGTCAGAAATTGGAATTAGAGGAATAACTGCAAAAGTGCAACGACTAACGATAATGTAAACGACGGAAATATAAAGAAACACCCTTGAATGCGGAGAATAATGCAATAAGACAGTATAACGAATAAGCGTTACAGGGAATCAAGAACACCGAAGCTACATATCTACAAGTTCTACATCCCAATCATGCATACCCCCACTGTATCATCACCGCTCTCCCCAATAAAAAAAGTGATACCAAAGAGCCGAGTAGGGTCAAGAAGAACTGAAAGACCGAGGAGAGAGAGCTAGCCAGACCTCGGCTGGGCAAGCGCAAAGAGAACTGTGACTGTGGGGAGGCTGAGTGCCACTCAAATTCCAGTATAAATCAATTGCCACTGCTAGCGAGAAATCAATGGTAAGTGGATCTTGCGATAATGCAAATTCATTTGAAAATTCTATCGAAGGAGGTGGAGAGAGCTAGACGTCTGGGGGGATTTGTTGTCACTCAGCTTTGAGAGAACACCACAGGTTTTAAATCAGATCGTTTGTGTGAAAGCTCCATGTGAGCCAATAATAATAATAATAATAATAATAATAATAATAATAATAATAATAATAATAATAATAATAATAATAATAATAATAAACTAATTTATTGTTTGACAAGGAAAACAGCCATTATTTTTTCCCTAAGTAAATATATATTACTGTATTATTCAAGCATTATCTTAAACTATTCCAATTTATAGTTTATAAATATATATATATATATATATATATATATATATATATATGCACCCATGTGCCTGCATTTATATATATATATATATATACATATTTGCATACATTCATATATATATATATATATATATATATATATATATATATATATATATATATATATATATATACATATACGTATATATGGATACTTACACACACGCATATATATATACATATATATATATATATATATATATATATATATATATATATATATATATATATATACCTTTACTGAATCCTTAATATCTGATAAGGATATGAGTATAATTATACAACAGTTGGCTTACATATTTCTATCTCAATCACATTGTTCATATATATATATATATATATATATATATATATATGGAAGTTTTAAAACCTCCAAATATTCCTTTGCCAATAATCCTTCAAGCAAACTACCATCTACTCTTATATATATATATATATATATATATATATATAATTTATTTTTTTAATATATACATATATACATATATATATATGTATATATACATACATGAATTCCATACAATTCAATATTTTAAGCTTGTCTCTCATCCAAGAAAGAAATATACGGCTACATTTTTAAAGATCCTGTTTCGTATTTTTTCTGGTTTTCATTATATTGAAACTTAAAGAATGTCAATCTTTTCTGTCGCTTGTTCCAAGAAAATTAATTTCCCTACATTTCCTCTTGTATTGTTTTTTTTTTTCTCTTTTCATTGAAATCCCTTGTATTTCTCGCGTATTGTGTTTTCTCGTTTTGAAAGGTAGAATTCTCCTGTCAGAAAAGAACAGAATTAACTTGAATTGTTTTTTTTTTTATTCTATTAAGAAAAAAATCGATACAAAGCTATGGACCAAAATGAAATACAAGAAACCTGTCAAAATATTAAAGAAACAAAAGCGAATGCCTTGCAAAGATGAGAAAGTTATTTTATCTTCAGATTTCAATTTCGAATAAGATCTTTAGCTGTAGATTAATAGATTTACAGCCAGTACGGATGGATAAATAGAATTGCGAACCTTAAACACACGCAAATTTCCAGTGAGCAAAATCACTATAAATCATGAATAAATACACTTCAATACCTTATACAAGAATATAACTTTCCTAAGTATATTTTGGCATTAAGGTTGAGTTACCTTTGTTCCCCGGAGGGTTTTCTCCGATATTATATACAAAATATATTAAACCATTCCGTATATTAAAATATGCTTCCAAAAGTACATGCTCATAGTGTTTAAGTTATTTTTACAATCTGTTTTTATTTATAACCCTATCGCAGTTTGACATACCTTTCGGATATTTTATAACAGAACATTATAACAGCACGTCTAAATTATGGATATCAAAATTTGAATAAAAGGTCAAGCTTATCCTACGAATGTTGTATAACGTTTCATCTACTCGGTAAATTTATCATATCTTAATGCTGTGCTCCCGTATGGGCGTGTTTTTTATATTTACGTTCTAATTCTTACAAGGCTTATCGCCACTCGGGCGTCAGGGGCTATTATTCGAGACCATCCTTGGTGAGATATAAGAGATATCGGTTTACGCCCCATTTAATCGTCTGCATATCAGTGCAGCCTGTTAAACAGGTACCAGCAAAGGAATTCCAAAATGTAGCTGTTTGAGGGAAGAAACTGGTAAAATGGAAAAGTGTCTTGGATTTAGGGACCTCAACAGTGTAGGAGTAGTAGTTGGTTGTATAATGGATTTTTCGGGGATACGTATGTCCAGGCGGGCATAAGTGCAACAATTTTATAAGAGTAAATTCCATTAAAATATATGTAAACTGGCATAGATATGCAACATTGCGGCGATGAGACCGGAGTTAGAGTTAACTTTACAACGTCGTACCTATTAGATCAAAAACGCTTTTCGAACCCTATCCAAAAGAGAGAGGCAAGTGGTTAATACGCCAGCCCAGATGCGGCAACACTACTTAATGCAATGGCGAATGGGTGCTATTAGTTAGGTACAGAATGCTCTCAGGGGTGAGTAGTAGTCTTGTTCGATAGAAAGAACATACCTTTTTTGCAGCAGGTTTTGCGAAGCCTTTAATGTTATTGTTCCAGGTCATATTGCCTACAAATATAAAGCTGATTAGTTGGAAGGAAGGATTCTTTTGAGGTATGTTATTTGTCATGCATATGGGTGGTTGAAGCTGGGTCTTTTTATTGTGAATGGATGTTAATTTTAATTAATAATATGGCATACTTTGGACTGTATTAATGGAAAATAACAGTCAGTATATATATATATATATATATATATATATATATATATATATATATAGTATGCGCGTGCGTATGTGTGTGTTAGCGTGTTAAATGAACTGATTTTTTGCAAAATTTTATTGCTATTTTCATAATTGTTGTTGTTTCACAGTAGTTCAGTGAACTTGTTATCTTGACTTCTTTCAATTTATAAACCACGACGGCATAGGAATACTGAGTTTTGTAACTCATTCCCAGTAATTACTGTCTTCCATATTTTTAGCCAATTAATCTGTTATCATACTTGGCTAGGATTGCCACCGGTATATTCAAACCGAACCGAAGAGACTCAAAGCTTCTATCCACTATGCAACTGAGAAAGCCTAGCGGAAGAGTTGACCGAAACGTGGTGAACCAACACAACTGAACAAAGAATTAATGGATATATTATGAATCCTCATCTCCAAAGATTTCAAAAAATAAAAGAAACAAAGAAATAAACTCAATTCATCACCAAAAATGAACACACAGTCTGGAATGCCAGTAAATGCTATTTTTTTTTATCTCTGCTAAATAACAAAGCGAATGAAATTTATTTTATTATATTTTGTAATCTTTATTTATTGATGAAGTTATTTACTTTTTCATTATATTTATTTCTATTTCCACTTTGTCTTTTTGTTATTCGTTATCGAGTCAGATCTCTTCATCGCACGAAATCTCGTCACGTCTTGTCTTAATACGGGATCTGCTAAAACAAACAACACAGACTATTGCATATTTGTTTTGTGTAGTTTGTTTTCTTTATGTTTAATTTAAACTATAACGTTTTTTCTGCCAGTTTCCAAGACGCATGTACAGATAAGAGTTAATAAAAGTACAAATTCTGTAAAAACGATATAAAAAGGCTAAAACATAATTCCGGCAAGGAATTGTTCTTTTCTTTGCCTATTTACAATTTTTATCAGTAAATTAATGAGTTCGACTTAAAATAAAAGTAGATCGATAGTTTGACTGGAATAAATATGCGAACTGGTAATGAACAAAACAAAATCAAACGTAAGGGAATCACAAGAGACATGAAAGAGCATTGTTGCATGAATAACCATACAAAACTAAAAGAAGTTATTCGTAAATGCGAATATAGAGTTTGCGTATTTCAGAATACCGTTTTATTGCAAACATAATCGAAATTGAATCATGGATGCAGACACGTAGACACATCAAATACTAATATGAAAAGTACAGTTTTACAGCGAGTAAACAGTTTGACGTATGCTAGTAATTTTATGTAATGGAAATCAAACACCAGTAGTAGATGTCTTCTTGAGTGCGACAAGAATTTAAAATACTATTCGTCGAAATGGATTGTTTTTAAGAATTAAGTAAAAAATATTTAGACAGTACAGATACTTCAGTGTTATTCTAGCGACATTTCAGTACAAATTATGATCGGCGTTATCTCAGTGTAATTTCGAAAAACAATCCAAACTATGTACAGACTGTCCAAAAAGTAAGTGAAGTTTTGAACGTAACAAGTTTCTTTATTTATTCTGATATCATTCTGTAATTTTTACACAAGCTGATTAATACATTGCGAAATACGTTTAATACCTACGTAACAAGGTTCTTTATTTATTCTGATATCATTCTGTAATTTTTACACAAGCTGATTAAGACATTGCGAAATATATTTAATACATGCGTAACAAGGTTCTTTATTTATTCTGATATCATTCTGTAATTTTTACACAAGCTGATTAAGACATTGCGAAATACATTTAATACAAACAAACACAAAGTATAGATTTTTTTTTATTTTTGAAAAATAATGTATTTTAAATGCTGCCCTTTTAACCTTTGCATATTTGTGTTTTTTCTCCAAAAAATATTCATGAGAGAATACAGAATATTTGGATTACTATTTATCTCTATTATTTCATTTCTGATGTTTTACGTTAATTCTTATAGGGTGTAGTGTTTGTTCACATACACATTTTTTTAGATGGCTAAAAATTCCGTCGATAAGCCCTGAGTCAAAACAATTGACGATAAGTTATTTTAGTCAAATCAACTGACCCCTGATTTTGATAAAACAATTTCACAAGTTGCCTAGATTGTCTAATGTTATACTTAGCCATATTTGATTTCGGAAGTATCTGTAACATAATTGAACTAGAAATATATCATTAACAATAAAATGAAAATTATTTTCAACACTTCCAGTGATATTTTGAACGCCCCGTATAATGGTAGCTGCGTGGGAAACTCTGAGGTAATGGTTGCACAATCACCAACCACACTTCTAAATCGACCCTGGTTCGGTCCAGTAGTAAGGAGAAATGTAGAACGACTGGAAACAATTTGTAAGTTCACTTATCTGTGATAAGATAAACACTCAAATGATCTGAAACTTTCAAATCATCACTTATTTACTTCTGACGAAGTTCAATGTTGTTAAACGTCGTTAATAACGGGAACCGCTTTGTCAACATTATTATAACATATATTTAAACTTGATAAAAGGGCGAATATGAGATGTAAATTTAGGTTGCGAAATGAACTATACAAAACCTTTCATACATGGCTATGAACAGCTCGGGTAATGTACTGTTTAAGCGGCAGTATCAAACGAAAATAATATCATACAGTTGCGTTGATTAATCTAACGATCATATTCAATATGTAAGCCATAAAAAGCGAATAAAATATTTTTAAAAGTTTAGAGTATTATACAAATGTCTCAATTTACCTGGTGATACTACAATCAGGTCAGCTGAGAAAGTACCAGAATGCATTTTAAAAACTCAAGCATGGTCGATGGACACATGACACTTTCTGTACGTAATATTATTATCGGTTATTTATTTTTTGCTCTCTCCGTATTTTTTGTTGTTACACTGCGTTTCGGCCAACTCATTCTCTGGAGTTCTTTATGTGAGTGACCGTTACATGATAGGGGTGCTGAATCTTGTATTTTGTATACCAATTCATTACTGCCCTCCTTCGCTGCTTTGCCTACGTTTTGGGATGACGCAACGACTAATTAGATGAGGATAAAAGTCCATAAAAACAGAATACACACAGTATGAAAGCTCTTTTCAAAGGATTCCAAAACTGAAAGAAAAATGTACAAAATAGACCAGGAGTTGATTTAAAAATGTTATTTGATGTCAAATGCATATAAGCCAACAAAAATTCCACTTCAAACTGACTCCTGAAAAACTAAGCGAACGTGTTTAATATGCTGGCACTTCTTTACATCCGTCCAAACAATGTAGGATTAGTTTCCGAAAAAGAAACCGGTATATAATTGATCCAAACAATCTAGAATTAGATATGCTTATTGCAATTCAAAACTAACGATAAAAATTATCTCATAGATATACAGGCTAGTATCGAAATATTTCAGAAAGATAACAACATCAAAGGCATCAATATAGATTTGAAACATGTATACATTATAATACCGCATATCTGTCATACAATCAAAATTACTTTTGGGAGAAAACATTGCAGTGAGATGTGTAATTTGGTTGTGTCTGTTTTCGAGAACAACTTTTCAACTTCATGCTATTGCTGGAATTCTTACTTTCCACGAGCATCCGATTTTCTTCTTCGTAACTGCGCAATGCCACTTTAAATTCACTGAAATTGATGGGTTTGTCTTTTTGCGTTATAACAGTTGTAAATGGTTTAAATTGGCTGGATATTCCTTGAGGGTCACTGATATTAACAGGCTATTGCTTATTATTTCATCCGATAGTTTTAAGGCATTGGCGATTGTTTCTGCCCTTATAACCTAGTCGGTAATAGTTTCATCCTCGTTACGATTTTTAGACGTTAGTTCTGTATATAGTGATATAATTTTCGGTTCCCGTTTTTATAAATAATGCTCTCTAAATGTGTTCAATGCTTTCGCCTATCGTCAATGCCATCTCTTATAATCAGAGACAGACTTCTGTCGTCTAAGCCTAGAATCAGTTCTGCAAAAACCGTCGCGTTCTTTTCAAGAAATTCGGTGTCGTACTGATTTTCAGCTGGAGATGGTATAACTTTGTGTAGTTTCCGAATCCTTAGATACCCCAGAAATTTTACCAGCTACAATTCGAATTTATTCTTAACAGTCAAAGAAAAGCCGGTGACTTGGCCCATAACGTTCTGTGTTTAGAGACATTATGCTGAACATTGATGGCGGTGGAGAATCAGTGCAGTTCCGATATTTAGTGTTAAGTTATTCCTAGTAACAAAGATGGCGAGTAAGTGAAAGGCAGGTTTGTGACAGAGACGGCAGCAATCTTATTGTATCCAAAATTCGACAATTTTTATAGTAATTTTGTATGATTCTGATTGGGTGGTTATTATAAATATGAACCGATAGGGGCCGGGCGATGCTGGGAGAACCTTGCTAGTTGATTAAGAGGAGGCCTATCGGCTGGGATTCCCCATTGACAGGAATTTAGGGAAATTCTCATGGTGGAATTCTAATTATGATGATAATGTTGTAATGAATACAGCTGGCTCTTGATAGATAATTGTTGTGAGGACGCCCACTAATTAAAATAGGTGGGTGAGTGATATATATATATATATATATATATATATATATATATATATATATATATATATATATATATATATATAAGGTATAATCACCAATACCGGGAGAGTTCTGCAACGACCGCCAAATAGGCAAGACGCCTATGTTTCCTCCAGTAAGATATGCAACACACAACCTGCCAGAATATCTCCAACTGGAGTATATCTGAAGACAAGTAAATATGCATATAACTTCTCTTCCTAATATATTATTGTTATAACCTTACTTTCCGTGTCATTGGAAATTATTTGTGCAGACACAACAGTAGCGACAGGAATTTGAAAAAAGACTTACGCGGGAAAAATCAACTATTAAACACAACAGTGGCGTCGAGAATTCGAAAAAAGACTTACGCAGAATAAAATCCACTATTAAACACAACAGTGGATTCTAGAATAAAAAAAAAGACTTACGCGGGAAAATCCAATACTAAACTCAACAGTGGTGTACGAAAAATACTTACTCGAGAAAGATTGAAAAAAAAATAAAAAACGGACTCGAAGAAAAAAACTCTACTGTTCAATACAAAAGTAACATCGAGAATTTTGAAAAAGGTAACTACAAAATTCTCGATCAAAGATTTACTCGGGAATTCACTGTAAGACACAGCAACAGTATTTAAAAAATAATTTACGGGGAAAGTTATCACTGTCGAAAAAAAAAAGAAAAGAAAAACAAATGAAAGTAACTACAAAATTGTCTAACGAAATATTCGAACACTGGATACTTACAAGCAAAATACCAATAACCATTTCAAAGTGACTTATGAAAGTCAAAAAAAAGGTGTTTTCGCTAGTACACGGTGAACTAATTTGTGCAAATTGTTTTGAAGTAGAAAAGTTATATTTTGTTTCAGGTGCACCAAGAAAGGATTTGTTTAAAAGAATTCTTGTACGTAATCAAAACTTAACAGATTAAGAGAAAAAAATAAAATACATTTTTTATCCCTCAATAGAAAAGGGAAAAATACACTTTCAACGCAAAACATAATATATCGAAAGAATTCGATTGTCACACACAAAAAACAACCTAAAAATTGTTGTTCGTAGTTATTGTCAAAAGTGAATTAGTAAAATAGACTGATTTTTCTAATCTTTGAAAAAAACACAAATTGAGGAATTTGCTAAAATAATGATACTCTTCATGCGGAATCAGCATATCCTATAAAAAGAACAGCAAGCGCTATACGCAGAATGGGACGAAAGAAAAAATGAACGACTCATAAAATGCTTAGAAAGGTTCGCGCAGAGCCAACTTGAACAGAGAGAACTGTTAGAAATATTAACAGCTAATCCATACAAGAAATTAATACAAACTTCTCCAACACAACACTTGTTAACAGCATAGATGTGTTCACATACTTATCGGAAGAGGATAAAAATTTTGATGCATACTTAAAGAGGTATGAAGATATTTTCGAAACAGACTGCGAAACTGGCCAAATGGAAAGAAAGTAAGTGTTGCGAGCGATGCGAGCTCGTATGGTATTGGAGCATATATACTGCATATCCTGCAAGATGTATGGAAGAAACCTATAGCTTACGCCTCATGGACACTACTTCCCGCAGAAAAGGCTCAGCTTATAATAGAAAAAGAGGGGTAAAGCATTATTTTCGCGGTGACGAAATTCCACCGTTACCTGTACGGGAGACATTTTATACTGGAAACAGAGCACAAGCCCCTAGTGAAAATATTCGGCCCAAAAAACGGCTTGCCAGTATATACGGCAAATCGCCTACTCCGTTTGGGGTACGATCTTGCTAAATTATGACTTTATAATAACACATCTGGGTTAGGAAAAATAGGTCATGCGAATGGCCTGTCAATGCTTATACCGAAAATAGAGGTACCACTGAAAGAGTCAGTAATTGCAGCTATACGTTCCAATTCTGAGGAGAAAAACATGGTGGCGAATATAATAAAAGAATTACCAGTTACGTTAACCGATATAAAAGGGAGGCTGAAACTGACGATGTCATCACAGACATAAGAAAAAATAAGGGAAAATGATGAAAAAAACGCGTAGCATATTTTCCGTATGCAGTGATGTTTTGTTATATAGTGAAAGAGTTGTTATCCCGAAAACCTGCAGAAAAAGATCTTACATGGTTTTCATACAGGACATCCGGGTGTAAATAGGATGAAGGCACTTATGCGGAATTACGTTTACTGGCGTAACATGGATGTGGATATTTCACTAACAGTAAACAAGTGTAAAGTTTGTGTGTTAGCCGCAAAGGCACCATAAACCTTGGAAAAAACTGACCATCAATGGTCACGCATTCCTTTAGACTTTGCTTGGCCGACCTGGCAATACTTCCTAATCGTAGTAGATAGTTTTTCACAAGGCCTTAAGTAAAGCGTTTCAAGAACCCGACGACAAATAATACAATAAGTTTTCTGCATGAAATATTTGCACGTTTTGGTGTCCCAGACATTATAGCCACAGATAACGGAACACAATTCACATCAAGTGATTTCAAGGACTTTATTGACATTTTTGCAGGAGAAAAAAAATAACTACACCACCGTTCCATCCTCGATCAAATGGATTAGCGAAAAGGTTCTTAGACACGATAAAGCGTGCACTTAGAAAATCAATAGGGACCCCGACGCATAAAGCATTAGAAGAATTCCTGCAAATATACAGGATAACTAAGAACCCAAATACACCTTTGACATTATCGCCAGTAGAATTAATGTTTGCTAGAAAAATAAAATCCCTATTTGATAAATTAATACCAGAGCAAGCAATCGTCCATCTAACTACGCGCACATTACGTAAAAAGTTTAAACCTGGTGATCGCGTATATTTTAAATGTATGAAAAATAATATTTTATATTGCGAGTTTGGTACAGTAGATACACCTATCGGCGACTTAGTCTACATTATAAAAGGTCCAAAAGGGATACACAAAAGACATCAAAATCAAATTAGAAAATGTAATATAAAAGACAACGAACATGACAAACCTGATGAAAAGGAAGATTTAATTGATATACTATAGGAAGCGTTTGATATCGAACCATCAGAACCATGAATGAACCGAGAGGATCGGGAAGGAAAAGCAAGTTTACAGAACAAATCATAATGCACTCCAAGAAAAAAGGTATTGGAATCTACACGACGTCAAATCTTGGGAGGGGGTATTGTGAAGACGCCCACTAATTAACATAGGTGAGTGAGTGAGATATATAAAGGTATCAATCACCAATACCGGGAGAGTTCTGCAACGACCGCCAAATAGGCGAGACGCCTATGTTGCCTCCAGTAAGACATGCAACACACCACCTGCCAGAATATCTCCAACTGAAGTCTATCTGAAGACATGTAAATATGTATATAACTTCTCTTCCTAATATATTATTGTTATACCTTTACTTTCCGTGTTCTTGTTTTATTATTTGTTCAGACACAACAATAATGAAAATGATCTCCCCCCAAGTATGAATAGGTTAGAAGTATTTACGCCAGAATAAAAATCATAAAAATAATTCTTAAGCAGAATAGACAGAACACTTATGTTAATTGAGAGACCACCAATATTTAAAATCCCTCAAGTAGCTGAGCGTAAATTGAAAGCCACTTTGATACGCATACAGATATATTGGTTTTAAAATACCGACGGCGTCTTAAAATCCGGTCTAAGGAATGTGACAGCCAACGGGGCCTGATGTTTGTGGCTTGATTACACTGTGCAACAAATTTGAATTGAAAAAAAAGTACACGACATATAAGAACTGTTTCGGTGTAAGAAAAGTATGCTGATTCCAAATCGGACATTTATTTCTCTGGATTAGGTACCATTTTCATGTACTTTATTATTAATTATTTTGAAAAAAAACACCGAATTCACCAGTTAAAACAACATTTGTCCTCTTAACTCTCTTGTATAGAGTGTCATCATCCTTTTTTAAATTCCAGCAGTAGTCTGCCAACATACCAGTGTTCCATTTTCCTTTAAAACTTTATTCTATTAATGAAATATCTTGATGGAACCTTTCGCCATGTTCATCACTCACATGGCCAAGATTCTCGGCAAAAAAATCCAAATGAGAGTGGAGCACATGAACTTTTAGAGGCATGTTACATCCCATATCATGAACATGATGCAATAGATCATTCACAACTAGCACATAGTCTTCTGAACGATGTTTTCCCAGGAAGTTATCACAAACTTTCTTGAATGACTCAAAGGCACATTTTTCTTTTCTCGTGAGATGTGTGTTTAAAGTTTCATCAAGAACAATTTTTACGAATTTGGGGACCTATGAAGATACCTTCTTTTATTTTAGCTCGACTAATGAAGGAAACGTTTCTGCAAGATATGCAAATGCCAAGGAATCCTTGTCTAGTGCTTTCACAAACTGCTTGAACAAACCGAGTTTAATATGCAAAGGTGGTAAATGGATTCTATCACTTTGCAGAATTGGTTTGTGTTTGATGTTATGTTTTCCTTGCTCACTTTCATCTCTAGCCGGCCAGTGTTTGCGTACATAGTGTTCATCTCTTGCTCTAGAGTCCCATAAGCACAAGAAGCAACAAAATTTAGTATAGACTGGCTGAAGGCCAGTCAGCATGGCTATAACCTTGAAATCTGCACAAACATGCCATTTATGGACTTCATAATGTATGCTTGCTAAAATTGTTTTTAAATTTTCATATGATTCTTTCATGGTTGTGCTGTAAGCTATAGAAACAGATGGCAGGGTGTTCTCATTGTGAAGCAAAACAGCTTTTATGCTTTCCTTGGACGCATCTAAGAAAAGTCGCCAGTTGGTGTTATCATATTGTATTTCCAGCTGTTCAAAAAGTCCAACAATGTCATTGCAGAAGTGAACAAAACGTGCAAGTTTTGTGCACGTTTTCCGTACAATGTTATTTTCACACCTTTTCTAAGAAGATTTCGTTCTTTAAGCCTTGATGCAAGAAGTTCACTTTTGTCTTTTGTTAAATAAAGATCTCTGCATAAGTCATTTAGAGCATCTTGAGAAAATAGTATTGATTTATTATTGCTTTCTGAATTAGAAAATTCTACTGTTTCATGACTGTAATGTTCATCCCCTTGAACTCAACATTTCCTGATCAGGCGGTTTTTGCACAGGTAATTGTTATGAGTGCTCAACTGGGCGCATTGCTGATTGCAAATTTGGGTAAAAAATGTGTTTCTTTTTTTTGCTGTTGTACAGCCCGTATAGTCTTGCTGACAAAAATAGCAATCATTAGAATGATCTTTCTGCTCTCGCCAAATAGTTGGCACACCAAACTTCATGTGAACATTCTTTTTTTGCATACCATGCGCTCAATGTTTTCACACATGTAAGGCAACAGGCATGAGGAGCCCATGACTTGTCTTGGTCTCCTATATCAAAATGAAAGTACGCCTTGTACAATTTCTTGATATGGCTGGTAATGCTGCGCCTTTCTTTAGCAAATGTTAATTCGCCACATATGTAGCAGAATTTGCTTGGATCATTTTTGCACTGTCTTGAAGTCATCGTCAAAGCCTATACTGCATCTAAAGAATAAAGACAAGAAAAAAAGTAAATTGTTTTATAAAGAAAAATAAGGATTCCATAATGTGAACATGTTAAACCATTATAAACGCCCACTAGCAAGTTATTAGATTCTTTCGTACATAAAGTAAGGGGTTGATAAAATTTCATTTCTATTTTTTGCATTAAATTTAGTAAATTTTCAGAAAAGAATGTATAAAATGTCCCTTTATGTTTAAAACATTAAAATACACAATAATCCGGTCTTTATTGTAGTTTTTAGTTAAAAAATACTTTATTAAATGGATATATATTTTTAACCCTCAGATTTTTCCCGTGCCCTACAAATAAGGTTCTAAGGCAGGTTTTAGCTTCTTTTCCTTGATTTTTTTAGCCTACATTCAAAAATGCCTTTATTGACGAATACCATGGCTTTTCGGAAGGTGGTGAACACCAAACCATGTGTACAGCATTATATTTTTACTTTTGAAAAAAATAGCCCTTGGTCTAGAAAATAGTATGCTAACCAAGCTAGCTCTGTCATCTAGCTCTCTTAAATCTGGAAAAATAGCTCATTTCGGCTGACTTTAGCAAATAAATGATTCAAATAAATGATTTAACAAATAATGTACACAATATGTGTATATTAAACTGTGTTTTTCTCTTAAGATTAATAATTTAATACACATAATATGTGACTGCAAAGTCGTCAGTAACCCATTTTTGACGTTTTTACTGAAATTTACGACTGTGGCAATTTTGCACAAATTATACCTAATTCAACAAAAAGAAAGCCAGAAATAAAATTTCCACGTTACTAGGTATACAAAAATTGCTGCAGATATCCTGTACTTTTTTAGTGTTGCACAGTGTTATCTGTTGATAAAAGACTACTGTGGAAACGGATTCAGGGGGGGGCGTTGAGTGACAATCGGCCGTGACAAACCACTCTTCCTGGCGTATGGACAGTTATTGCCTTACTGACGTAGTAGATTAGTCTGGGATCGTAGCAGGAGAAGTGGCGACCAAACGAGGCTCGTGAAAATCTGAAAACCTTTTTTTCTCTTCAATAATTGTAAAGGTCGTTTTTATTATTATTTTCTTCTCTTTTTCTTCTGCGACTGGGCGTTCAGAGTTCAGCGGGACATTAATTAGACACCGAAACAAAGGCAGGGCCGCTGATTGGTTGCCCGTCATTCTGGACATATTGGGAGAGGAGGGTTGCAAGTAATCGATATAGATAAAAAATGTGAAGTAAAGATCGACAGACACTTTTGCCACGCGCCTTGGCGGCACACACTTCTTCGAACACGCGCCTCTGTCAACTGATTCTTCCCCCCCCCATACTAACGATAGAAAAACGAAATACTTTCTTAAAAGAACGCCAGCCCCTGTTTGCATTACTAGGCCAGTTGTGTATATACTGTTTATGAAGTTGAAAGCAATAATTACTCTATGTAAAGAAAAGCCAATTAAGCTTGACTTTTTTCTTCGTTTGAAAACGCCGTGTTGAGTGCAGTCTATTTTTCAGACATCACAGTTGACAGTTTGGAAGCTTATTCAAAGTTGGAAACACTGAGCGGACGACGGCGGCGTAGATGAACTCGACCACTAGACGGGAACAGGGGTAAACCGACATGTATCGGCATCAGTGGCATCTCACACCAAAGCCTGTGCATCTGAGCTGGCCTGTAGGGGGTACATAACTTGTGGTTATAAAAACGATCGTCGAAAGCATTGGTGTCATACACGATTAGGAGTTAAACCATTTTAACACAACAAAAGAAGAAAACAAGTGTAGACTGCTTTCTCGGCGCTTTAACTCCAACGCAAACTTAGATAAGAAAATCACTCACTCTCAAATTCCAACTTATAGACAAAAGCAAAAAAAAATAGGACCTGATTATAACTCGATGATTGATAACATAAAACACAACTATGCAAATGCTATCATTTATATTATAGACAGAAATGCTCTGACGAGTTAGCCCTATGCTCTAAAAACTTTACAGCAAATAATTTACAGTACATGGCTTCACTGATTGTTGGAATATTGCATGTGTGGGTACGCCATTTCCGAATTCTGATGAACAAAATAACGCGCCTTGTATTTGATCCATTAAGCTCCTTCATCTATTCTGTAAGTCATTTCAATTGCTTATAGCGGTTTCAGTAGTAAATAAACTGCTACTCACAAAACATTGATATTATAAACTGAGGTAATCACGTGCCACTCCGCTGATTGTAAGGGGAAACCTCCAACCCATATATACTGTGATGGACAATTGCCAGGGTAGGGGTTGATAGGGAGTAAGGTTTGTTATATGCCATGATTTAACAGCCTGACATTAATCAGTGTTCATGTGAATTAAACTCTAATCTACTATTCAAGGTCGCTGGAAAACTGGCGGAATCCTTCTATCGACCCAGTAGATATCTCCCTGCTGATGTAGTTCACTACTTCTATAAGAGCCAAGTACGCCCAAGAATGAACTATTGTTGCCACATCTTTACAGGAGCTGCTAGAAAGACCCTGCCCTTGTTTTTTCAGAGTTCAAGATAATGCCCCTTTTCTCTTCCCTACAACATCTTTCTCACAGAAGAGACTTGCGAGTTTGTCTCTGCTTTATATCAGTTTCATGGCAAGTGCTCGTTGTAGCTTCAATCTATGATACCCACTCACTAAATTTTCACGAGAAACATTTGTCTGGCTGGAAACACTATTAAAACTTTAATCTTTGTCAGGGATTAGAAGAGATCACGTATATTATATATTTGTTGTATCATAAAGTTGGATCCTGTGTGATCGTTAGCCTTAATGTCGTGTGTGATCGTCTAGTCAGAATTAACCTCATGCTATCGTCTAGTGGTTCAGTCTATTAAATGTGTGTGTGTGTGTGTGTGTGTGTGGTACATGTATTTTCCAACATACATTCTGTGTCTCGGATGTTGGTCCATCTGGAGTTATCTCGTCTTGGAGGGGAGAGTGGTATTTGTATAATACGGATATTCATTCACTCCAACACGATTAATTGGGTTTATAGTTTTTATTTCACTTTCCAGAAGTGTCGCAGAATGATGGAAAGTGAATGTGGCTTGTGGGGTACTCTTGGTCTCGTTTATACAAATGTCAGCGCCCCCCCCCGCAGTGAAGGGGAGGAGACAACGGCGAAGCCGTCTGTCCTCTTCTATGCCCAAACCAAATCTCTACGATTCATCTAACTAGATCACGTGACTCACCCGCAATCCTATCAGCTGATCTTGACTTCCGGTCAATGTGTCTACAATATAATATAAACACCTCCCCCCTCTCTCTTGATCCATTGTCTAACACCTGAACCTAAACGTAGATTCCATGAACAAAGCTTCTTTCTTAAATGCTTTCTAGATGACTACAATATGGTCGTCTTGTTGACCATCGCACACAAATTTCTGGTGAGTCATTCCCCTTAAGTAATCCAATTTACCAAATTTCCACTACCTACTATTACTACGATATTACTACAATATTACTACAATATTACTACAATATTACTACGATATTACTACGATATTACTACGATATCACTACAATATTACTACAATATTACTACGATATTACTACGATATTACAACAATATTACTACGATATTACTACGATATTACTACGATATTACTACAATATTACTACGATATTACTACGATATTACTACGATATTACTACAATATTACTACAATATAACTAAGATATTACTACAATATTACTACGATATTATTACAATATTACTACAATATTACTACAATATTACTACAATATTACTACAATATTACTACGATATTACTACAATATTACTACAATATTACTACGATATTACTACAATATTACTACGATATTACTAAGATATTACTACGATATTACTACAATATTACTACGATATTACTACGATATTACTACGATATTACTACGATATTACTACAATATTACTACAATATTACTACGATATTACTACGATATTACTACAATATTACTACAATATTACTACGATATTACTACAATATTACTACAATATTACTACGATATTACTACAATATTACTACAATGTTACTACGATATTACTACAATATTACTACAATATTACTACGATATTACTACGATATTACTACGATATTACTATAATATTACTACAATATTACTACAATATTACTACGATATTACTACAATAGTACTACGATATTACTACAATATTACTACAATATTACTACAATATTACTACGATATTACTACGATATTACTACAATATTACTACGATATTACTACAATATTACTACGATATTACTACGATATTACTACAATATTACTACGATATTACTACAATATTACTACGATATTACTACGATATTACTACAATATTACTACAATATTACTACGATATTACTACGATATTACTACAATATTACTACGATATTACTACAATATTACTACAATATTACTACGATATTACTACGATATTACTACAATATTACTACGATATTACTACAATATTACTACAATATTACTACAATATTACTACGATATTACTACAATATTACTACGATATTGTTCCATTGACTGCTGTATACTCTTTAACACTTATACTTGAGGGATCTCTGGGCCTTGATGAGCGGTGAATCCTATGTATAAAAATCTTATTCGTTATAAAACTTATCTACATCTCCTTCTTTGTAAAATGCAATTCAAGTTACTGTCAATCATCGCTTATCCAAACAGAATAACATTTTAAAATGATTATTATGAGAAAAAAAGAATGTATGTCACTACACAAATATGACGCAGGTATAATTATTGCATAGAAAAGTGTTTAGTCCTTCATTAAATATAAGTTTCATTATTCAGGGACTTATTCTGTAAGAGCCATATATATTGCAAATGGCATATAACCGGATGACAATTGCCTTTTTGTGTTTGTAAGGACTATGTATATTTCATCACACATTTCTGTCAAACGTATGCGAAATTATATACACAGTATTATTTCACTATGGCTGCAGACAAATTAACACCATAGAAAACTTAGGTTTATTTACAAATATACATGCGGAAGTAAAGTGGGCAGTTGTCTTTACGAGGTGGACGTTTGGTGCGGACATTGCAAAAATTGTCTCCTACTGCTTGTCGTTGTAAGTTTTATCTCTGTCTACCTATTTCCCTTTAACTTAATTATCAGCCATTTTCTTTGCATTTCATGAATCGAAATTTGATCGTTTAATTACTTTGGTGACTAACTCAATTCTCATTTGGGTGGAAATGTAGTAGAACACATTATTCATGACACCAGTTCTCGATCGAACTGTAGGTAACCGCCATCCTTCAGCAATCGGCGATATCTACTATTACGTGTGGGAAATAAAATCCCTGGTTTTCATCGATGTCCGTCACCTCTCCAACACAAATAAACAACCCACAATCTCTCTATATATGCCCAAATATATATACGACAATCGACGCTCAGGAAACTCCAAGGACATATGGATATTCATTTGGTCACAATATGTTTTACAATTACAAAACATTGGAAAATTTAATTTTGAGATAGTGATGACGCTGTGATATGGAGCAATGAAAAACATAGCATAAACAAAAAGAGCTAGAGTGTTATAGATGAATTAGAATTCACCAGAGATCTTTTGTTCTTTTGGTATTATCTTTTCTTTCATAATACAAATCTCGCTGGGTTGTTATTATCATTATGTTAGAAATATAGTATTTTATTAAACAAAAATGCCCGAAAACTCCAAATATTATGGTTGTTTCTTAGTTGTATTTGTTTTACAGCATATCAACCTTTTTATGTTATTTAATACCGAATTCAGTGATTTTAAAGAAGAATTACGTTATTGAAACGACACTCCTTCCCCATGACTCTTACTAAAAAATACCTACAACTTCAACTCTATTCGCACCTACTGAAAACCTGCCCATATATCTATTCACCTAATTACGCATGACTCAACACTTGCTGTCTTATCCATGCTATATTGCACTTACATCTTAACCCTCCTATCATCTAAAATAGCTCCGGCACAACTCGTAGCTCAATTCTTAATACCTACTCATACTGTAACACTATACTAGACCTAAGCTAACATTAATAAAATAAAAAAAGGGTAAGACTAAAATCACATTATCTCCTCCCTAACAAGCCCTCTTACAAACATAGAGGCTTACACTGCATGAACTTCACCCCCCCTTTATCCATTAACAAGTAAATAGCATGTCCCTAAATCACTTTGAGTTAGTGTAACTAATCAGTAGAGATATAATCCCCCACAAACTAACCCAGTAACACTAACAACGCGGGGTCGCAGAAATACCTGGATTAGAACCTAGGCGCGGAGAAAACCCTCTCAGGGCTGACGGACCCAGTAGGTCTTCCCAGATCATCCGTCTAGGAGAAGGAACAGTGAAACTAAACCAAAGGGGAGAGAGGCCTCTTCAGTCTTGGATGACAACCTTCCTAGAGCTGGTGACTCAAAAAAATTCACCGGTTTGCAAACCTAAATTGCTTAAGGAGTAGATAGGCTCTTTCTATCGCCCGGCTTCCATACTCCTTCTTTGCCTATTAGTCAAGCGCAGAGACACTATCTCAGTGATTCGACAGAAACACCCAGCGGTAGATCTTGTTTCCTGGCTAGGGCAATGAACGCCGTTCTTCCCCATTCCCAGCATGCCCCACCCCTAAAACTGAACATTTGGGAGTGCTTGAGTATAAGATATGCCTGAGCGATTAGATTGGGTTGACCTTCTTCTAAAGGGTTGAGGGTACCGGATTAACAGTTCCTGGCTGCTGTTCCCGACTGGTAGTACAGGAGCCCTAACTCTTTGGTAGCGCTTAGAGCGGCTGCTCCATCAACAGTTGAATAATATCGGGTTGTTTGCAGTGCCATGACGCGCATGGAAAGGGACCCTGCACTCATCCCCGGTGGGCTTTCCTGAGGCCACAATCCTAATTGGAGAAAGGTCAGCTGATGGTCTACTTGTGATGCATGTCTGAAGCTCCGCATAACCTCTTGTTTAGCTCCCCCTTACCGAAACTCTTAAAAAAAAACATGACGACAGTACAATCTAAAAATAAGCTTAAACCAGGATTAGGGACAAACAAATTCAACTTGCCTCCTCCCTTGAGGCTCTCATTCACAAATATCCGTGGGCTTAGAACTAACTTAGCTGATGTTGAAGCATTTCTCTTAACAAATACCCCGGATATCTTAGCACTAAGTGAGACTAACCTACACTCCTCCATTCCCTCTAACCACTTTAACATGCCTGGATATCTCCCACTCTGCCGTAAGGACTCTGACAGACATATGCACGGACTTGGAGTTTACATTCGAAATACCCTTCCCTTGACTAGAGAAACAAACCTAGAAACAGATGATCAAGCCTTTATGTGCTTTAGACTAAACGTGCAACACAGTATTAGCTACTATTATTTTCTCTACCGCTCTCCCTCGACTCAGGACTGCTCCATAATAAACAAAGTATCTGACAGCATAGACACGGCACTGTCCCTCGACACTAGCGCACAAATACATGTGTTTGGTGACTTTAATGTCCACCACAAAAACTGGCTTGGATTCTCTACTCACACAGATGCAGCGGGCAGCACAACCCATAGCTTCGCTATATCTCACTCCCTATCACAAATTGTTACGTTTCCAACCCGTTTCCCTGACCAGGAAGAACAACACGCATCACTTCTAGATCTGTTTTTGACCACAGTTCCCGATGACTGCATAACGAAGGCTCACAGCCCACTCGGGAACGCTGATCATGCAGTGATAATGGTTGAAATCGCCCTAAACTCTAGACCCAAAACTGAAGAGCCAGTGCTCAAAACAACGAGATATTATAATAAGGCTGACTGGGAAGCCATCAGGGAACTAATTAGAGATGCTCCATGGAAAAATATTTTCTCTCTCCCTGCTGAACAATGTGCAAACGAGACCACTGACTGGTTCAAAACTGCAATCGAAGCGCATGTTCCCATGCAGAAATTTTATAGTAAGCCCCACTCTCCCCAATGGTTTACGTCGACTTGTGCAACTGCCATTACTCAAAAGCAGCATGCATACCGTAGGTTTAACCGACATAAGTCCAGTTCAAACAGACTGAAGTATATAGAAGCTAGAAATAACGTTAAGAAAGAAATAGCGACAGCTAAGAGAGAGTTTACGTAAACCACTAAAAAGCGCATCGAAGCACAAAAACTAGGAACTCGAGACTTCTGGAAAATCTACAACAGTGTAGTAAATAATGCGTAATCAACAATTCCCCCACTAACCAACAATCACGAGGTTGTCTCCTCAGAAACCGACAAGGCTAACATGCTTGCCAGTCGGTTAGCCTCAAACTCCACACTGGACCCTTCCAAGCACCCCCTACCTGACTTTTCTATGCGGACAGACGCCACACTAGACGATCTGAAAACCACCCCTGCTCAGATGCATGCTATCATAAAAAACCTTGACACCTCAAAAGCATGTGGACCCGATCTTATCCCAGCTGTGCTATTAAAAAAGTGCTCAGCCGAAGTAGCTCCAGTTCTCTCCAAACTCTACAACAAATGTCTTAATGAAGCTTGCTTTCCGGGCTGTTGGAAAACTGCTTCTGTTGTACCAGTATTCAAGAATTCTGGCGAAAGGACAGACCCATCAAATTATCGCCCCATTAGCCTTCTCCCACTTTTTGCCAAAATATTTGAGACCATAATTAACCATGCTCTAGTCCATCATCTTACAGATGCTAAACTACTGACTGACAAACAATATGGATTTAGACAAGCCCGTTCCACAGCAGACACCCTCACTGTGATCTCTGAACGTATATACCATTCACTGGACAAAGCGGGGGAAGGCAGAGCGGTAGCTTTAGATATATCTAAGGCTTTTGACAGGGTATGGCATGAGGGTCTCCTCAGTAAAATTAGATCATACGGTATCACTAGTAGAATACTTAACATAATTAAATCCTTCCTAGATAAGAGAAAAATCCAGGTAGTCCTCGACGGTCGCACATCTAAACAATATGATATAAATGCGGGAGTGCCCCAGGGTTCTATCCTTGGACCTCTATTGTTCCTGATATTCATAAATGACCTCCCCGACAACATTGCCTCTGAGATGGGTATATATGCTGATGACACTACACTCTATGGCAGACACGACAGGAAGACGAATGAACACATTTCTAAAGAAATGGCAGAAACACTAGAGGAAGATCTCCAATCTGTAGTGGAATGGGGACAAAAGTGGTTGGTCGCGTTCAATGCTGCCAAGACTAAACTAGTTTCATTCAATAATTACAAGAAACCCTCTCTACCACCCATAGCAATGGCCACCGACTCTTTATCTGAGAGTCCATCTTTCAAACTCCTTGGCCTAACGTTCACAGGAAACATGAGTTGGAACAATTACATTAAAGGCATTGCCAGGGCCGCTGCAAGAAAGGTAGGCTCTCTCTACCGTGCTAGAAAACTACTAACACCCGAAAGTATCCTGTACCTCTATAAGGCCACCATTCGCCCATGTATGGAGTATTGCTGCCACATCTGGGCTGGTGCATCTGCTACTAGTCTCTCGCTCCTTGACAAGGTTCAAAAGAGAGTCGCAAACCTGATAGGCCCTGAACTGGCATCTAAGCTTCAGCCTCTGTCCCATCGACGAAATGTTGCATCCCTCTGCCTTTTCTACAAGTATTTTAGTGGTGAATGCTCTGACGAACTGCAATCACTTGTGCCCCCACGACGCGAGCACCCTCGACAAACCCGACAGGCTACTAGATCCCACCCCCACACTGTAGAGGTCCCTAGATGTAAAAGATCTTTTTACTCCAATAGTTTGTTCCCCAGAACCGCAAGACTCTGGAATTCCATTCCAGGTCCCTGCTGCCCCAACCGTACTGACGTGCAGAAGTTCAAGTGTAACGTGAACCGACACCTTGCTGCCCAAATCCCTACATAGTACCCCAGTAGTTGTTGCCCCTGATAGTAGCCCCCTACACCAAAGAGGCAATTTGCCTTGTTTGGGGTGAAAATGTTATTAAAAAAAAAAAAAAAGTGTTTAATAGAATATATATATATATGTATATATATATACACATATATATGTGTGTGTTTCCTTTTCACTATAAATATGTTTATAACTCTTTTTCAAAGTGTTTTATTAACTGTTTGCTCGTATTATAACCTCTATCCCCTATTTGGTATTATCGAGCTTTTACATCTGGCTGAGATAAACTTATAAATATTAATTCTTTAATATTTATATTATACTTTAATTTTAACATCTTGGATCATTTTGGTGAATTTAATTGTAATTTTTCTTATATATATATATATATATATATATATATATATATATATATATATATATATACCCGAAGTCAGTTACTATTTAACCTATAGTTGGGACCCTAACAGGTACTACCACCTCGGGTGAGAGGGATCTGAATGCAATGGCAATTAAGGGGTGGCACTCCATAAAGCATACACGCTGGGGCCTCACCATTGGATATAGATTAAAGTCATTTCGAGGATCCAAAATATTATGGATCCGACGATAGATTTTACTTCTATGAATGGAAATCAAAATTCCTGACATGTGTTATATAAGGGTTATTAGGAATGAATGACAGCACAGTCATTCGGACACAACCTGAAAATCGAAATGATCCAAAATACTTGAATAGAAAGGAACACTTTTTACACCGCTTTGATAACAGAAGTGTATCCATGATGATGAAAGAAACCGTGCATGATTACTACAAAGCATTGAACACATTAAGCGCCCAATCTTTATCAAACAAGAATCAACAACTTGATATATATCTATTTTTGACGTCTCTAAAACTTATTAAACGTTGGGCAGTTAAACACTAAATCATTAGGGCCGGGCAATGGAAAATTACTTTATATTATCTTGTACAATTATAAAAGATAGTCCGTTGAATTCAATTGTTATTAATTGGTTACCAAATGATACTAAGCTAATTTTAACCGTGGTAAATCAGAGAAATCGATTAGTGTCAAGACGTTCACGCACTGAGAAGTTTTGAGAAAACGAAAAGTATGAACAGGGAAAATAAAGAATCGACAATTATTATAAAACTAAAAATAAATCCCCACCAGAAACAAACAAAATAAAAGTATACCTTCTACCCGGATAAAACCTGAAAACGTTTAATGAGCGAGTTTCCTATAAACAAGAGGCACTCTATCTGCTCTAATTTTGGGAGACCCATCCATTAATTGTAGAGTGTTGATACAAAATTTCAAAAGAGTCTATTAAAGTGAGGTTCGGTCTACTAGTTTATATGGATTCTTCTTTTTTATGTACATTTGCCATTACAACAAACGCAAATAACGTTTTTGAATTTAATTACTGAATTTCCCGAAATAAAAGCAAAAAAAAATATTTTTTTAACAAATATGGAAAATGAAAAACAGGTTTTTTTTCTGAAAAATGTGTAGCATATAATTACTTGCTTTTTCATAAAGTACTTTTTTATTTGCGATATCGGCAGGAGGTTATTTAATGTTAGATATTCAAATCAAGGAAAAGGAATAAACATAAAGCAACATGAAACGATATTATATTATCTAGACTATGCAAAGTAGCCAAACAGAAAATATAAAGTTAATATTGATTTCAAATGTTTCCTCGGAAATATTTAAATAAAATTTAGTTTAAGAATACGGAGAGAAAAATGTCGCTTGACATAAGATTTAGAACTGTTTGTTTTGTCTAAAGCTGATAGAGGAAATTAATCAGTAAACATTCATTGTTTAAGTTCCTGCTTCTATAATATGTGAATTAATTAGCAAAATTTTGATATTTTGCTAAAATATTTCGATAAAAATATTGCGACTGAGAAACGCGAATATGAAAGGCGTTGTAATATAATAGGATTTTATCCTCGGTTTTATTTGTTAGAAAGTAATAGAAAAATGAACAACAAACATGAATTATATATTGGGAATAATTGAAATGAGAGGCAGTAAAACAACTAAACAAAAATAGAAAAAATAGTTGGTATAATAAAATAAATCATTAATATGAAATCGATTGATTATATATAAAACATGAATTCACACAATTCATTATATCGACAATATAAAAAGGCAGTTCTGTAAAGAAATATTGGACAAACCTGTGGATATATTAGATCTCAAAAGGGTTGTTTTGTTTTTTTAGTAGGGATCCATTAGATATCAGTGAGTGTTTGATATATTTTTTGTAAATGTAGTATCACAACATCATATCTGAATTTGTGCATACATATTTTAGTTAGAAATATTACTAAACATTCAACGTATTGCAAAATAAACTTTTAATAATATCGTATTTGTTTCTGTTTTAAGAATTTAGATAAAATTAGAAATATCCGCTATCCGGCGTTGCCTGGTTTACGCAGGCCCGCTCCTTCGGAAAACATTAAGTACATTTATTGTTGTTACTGGCCGATCCTCCGTCTCCATATGTTAAGAACGGATTTCAAAATAAATATCCAGTCTTCGCATGTTTAGAACAGCTTCCAAAATAATGACCTTTAAGCACCGAAAAGTATTTGCCCACCAAATTAAAATGAGATTTTCGTAATCAGCATAGTCGAAAACCTTGAAGAGTCGTAATTTTAAAGAAAATCGTTGAGTTGGAGCTAATGTAAACACTTACCCCCCAAAAAAAAGATTTTATAATCGGTCATTATGTTTAATTTTTTCTGTTTTTAGCATGACTGTAATCTGTAGAGAGCTACGACAATCGGTTAATATGTTTAATTCATTTTAAAACGATGTATATCTGTAGAGAGCGACACCATATTGTATAAGTTCTAGTGCTTCTGTTTATTCGGTAATATGCGAATAGTCAGGTATCAGCCAAGCAAATGTGCGGAATTGTAGAGGGGAGAAAGGTATGTAAGGTGTATATATGTAATAACCAGAAAATGGCGTTGCAAGCACATTAAGTAGGGAAAATATGGGATTTGACCCGCTTCAAACTGGTAGCGATTAGAACACTAATATTTGAGAGAAAAATAACTACTTTTGTCTGCAGATATGGCAAATGTTACAGTGTTGTTCATCAGACTTAATATAGCATTTTATTATAACGAGTAGAGGGATCCTTCAGTCTTTGACAGACTACTAATACTCACAAAGAGGTGCCTGCGCTTGAAATTTTTGTGGCAAGAGGTGCGCAATCTGCAACCACACCTCTCCTGAGTCAACATTGTTAAATACCAGTGGCAAGTGAAGTGTATGTACGAGAATTATCACATGGCCAAGCATCTTGTACTAACCAGGCACAATATTGCTTAACTTCGGTGATCCGACGAGAACCGGTGTGTCAACGCGATTATGCCTATAATATTATGCTGAGTGATAGTGGCAGAAATGATGGTTTAAGCTACATGAGATAGAAGATATCAGGGAAAATGTATGAAATTTTTACGAAGCATCCTTTTGCTGAGAATCTGCGCTACTTTAGTAGAGAGGTATTTTTTTTGCAATCAAAATATTATATATACAGCCAAAGCTGCCATACATACGTCAGTGTTTTTTTTTTTTTTTAAACGAGCGAGAAAAAAAATACTCACACATGATTACATAGTACATTTCTGTAAAACATCTATTCGCCAATGCTTGTAATATTGTTTCCTCTGATAAAGAGTCTAAAAAGATGTTTCAATCAAATTAGTTCCGCAAAGTAAAATAAGTTCCTGTCAATTGTCGCAGTATTGTGTCCCTATGATTCTTTTACAGCTGCTTTAATTGAATGTTCTGTAACGAACTTAAAGCACTGGTTCAATTTCAACATAAATAACTCAGTCCAAAACCAACGCTAACGCTCAAGGTGTTATCCGATGCGAAGAGCTTTCTATGCCTGAAGTGCATTCTCAATATTCTAGAATTTGGAATTCTTCTTTTATACGATGCTTTTGTTGGCTATGCTAAAATAGGTAAAATTTAAGTTGTCAATTGAACGCACATTGTACTACAGGACATATTGATAGTGTAACTATTTAGTTATTATACTATATCCCATCCAAGTGGCAACACATCTTGTTTTAGGTGAATATATATATATATACATATATATACATATATATCATTATCATTATATATATATATATATATATATATATATATATATTATGTATGAAATATTAGATGTAGGTAAGTTGGATATAGGTAAAACATTTTCTTTGAATTCAATGTCAAAATAATAAATGTAAAGGGATAAAAATTGGGGTCTCTAGCAAATTACTTGGACCAATTTTGGTCTAAACATTTGAAATCTTACATAAAGTGAAATGTATTCAAACGTAGGGCAAGTAATAAGCAGTATATACGGCCCGTACGAAGCCTGGCTGAACTTCTAGCATATATTATTTATGCATATATATATAAGATATATAGATGTAATTATATATAATACTTATGCATAGTTATAATATATATGTATATATATATCCTTATATAAATAAAATATTTATAAAATATGTAGGCACGTATATATATATATATATCTATAAAAGTAAAATTGTCTGTGTGTATGGATGTGTGTCCGTGTGTATATAGACTCAAGATGTAAAAAAGCGGTATTGCGATTAAAATAATTATTTCAGATCGGTTTTCGGCCAATTTGTTGCTTTCAAGGGGACAAGTTAAACGATTGACCTTTGAAAACTCAACCCAATTCTTGCGCCGCTTTTTGAAATGTGTAATGTGATTCACCTGAACGTGGATCAAACTTTTTTATTTGGTTGGAGCTCGAAAAATAAATGTTACGGTGTCAGAATTTGGGTCAAAGTTTGAAAAAATTGACCTCCGCGGTCTTTGCCAAATTACTTAGGCAATTTTTATGTCTACACATTTGAAATTTTACATAACGTGTAATCAGACATAGGGCAAGCATTTTAGTCGTCTTTTCGCCGATAATTTAACTGCTAGGGGGCAGAGTTCAAAAAGCTTGACCTTTGCGTTCTCTCGCAAATAATTACATAAATTTTGGATCGAGCCATTTGAACTTTTATATAAAGGGTATTCAGATATGAAGCAAGCTTTTTTGGGTGACAATTTGGCTGCCAATATCTCAAATTTTAAAGCGTTGACTTTTGCAGAGTCTAGAAACCTCTGCCGGGATTTTAGGTTTCAGCACCTAAAATTTTAGATGTAGATTACCTGGACATGAGTTAAATATGTTAATATATATATATATATACACACAAATTTATGAACACTGCATATAGGGTCCGAGCAAGGCGGTACTATATATGCATCTGTATATATATATATATATATATATATATATATATATATATATATATATATATATATATATGTATATGGGTATATATAAATAAATATATATATATATATAATATATATGTGTATATATATTAATGTATATACCCGTATATATGTATATATACATATACATATGTATATACATATTTATATATATATATATATATATATACATAACTATATATATGTATGCATACATATATATATATATATACATATGTATATATATACATAACTATATATATGTATGCATACATATATATATATATTTTTATATATATATATACATAACTATATATATGTATGCATACATATATATATATGTGTGTGTGTGAGAATTACTTACAAACCCCCGTTTCTTTGTGCGTCTCTAAAGAAAAGTTATGACACATACATTTTATACTAGTTCGAGTAAACAAACTAATAATCCCTAGCAAAATATTGAGTATTATTAAAACAATTATAAAATTCTAAACAAATATAGAAAATCCCAATATACGGTAGCATATGAATCACTCCAAATGTGACAACAATATTCACTACATGGGCGAATGATAACCTTCTTGAAGTACAAAATACTTACAAGCCTATGTAACTTTCTAACACGGTAAAGAGATTAACCTTTTTCGAAAACTCCTTTGCAATGTTGTCGAAGTCTGTCCTTACTCTGATTCCCTGTGAACGTGAAGCTGAAGGGTTTTAACCAATTACTTTTAGGAAATGTATCTTTAGCCATATCTATTGGTGGTTGAGACGTGTCTTGTAATTATTTAAGGAAACGATCTTAATCTAGGCAGCATTACACGTTTACATGCATTTTTCTTCCCTTTCCACTACAGACTTGAGGTCCTTTCTTGGGTTTCCGCCAGTGCCCTGGATATGTTTTCAACCGTCCCCCCACTTGTGCCTGTTTTAGACCGTGGTGTCTTCAAGAAATATACACATCGCCGAGAAAATTTTATCAGGGAGGTCATTTATAAATATCAGGAATAATAAATGGCCAAGGATCGACCTCTGAATTACAACCACATTTATATTGTACTGTATAGACGTAGGCCCATCGCAGAAACTTGTATTTTCCTTGTATTTTAGATGTAGGTAAGTTGGATATAGGTAAAACATTTTCTTTGGATTCGATGTCAAAATAATAAATGTAAAGGGATAAAAATTGGGGTCTCTAGCAAATTACTTGGACGAATTTTGGTGTAAACATTTGAAATCTTACATAAAGTGAAATGTATTCCAACATTAGTGCGGACTCTCGTTCGTCCCGAAAGAGTGTCGGACGCAGAGAGAATCCGTAGTGGTAGACGCAGAGAGAATCCGTGTACGAGTGTAACTTCTTTGACTGCCATTGCAGTGCCAGATTTAAACCCTTCCTTCTTAAACACTTCCACGATGCAGTCCATGCTTTTTGGTGAGGGGCGTAGTCCACCTTAAAATCAGGCCGATCAATGTGAACTGCAGCACACACTGGGGTTTCCAAATATGGCACAGTCCCATCTCTTCCGATAACCATTCCCCCCCAGTGCCTTAATAGCATCATATCCCAACAGTACATCGAATCCCAGCAAATCCCCCCGCATCACCAGCACATTAATGTCTGCGGCCACACCAGAGTCTGTGTGGACTTTGACAGTTTCCGCTCCACAGCAAGCTTGCGTATTGCCACCTATTGTGTTTACTTTGATGTTCTGCTTTGTCCAGTTTCGACACAACTTGAAACTCATGATGGTGTGTGAGCACCCGGAGTCGAGAAGAGCTGAACAAGGCACTTGGTCCACGTTCACATTTATTGTCGGTTGCGCCTCAATTAAATATTCTCCGGGGAACAGGGAGGCGCTGACGTCCTGCCCCTGATGCATTTCCCGCACAATTTTGGGATAAATGTCCATAACTACCACATTGGAAATAGTGTGGACGCCCCCGCCCCTTGTTAGTACAATTTCTTGCGAAATGGCCTCGCTGGCCGCAGCAGAAACATCTCCCATTGGTCCTGGGCCTCAAACTGGGACTCTTTTCAGCATTAATCTTGGCTGCCTGCGCCATCATTACAACCGGTTCCCTCAGGTCCTCCACATCTCTGATAATGGCTCGAGCGCGTTCTAACAAATGTTCCATGGGCGTTACAGATACGCTGGTGGAAGCCCTCAACAGTTGCCTAACATGGGTGGGAAGACCGCCCACAAACGCATACGCCAGTGTTTGCTCTGACACTCCATTGCCAAATAGAACTTCAAGTTTCTTCAGCTCCGCGAAGAAGACGTCAACGGTTTCTCCTGGCATGAGCTTTTTAGAGGCAAATGTTTCGTAGGCCGTGCAGGGATCCATGGCAAATGCCTTGTATAAAACATTTTTTATACAGGTAACATCAGCCTTCTCCACGGCACTAAGTTGCTGATATACACTTAGGGCGCCTCCAGCCAATCTCAGGGGAATCACGGCATTCACCCCCTATACTTTACAGAGTTGCAGGTCAGCTAAACCCTTTCGACCCAGTCGACAACAGAAGGGCATCCGTCGAATTCGGGTATCAGTTT
Source organism: Euprymna scolopes (assembly GCF_053919585.1). NCBI lineage: Eukaryota > Metazoa > Mollusca > Cephalopoda > Sepiida > Sepiolidae > Euprymna > Euprymna scolopes. The sequence goes on from NC_136520.1 coordinate 49,161,953, forward strand.
TAAATCAAACTTTACCCCACTCATAGTTGTCTAGGAAAAGAGACAAAACGAAATAGCCGAAATAGCTTATGACCTTCACCTTCACCGAGGTGCACGACTTATATGATCTTCACCGAGGTGCGCGACTTGACACACAAAAAACAGCCTCCTAATCACCTGCTAACGCACGCGTCACTGTAACGTCCAATGACAACAACAACAACCTTCTCACTCGACCTGCCTTTATACCACTATCTCAATCCCTTCTCTTGCGCATGCGCCTGTAGATTCCTGACAACCTCGAGACTTCCGCTTATAAAATCCCAAGTGTTGTTGTCGCGCATGCCTATACAAGGCACAAACACGTGGGCGTTTGTTTTGTTGGTAAGTACTACAATTATCGTAATTATATTAGAAGCAGTTTATCAGAATTTGCTGAAGAGTTTGGAAAGAACTGGAGCAACCTCAGCTGAGCATTGTTTCAGAGTATGACCTGGAAGAAATGATGCCCACATACTTTTAACGTGTCTAGTTTTTGTTTATAATACCATGTTCTTGAGAAAAGGTGAATTTAAGATACTATAGCGAGAAGAAAATGAGTGAGGGAGTAGGTTACTGGGTCTAAAGTAAAGTTTGAGGCAAAGTGACGAGTCAGCCTGTTAGGTTTCTCGGTTTCCATGCAAAGGGCTTCATGATTCTTGGAGAGTGGGAGAAATAGTTAACTGTCTATTATTTAATACCCTGTTGTGTAATTTCCAGAAATCACGAGTACCTAAATTCTGCGCTCCAATGGATTTTCTGGTGGTGTCACTATATTCTGTCTTTGCTGTCGCTACATTCTTTCTTACAATAACATATAGCTTCTAAAATCTTTTGTATTCTTAATGGATTTATACTGGAAAAAACTGCGGTATGCATATTGCTTCCGTGCAATGGAAGTTGCACAAGTAGAAGTAAACCATTGAGGAGAGTGGGGTTTACTACAGAACTTCAGTGTGGGAACCGGTGCTTCAATTGCTGCTTTCAACCATTCAGTGATTTTATTGCGCACTGTTCCGCAGAAAGTGAAGATATTTCCCCATCATATCTCTAATGGCATTTCGATCAACCCTAATGTAGTACATTGTCATTTTTGGCAATGGCTCCTCAAAGCATGGTCATCATTTCCGAGTAAGCAATCCTCAGTATATGCTGTCAGAAATACATCCAGAATGAGACTTGCTCGTCCTGACGACCTGGGGGGAAGGTCGGGAAAGTTACTGTCTTAGTCAACGAAATGGGGCATAGGAAAGGTATGGATGATGCTACCAGCTATGTCTGTATAATTAGAAAAGCCAATCTCATTGTGGAGTTGAGTGTTAAAGTCATTGTGGCGTGATACACATTTTATTGTTGGTGGAAATGTGGCAATTTGGTGTCATTTTACGTACATAATGAATATGATTACGGTTTTGGGGCCACACGAAGGATCACAAAGTTTAACATCCTTGTCGGTGTGAAGCGAAAACTGCAAGCGTTCGCAGAATCACCATCACACACCCAAGGGTCGGAAATTCCTCGGGAATGATCTAATGATTGGGGATTGGTCTAGAGAACAACCTACCTTAACCTGATACCTTGTATATTGCGCCAAAATTAGAAGCTGAGTTTTGAGCGAATCTTATGCTAATCGAAGAGTCGCCACCACAGTCTCTTCCACCTGTCCGTCGCTACCGCCAAAACTGAAAGTAATTAAATCTAATTGGGACTAAATAACAAAATATATGTAGCTAAGACTTTGTAACAAGTGCATTAAAACCTGCTTATCTGATTCTGCTTTTGATTCCCTAGTCATATGGATTGCGTTATGAATATAGACTCCAAGTCCGTGCATGTGTCTGTTAGGTTCCTTACCGCAAAGTTGTAGATAGCCAGACATGTTCAAGATGTTCCCGCAGATTACGAATGCAAGTTAGTTTCACTTTGTGCTAAGATATCCAGGTTGTGTTGTGACGTTACCGTCGTGAGGGATCGATTTTCTCATCATTTTTAAGGTTGCGACCCCCCTAACCCTTGAGGGAGGCCGGTAAATAAGCTGATGTTGTCTGTTGAACGTTAATTGAATCCCGCACTTGTACTGGGAGTAAAACAGAGATAAATTTTCTTTTTTAACGGGAGTTGTACTTGTTGACATCATTTTACCCCCTAGGGTTGTGTGAAACGATTTCATTTTTGGTCTCATATTTCAGAATTGCGGACGGGTGTTTAATTGCTGGTGAATTCCCCTCGTGATGTGTTGAGTTTTGATGCGCGACATTGCACTAAAAACAACCCCATATTATACAACTGATCATACAGCAGCCGGGCTAAGTGCTACCAAAGAGTTAGGGATCTTGCACTGTCAGTCGGAAACAGCAGTCAGCAACTGTCAAATCGGCATTCTCAAACATATGAGAAAAAAATTGCTCAGTCTTATTATACATAGTAAAAAGTACGCAAAATTTCCAGGTTTTGAAGAAGGGGATTAGAAGCAATATAGGTGACGGTATCTATACTCAGGAAACAAGGCTAAGCTATTTCAGTCTCTAATGAGTCACCGTGATCCCACCTATGTACGTGGTTAATAGGCAAATACCGAGTATAGAAGCCGGTCGATAGAAACTGCATATATATATATATATATATATATATATATATATATATATATATATATATATATATATATATATATATATATATATACTTAAAGCAGTTTAGGTTTGCCAGCAGGTGATTTGATCGTGTCACCAGATCTAGGGATATTGTCGGCCAGGATTGAAGAGTCCTTCTTCCCCCTTTGTGTGCCTAAATTATGAGGTCAGTGGCACAGGTTCACGTATCGGAATTTACCGTCCCCTAGATCGATTACCGGACCAGATCCACGGGTCTATAATCACCAAAAATGTTATCACCGCGCTTGGTGTGAAAGTCAGTTATTTATACGCCTTTTCATTATAACTTATAAAGTTAGTATCAAATATAATTTGTATCTGTTTTGAAGTTATACTCCTCAACGTTGGAAGATGTGGATTATTCACATGTTTTGAACATGTATAAGTATTCTTTCTAGATGTAAGGAAAATTTCTACTAGGGGCCAGTAAATATTAACTTGGAAGTTTGGATAATACATCAAAAGGAAACACTGATATAGAAAGTTATCGAAATGTCATTTTGGTGTAAGTTTTCATGTAAAGAAAATCAACAGTACTTTAAACCATCAAATGGAAAGACAGTTGCTACTTATCGATCACTTTAAATCGCATTCCAAAAAATTGTTAATACATATCTATTTTATCGATAAGCTATATAATATAAATATAAGTGAATGCATGGCTTGCTACAGAATAATATATATGTTTAGTAATTATTGATTTTAAAAGGTCAGCCTTCTACAGTTAATGACCGGAATCTTAACCCCTCCCTAATGTACGTGCAATGTATTACATTTTATTGCAGCATGGGGAGAGGAGCAATTAATTTGTTGTCTAAGTGGAACAGGAGACATGATATAACATAAACGAATACAGTATCTATATGCATTAAGCTATACAGAGTTTAAGAGTATACAAATTTGGAATTATTTTTATCATGCAAAACAGACATAGGAAGTCGTTTCGTAGGCAAAGTAACCGACCTTTTCGATTCGTCATTTAAACAAAAAAGCATGTGCCATTGTTTTAGTATCATGCATAAGTAACCACATACGCACGGCTACTATAGTTTTTATGTTTAGGGATGCTAATTTATGATTTTCAAAAAGTCTGATAAAATATCAGTAATTAAGAGCAGGAAAACAAACAATCATTTTACAATAGTTAATAAGCAAGTACTTATTAATAAGACTGAAGTTTCCTTCAATTTTTTTCTATTTGTTTTCAGCCTGTGGTGAGTACCTCGGCTGGAAGTGATTTTGTGGACTTTTTTTATCTTTGTACTTTAATTATATTTTATATATCTCAGCAACAATAAAGAACGGAAATAAAATGTAAGTACATTCTGCAAAAACTTTACAATAATATCCTAAACCAGTCAAGTGCAGATAAGTAGTAAGTAAGCAAAATAATTTGCTCCTTGTGAGAAAAATATAGAAAAAGTGCGAGTCGGGGTTTATTGTCCAACCCAGAAATAGAGGTCATGCACAGGGAGAATCAAGTGATCCCCTCGTATTTGAAGTGCATTTGACAAAGCACAATATATGCATTATATGGCGATAGGCAGACCCTCTCTACTCCTTAGGAAATATAGGTTTGCAAACTGGGGAATTCATTTATGTCACCAGAACAAGGTAAGTTGTCGACTATGACCCAGAAAGCATCCCTCACCTAGGGTTACGGTGCAATAACATGAAATAAAAAAGCATAAGGTTATATCAGAGCCTTCGTTCTCGCAGATTGGTAGACTTACAATGTCTACGGATCAATCATATTAAAAATATCTGAAATTGTAAACTCATTTCATCTATCATTAAAAAAAGCTAAAATATTTTGCAAAAATAAGTTATTTACATCTCCGAAAAGTATTTTAGAAAATTTCTTAAGTAGTATTGTTTTATGGTAAGTCAAATCGTCACAAATGCCATATAAATATGTAACTTAGAGATGTAGAGAATAGTCAGATAATGTTTTACTACATCTATTTGATATATAATTCATTCGGAATGTACTTTGCTGAGATTATATATATATATATATAATATATATATATATATATATATATATATATATATATATATATATATATATATCTTCCGGTTTGTGCAAGTTTAGGTGGCAGTTGGATTTGAGACAATAAGAAAACGGGTGAGATGAAAACGGGTCTCCTTATGATAGGGAGGGAGTTTCAGAATGGAGACAAAAGATCGTCGGTCAATCTCCTGCTATGAAGGGAGTGAATAAAATGCATAAAATCTCATATCTTCGGTGGCTCTGTCTTCAGTGTTGCTTCCAAGAGATTTCAGCACCAATAAGAATTGTTGATGAACCCCCAAAAGAAACCATAGTAGAAACAGGTATGTCGTTATGTGATATATTTCCCGACACGCACACACCAACACCTAGATTAATCACAGGCTGTTTAAGTAGACATTTAGGAGACGACAACAGTTTTCTATACAACGCACGTACATACACATGGTCAGGTTATTATAAGTACACACGGAATTTTAATAGTTCCACGTATACAACTTCAACACGCCACGATTCAACTATATACACATATATAGAACCCCTTTGCGACGCAAATACGTCACAAAACCAAACTAGTATAAACACACGTATATCTAAACTATATGCACACTTACGCTAATTTGGTACTGTATACACACTGTTATATAGACATGATCCATCTCTCAAAAAACAATATAAAAATAATTAAAAAAATAAGCTTGGAGAAAGATGATACGTCAATTACGAATTGTGGAATGAGATAAAAACATTTTTAAGAAGCTGAAATGATTGAAATAACAGGGAAAATTTACAAAAAAATATTCGGTTGGTTCTTAGGTTAAGATTGAATAAAGATTGAATGGATAAATGAAATATCCACAGTAAAGACATGGAACGTAGCTATATTTCGATATGGGGTGATAATAGTCAATGAAAAGAAAATGAATCACAAGATCTGGACAGGAGTGCAAGTAAAACGAGTTCTTTACCCAACGAGTAAGGTCTATATGTTATATGTGAAAAGAACAGAAAGAGGCTGAGTGCAAATATGTGGAGAAATATGTGTAAACAAAAAGAAAATGTTTACGTCTTTTACTGTAATGAAAGGCTTATAACATTCGTTGCAACATTTGAAGCATTGCAAGAAGAAGAGCTTTATAGCAATAAATGAACCAAAAAATAAAGCTTGAGATTAGGATGCATGGCTAGTTCAGTAGATATTTATTACAGGCACTGAAAAATGACAAATCTGGTAAGACTTGTAAAAATGTGACTTCAATTAAGAAACCCTAATATGTGGCGCGTAGCAGCAAGCACTCAGGACAAATTATATGAAGTATCATATATATAAAACGGCTTAAAGTCCCCTATGTCGACTGTCTGGATAGAAAGCTTAGAATGTACAACATATTGTCAGTAGCTGTAAAATTTTGCTCAAAAGGAATAAAAGAGACGGCATGACAATTTTGTGAGAAATGACTATTCATATATGTGCAAAGAAAAGTGGGTTAAAATACAGTAAAATCTGGCACGAGCATATACCATGTAATTGGAACTCATTATTGAGATGAGTATTATTTGTTAATTTTTATTTATTGCAGACAAATATCCTCATCTTTTAATTAGTTGTTTCACGACGTTTCGGCCAATTATTGCTCTGGCCTTCTTCAGGTGGAAACTGCGACTGGATAGGAACTCTGAATCTCCTGACTGCATCCACTGCAATTACTGACTTCCGTAGGTGTTGTCTTCTCACCACGTTTTTGGCCAAGTAAGCATCTTGCCGGCTTTGGGTAGGATTGAAACCGCTATCTTCAGACAATTATCACTTGGAAACGTAGATCTAACGGCTATCAACTGCCCCATAGGCCTCGAAGGGCAATCAAGGTGACATTTTTTGATCTTATAAATTCATGTTTATTCGTTATCTGATCTTCTATGGTCGGGGCCGTACCGAATGGTTGATTGGTTGGTTGTTTTTGTTTTACGGCATTTTGCGGGTTTTTTAATGCCGAATCAAAAGATTTTGAAGACATTTTTTTTAATAGAATATATTTGTTGTTTTCAAGTTGTTTTCTATTTAACCCATAATTATGACCCTAACAGGTACTACCACTCCGGGTCAGAATGGACCTGGGAGTAATGGTGATTAAAGGGTAGCTCCACACTCACAAAAACCCGCAAGCTACGGGCTTACCACTGGATATAGTTTAAGGTAATATCCAGGACCACGTACCTAATGGTATATATTATGTAATTGGTATTCATTATTGCGATTAGTATAATTTATTAATTTTTATTTATTGCGAACAATTATCCTCATATTTTCTTATTTTTTCAAACTCTCTAGTTTAGGAGTTCATCCTATACATAGAAATATATAAACATATACACACTATGAAATCCAAAGTTCCTATCCCGTTACTGTTTCCACCTGACGAATTAGGCCCTGTTTCTTATTGTTTTGCCCGAATGAAATGAAACTTTGCTCATAACTAGTTTATTATATTCAAAACATCACATCAAAACACTATGGTATTTGGCCTTTTTTCTCGGTTGACTGTAAAATGTTCAGAAAAACAATTGAATGGCCTCTGTTTTTAGGGTCACCCTGTACTACTAATACTAATACTAATTTTATCACTTTTTCTACTACTACTACTTCCAATAATAATAATAACAATAATATACATCCTAGGTGGATCCAACCGATACAAACATACTAAGTTGGTTGAATCTTATCAGGAGAAACTTCTATACAAATTTAAGATAATCGAGTCAGTATAAATCCCCTGTCTAAAGTGGAATAAACAGACAGACAAAAGCTAAAATGCTAGAATAAATAGGGATTGCTCACTTAGGGTGTCACATACATTCAATGTCTGGAACAGAGATGTAAAATTTAAGGCCAAGGCTGCATAATTCCAGTCATCAACAAAATGTAATTTGCCATCCCCTCCGATAGATTCAGACACAGCAAATAAAATATTTGACATTAGTGTTGAAAGGCCTTTCATATGCATACGTATTGTACTGTATAGATCCTTAGTTATACAGTTTAAGCATTAGAATATACTATATAACCCCACTTTATAACTAAGTGCAGAGATAATCTATTATATCTATAAAAGTGAAAGTGTCTCTCTTTCTCTGTGTGTATCTGTGTGTCTATGTGTGTACATTTCCCTACGAATAACTCAACTTTTAGTCTACGGACTCGAAATTTGATATACAGGGTACTGCGATTTGGGAAAATTTATGCGATCCGTTTTCGGCCAGAAATTATGCGATTAAGGGGTCAAAGTTCAATGATTTGACGTTTGAGAACTCTACCAAACCCCTCCGAGAATTTTCGGTCGAAACACTTGAAATTTCAGATATAAGTGCATTTGATATAGATCTATCTTAATAACTTGAGTAGTGCTCTAAACACTAAATTTTAAGGGGTCATAATAGGGGGCAAAGTTAAAAAGAAATTACCACATTTTTTTTATCAACATACATCTCAAAATTCCCGGGCAACGCCGGGCACCCATGCTAGTATTGTATATTTTTAATTGAACAATACTTCCTTTTCTAAACGCATCTCTTGCCGTTACCTTCCATTCTTGTAATAATCTCTAAACGCTTATATCTCTCCTTCCATCTCCAAGTAAATACTTTTAATATTTTGCTCTTTACAACGCATGTGATTTTTCTTGCAATATTCAACTCACCTACATATTGCTTGTCTGTGATCATTCCTGATATTATATAGATTATTGTACTTCCATTTTTCCAGACAATTATTCGACTCAGCATTTTCTGCGTTTGCCAGCTAATTAGCAAAAACAGTTGGAATGATCTTAAACGTGTAAATAATTTACCATGCAGAATGTGTAATGGTAGACTTTCATCGAAATTGTATGAGAGCAAGTCCGCTGGCATTGTCTATATAATGAAGAAACACTTTCTTTTTCTGAACGGAAACGTTAATTTCCCTTGAGAGAAAAGAATATATAATATAGTCAAAAATTTTTTAAAATGTGCCTGAAACGTACAATTAAAATTATAATTTTTAAGGGTTTGCGTGTGTTTTATTTATTATATATGTTGTTCTTAACAATTAATAACGTAAAAAAACTTATTTTAATAATTCACATTAGTCATCCCATAAATGAAATTATCCGCATATCAAAAAAAAAAAAAAAAAAAAAAAACTAGTCGATTAAATTTACCAACCATTTTAAGAGACTGCCATTTAGTACATGTAAAGTTGTATTTGGTCCAAATGTAAATCAGAATATTTGTTTTCTTCATATAAGTTTCAATTTCAATTAAAAATATATCTAGTATTTTGAATAATACCTTGAAAAATACGCTTGAAATGGGTAAATATTACCTGGATATGCAAACTATAAATAATATGACGAACGAACCCGTGTTGATCTGTGGCCTATTTCATTAAGATAGTGGTCAGATGATGTGGACACATGTAAACATATATTTATCTCAAGGTTACATGTGTCATACTAACAGGAGTTTAAAATTGAAAAGAGTACTTTAATTCATCACATAAAACTATTCTTTATTTATATACAGTATGTATTTTCGAATAATTCCTAGGCCAAGAGTGCTAACGATTAGGTAAAGCTGTTACTTCCCGTGCTAGTTGCATTGACACGTAACTAAAATAGCACATTTGGCAACAGCAACAAAAATACATATATAAGTTATCGAACTCTTCGTACATTTTTTTTTATTTGTTTCTAAAAATAAATATATATTGTTAGTTTTGACATGATTTATGTAACTGTCGTGTTCACTGTGTCCGGTTTTAGATGAAAATATATTTTTTGCATCTTGTTCACATGCTGTCTCCCGTACGGCGAATTATAAAATGAGAAAAAAGTTATTTAATTCAACGTGATCAGTGTAGCAACGCTAAACATATTTTCGACATTTAATCCGCAATATAATAGAGAAAATATATACACACTTTATATTAAGATAGGATACAAGTAAAGAAATATTAATAATTCAATAGATACTACACGAATTCAGCTAACCAGATTTAATTGTTTCTCGCACTCTATGTCATGCTCTTATTTATATGATTAAAAAAAAACTAGCGGGACCTGTGAAGATTCCTAGACAGACTCATTCATAAGTAATATATTGATGTTGGCATTCTGCAAATGTTAAACCCGAATAAGGACATGGTGGTATATTGTAGCTCTTTTATAAAATGTGCAAAATGCCGAGAAAAACCAACGAACATTTATTCTCTCTCTCCCTTTCTCTTTCTATTTTCAAATATACTTACGTTTTTTAATATGTAATTCATTTAAATATATATTTTACAGTCTTTGCAATCTTTTTTTTTTTTTGCTCTTTGCGGAATAAAAATAAATGTTTCGGCTTACTGGATTCTTGACATTGCGCACACATTTACATTTTTTGTAATTGGGGGAAATTTTTTACATTAGGTTCACCTCCACAATTTTCCTTAAACTGACTACTTGTACAGATTATTGACTATACTGATGAATAAAATCTCATCCAATAGTTTGTGGACATAATACATACATAGATATAAAGACTTGCATTACGCACAGTAATTCACTGAGTGACAGGTTTGTATGCACGCACGATAAAAAAACTCTACTTCTCTCCTACTAGATGATCAACCCCAAAGTTTTTTTTTTTTTTTAGAATTTGCGTAAGGTTATCCTGCCAACGATTATCACGATTACATTTGGGCGGATTATCTCCACCCCCGTCAAGGGGGTTGTCTACTCCGAAAGCCATGTTTAGATGGTGATGTTTGGGTTTGTTAATTGGGATTGTGGTTTTTAAGATGGGGAGGGTAGTGGTGTCTATTTTGAAAACTGTTCTTAACATGAGCATGTTGCCATCTTAATTCCAAACGAAATTTATCACATGACAATATTTAAAGAAGTGAAATGAAGTGAAAATTGTTTTGTTTTATACGTTAAAAAGACTATATGAAACTGGAATTTATTTGAATACTAGTCGCGGAAGAGGGTAAAAGAAGAGTAGGACTTGAACAAGAATCGGAAACCTCAAGGACTGCTATCACTGATTTCGATTTATACCGTTACTATACTGTGAGATTGCCTTACCTCTTATACTTCAGCTTTTACTTTCCCTTATTGTCCTAATGGACTCTTTATCGTAATTTTATTTTCCCTTGATTGCGTTTTTATTTTATTCAAACAATACCTGCATATTATCGCCTAAAACCAGCATTACTCACAATTGAAACCCAGATTATTTAATGCCGACGACGACCGCATGTGTCTCGGATCGTTCAGGGATTGCAGTGGCCACCAACAAGAACCGCAGTTTACGTTTTTGCGATGGATGGTAGACTTCAGCAGGCAACGCCAGTTCACGGCTAATGCCAATTTTATATATAAGGAACCAATTAACAATGTAGTAAATCTTATAATATAAATCATGATATAACGAAAATTTTAAAACAATAACAAAAGTACTTTCTCATATAATTATGTGTGAATCTTATTTGTCTATGTTTTGTTGAATTTATGTTCTTTTTCATGTATTTCGAATTTTATTATAATGATAAATAAATAAAAGTCTACACGCTACTTTCTGATTGAAACAGTTTCGTGTTTCATAGACTGAGAATGAATCAATTGAAATAAAAATTGAAAAGTGTATTCTATTTCATTCTTTATAGTTCCGCCTTTATAATATGATTAATCATACGTGCCTTCAAAATTACTAGTTAGATACACATCCTGCGAATAGCTTACACTTTTAAATAAATAAATAATGTCAAAATGTTACAAGCATTTCGGTCGTTCTCAGATAGTAATGTTTAATTAGTCCTATACACATCACTTCCTTCATCCTTTTGCAACAGGGCGGTTACACATAAACCGTTTTTTCTTTACAGCTTCTTTACAGCTTCTTTTTGGCCCTCTGTCACCCTCTGTCGCCGTCGACAATAAACAAAAAAATAATAAAAATAAATAAATTCTACGCTTTTATTTTCACCAATCAGTGAGACAAAGACTAAAATCTCGCAGTAGCTTCTTCAATATAGAGGAAATCGATCCCAGGCAAGCTGCCTCCTATAGGATGGAACTATGGCGAGACTATAACAGCAGGAATAAACATGAAGCCCTACCAGACCTAAAAGAAACACTCCCCCAGGGTTCAAAACTTGGTAGAGAAAACTGGGTGACTCTAAATAGAGCCAGCGCCAAAGAAATCAAAACAAAAGAAAATCTCCACAAGTGGAGCCTAGACACCTCACCTTTATGTCCATGTGAAGAGGTACAAACGATGCACCGCCTTAGGGAAAACTGCCGAATGGGTCCTCATTGCTCAAACCAAGACCTTTAGGAGGTAAACAGCACCGCCATGCGATGGGTTAATTTCTATTGCGATAAGATATGATGATGATTTTCTGATTCAGAAATTTTTCGCTATTACTTTCAAAAATTGTTCTGTTTTTTGTTTTGTTGTATTGTTTTTTTAAGTGTTCATTTTGTCTGTCATGAAATTAACAACACCCTTCAATCACGACACCAGCTTAAATATATCTCGCCAACAGTAAATCGCCGCCTTTCCATCTCGCCCTGTTCGCGTTTTTTGTTCTTGTCTACTACACGCAGGCCGTAGCCAGCCATTTCTCATCTCCAACTTAGCAAAGCTATCTATTTTGACGTGCGTTTTGCTTGTTAAGGCCACGTTGTACTTGTACACAGCCCCAGTTTGCATATGGACTATTTTGGTTTCTGCTAGTTATATATCCGCAACCATCTATCCTACAGGTGTTGACGTTAATTTGTTAAGAAACATGAAATAAAATGAAAAATCGAGCCACTTTCATGGATGATATGAAACTTGTTTTGTTATTAAATAGAAAGTTCATTGCATATTTTCCCAACACTATGTAAGCTCGGAAAAAAAGTATCTTCTATGTTTTTCTATAATGTACACTTAAATATCCTCGAAATATTACTTAACGAGATAATGCGAAACATTAGAGATACTAATTGTAAACATATTTATGCATGGGGAAAAACAATCCTCTCTACGATATTTTGCTCCGGTTCTACATTTTCATTTTGTGGTAACTCCCGTCTTACATTTCTGTCCAATTTATCTTGTGCTCATCAACGACATCGTTTGCTATCGTCAATTATCGATTATTTATACAACATCAACATAACTCTTTGATCTGTCAGATTTTCGAGCTGATTGTCCGTTTTAATTACACCAGCACGTCCTAATTTTAAAATTAAAGAACTAAACCTGAGCGACCAGATGTATTTCATGTCTTTCCAAACCTCAGTACCGCTTACGTCAATGATAAATATTTCGGAACAAACCTCCGAAACATCAGTTTTACTAAGCCTTATGCAACAACGTTCTAACGTCTATGTTTAACTAACATAGTCTGAACTTTACCAGCCACTAAGTAACACGTACTGTGGCACCTGGCATATCCACCATATATTTTCTTTATCTATACCGTATAAACTAAATATTCAATTTTACAACTGTTTCGTCTGTCACATATACATTTTTAAATACTAACAAAGATATGGATAATACTCCAATTGCGTGCACGTATTGTATCTTTACGCTTTAAATTAATTTATTCTAAGATATTTGTTTTGGATTTAGCTCGATTCAAACTGGTCATTTTAGGGCAATACATGTTCTTCAACTCTATGAAAGTTAAAATATCTTCTACAAGCGCATGACCCGCTTTCGTATTAATAACATAAAATAATAAGCGACGTAAACACCACCATTATATTAGTTTGAATTGCCGAGTTGATCCTACAATTTTTTTTAGTGTCCAAGTCTGAACCCAAGATTGAATAACTGAACTCAGCCGACCGAGTATGTTTATTATAAGGATACGAGTTTTATTTTCTCATTTACCCGACTGGAGTCACACGTCTTGTGTTCGGATGAAGTGAATATCAGACTAAAATGTGATTTTATTCTAAAGCAATATCCAATAAACATCTGTTTATTCCAATCTGATAATTTGAAAGACGATATCCTGGTTATGATTGCTTTGGGATTGATTCAACATTAAAGCTGTCGTTCATTTTACAGTTACAGCAATAGTGTACTTATGTCGGGTATGTCGGAAATTATAGTATTTCGACATTACGATAAAGGCGCAAGAGCATCGCATGTATATATATATATATATATATATATATATATATATATATATATATATATATATAATGCGAAAAACAACTAGCAACATTCATAGGATACCGCGAGTTTTAAAATAATAAATAAAATAATTTCATATTTTATGTATTGTATTTGATCGGTTTGATTCTGTTGGCATACGTTTCACAAATAATTTTCAATTTAATTTTAATAAGTACTGCGTTAATGTTTCTTAAAATAATTATGCTTTTCAATGGAACCGTTTGGATTCGAAATTCTATACCAACATTGCGCTCAGATTCAACACATTTGTTCAAAATTTGCACGGTTTCTGTACCAGCGCTGCCCAGAAAGAATATGACACAAAATCAAAAGACAGTCGCCTCCATCCACCCCCCCCACACACACATACACACACACACGCACACACACACACACACACACACACACACACACGGCTGTCAGATCTTGAAGAAGGCATTAAGTGTCTGACTGCTTTTGTAACTGGCAGTCAATGGCGCCCATGATCAGTGTCGGTACCCATAACACTGTGCCAAAGTAAATCGTCTATCTTTTTTTTCCGGCATTGTTGCTCACTGGATTTACTGAATGCCCGTGGCAGGCATTTATTATTATTTATGATTACTGCTGTTGTGAAAGTATCATTCGCGTTTATTTGCATTTATTTACATTTATTGCTGGGCACGGGCTGATATTCCAACTGTCATTGTTGATTTCCCGACATGGGCAGTAGCGGCCTCAATTGTGGTCAATAGAGGTTATTCAAGTAGTTACTCTCACTTCTGGACGAGAGAAACTCCCTGGCATCGAGCGCTGCCGACCACTGCTGTTTCGAGTTCATTGATGTTTTTAGGTGATAAGTGCTATCATTGACTGCGGTTGTTGGCGTTTTCCTGCGGTTAATGGCGGTCACTCGCTGTGTTAAAAACTGATACTCACTGCCGTAAGTTGCCTCCAAAGGGGAACCCGTCTAATATCGTGTTTTGTGTAAAGATAGCTCTTATGTCTTAAGAAAATGTTATTTGAATGTCCATACTAGTAAAGAAAATATGTCGTGAATATTTGAGTACGCTTCGTACTCTGCATAGTCCCTTTTCTGAAGGGCAATTGCAATGTAGTATTTGTTGTAAGCATAATACTATTTCCATTTTTAAATTATGAAAATTCTGGTGTGTAAGGTTACTGATAACTGAATGAGATTACAAATTAAAAAAAATGGCCGCATTGTCAAGAAAAAGTCATGGCTAAAGTAAATAAAACATATGTAATCTTTCTCAAAAGGATGTTTCTTTATCACTCTCTCTCGCTCTCTCTCTCTTTCTCTCTGTCTCTGTGTATCTCTCTGTCTTTCTCGCTGTCTGTCTCTCTCTTTGTATCTCTTTCTTTATCTATGTATCTGTCTATCTGCCTTTTTCGGGGTATCCCTATAAATCTATCTTACGCTGTATTTTTATCCTCATGTATCTTTACGTATCTTTATGTATCTGTGTGTATTAGTTTACAACATCTCTCGTTCACCTACTAGAATGGACATCCCTGAATAACGTCTTTGTTGTATTTTGTAGAAAACAATAAGTTTAATTGACAATAGGAGAAGAATTATACTGAAGAAAAGAAAAATAAAACAGAAAAGAAACCGGTTGTTTAGCAGCCATGTTTTTAACAGCTAGTGTGTTCGTTTACTTAATATACTATGTATTCTCGAATAAGTCGGTTGAGTGGGAGCACCTAATGGAAATGAGAGAAATGTGGAAGGGAGGAATTAATGTTTTGTATAGGAGTTTAGTACCCAGTTAATTTTCCGTGTGTAGACTGGGAAAGGAAGATTGCTGTAAATAGCGAGAAAAATAAGAACTACTTCCTCTTTAGATAATAGAAATTTTCATGATGCCTCTCGTATGATGCAATATAGGGTTTCAATCTACAGAAATAATGTGTCTATAACAGCATTCGAAACTCATATAAAATGGCTGATATTAGTTTAGGCATAATAAATAGATTTTTATGTGACATCTCTTCGCACAAACCTACAGTAATTTAAAACAGACAGCAATTTCTGCAATCAAATTACTATATATAGTAAACATTTTCAGATGTTGTCCGGGAGAACGAAATGCTAATTTGAAAACACTTGGACCCTTAACAGCCAAATTTCTGGGTGAAAACGAATTACAAACGTTTTCCCAAATTTCAGTACCCTGTATATAAAATTTCGAGTCTGTAGACTAAAAATTGACAGAGTTATTGCGCAGGGAAATGTACACACACAAACACACCTGTACATAAACACGTTCACTTTTATAGATATACGAGCATTTCAGAACGGCGTTGCCCGGATGTATGGGGGTGTATGTTGAGCATAAAAAAGCTGTCAATTTATTTCATGTTGACCCCTATTATGACCCCTTGAAGTTTATTGTTTTGGGTTCAAATCAAGTTATTAAGTTTGATCCAAGAAACCTTTATCTAAAATGTCTAGTGTTTACACCTAAAATTGGCGGAGAAGCTTGGTCGAGTTCTCAAAGGTCAAATCGTTGAACATTGACACCTTAACAGCCAAATTTCTGGCCGAAAACCGATGACAAAGATGTTGCCAAAGCTCAATACACTGTATATCAAATATTGAATGTGAAGACTTTAAATTGACAGAGTTATTGCTTAGGGAAATGTACATACACACAGACACACAGACACGTTCACTTTTATAGACGAAACAAAAATACATACGCATATATAAGTATATATGGAAAAATTGTGTTTACTATAAACTTTTTACCCAAATATTATGCAAGTATAAATCATTTAGAATATCTGCATGAATATAATTACACGAAATAGTTTACTAAATATGATCATCCAAAAGAAACCCGAAAAAACTAACAGAAAATTAATTAAAATTAATGTTTAAAAGAATATGCAAATTAGCTACACACCTTTTTATTTTACTTTAGTTGAAGTTCTCAGAAATCAAGGGACCCACAGCCTGGAGCTAACACTTGAAACATATATGAGGTACATTGATATTCGGATGTTCCATTTAAGTCCTTTATCTCTTAAACACTGAGTTAGTAAAGAAATTGAGAACATAATTTTCCTCTCCCCAATTAACCATTTTCATACGTTGCAGTATATCTTTCATTTTGGTCTCTTGGTCTTACTGGATTCCAGGACAAGAATTTATCTAGTTGGGTGGAGTATCCAGCTTTGTGCTATTACTTGAGGTAACATCAGTTGGAGAGGGGCACTATTCCTCGTAAAAGCAAATGTGGGTTAGCCATAGTGAGGAGATCTTATTTTGGTAGCGAATACTATGTGATTTTGAATATTTAGTCAGGGTTTATTTCTAAAGATAAGTATCCTCATGCCAGGTTGGTCAGACAAACCCCTGTCCAGAGAGCTTAGCCACTCGAGGACAGTGTCTAGTAGGCCTTCAAGTGTGTGTGGCTGGGTATATATATATATATATATATATATATATATATATATATATATATATATATATATATATATATATATAAGTCCGTTGATTATACTAACATTAGTTACATATGTGTATGCATATTTCAGTGGGATCCTTATTCAGGTGAACCACATCATCAGAGAAAACAAGGAGCGAAAATGAAAAGAAAGCCATATTGTATCCTTTTTTATAAGATATTCGGATGAGGTTTTCGCTTAGAAAGAAAGCAGAGGTGTATACTTTATTAATATGAGCACCTCCTCAGAAAGTCCTTTTGCTACCATTTACTAAGTATACATCACACTTCGTTCTTATATCGCTTCTCTTTTTGGTCCGTAGACGTGGTCTCCTGTAATTAGGATTCCACAAAACCATATATGCACATATGAAAGCAAGACTGTTTGTATAATATGCAGTCTATATAGCAGCTGTCTTATCCATCAAGTACCTTTTAATAATCGTAAAAGTTTCATTGTATTTACCGCTAGGAAACAAATCCATAAAAAACTTTATACTTCCCCCAAACATACATTGTATATATATATATATATATATATATATATATATATATATATATATATATATATATATATATACACACACACACATATATATATATATATACACACACATATATATATATACACATATATATATATGCATAACTATTTGCTCTTATACATATATAAGAGCAAATAGTTACGAAAAAATGTTAAAAACACTTTGAAAACGAGTTAAAAAACATATTTATCTGTAAAAGGACACACCAAATCAGTGGGCGGTCTTTAATCCGAAGAGTTTCGAAGAAATACTCTCCTTCTCATCGAAAGGTAGGGATTAGCAAAATGCGGGATCGGATTTTGCATGCAAAAGTATTTGATGAAACTGCAAGTAAGTTAAAGATCTTACTTGATAACAATAAGTGAAGCACAGGGAATATGGTGAAGAAAAAGGTGATTTCACGTGAATGGATAGTCTGGTGAAAGGAAAAGTATCCAATGCCGGTAAAATCCCGAAACGTAAATCCTAAAAAGTTAGTTAAATTTCCATGTAAATAATTATATATATATATATATATATATATATATATATATATATATATATATATATATATATATATATATATATAAATATATATACATATATATACATATATACATATATATCTACATATATATATATATACATATATATATAAAAATTGCGGAATATATGCATATGTATATATATATATATATATATATACATACATATGTATATATTCCGCAATTTATATATATATATATATATATATATATATATATATATATATATTACACGATTTCCTTGGATTTCACTTGTGAGAATGGAAATTTAACTAACTTTCATACATACATATATAAAATGTATACATATATATATATATATGTACATATATATATATATATATATATATATATATACATATATACATATATACATATATATACATACATATATATATATCTATACACAGAGACAGAGGCACGTATATATATATATATATATATATATATATATATATATATATATATATATATCCGTGCCGTCATCCTTCACTATTTGCGTATGTGGTTGGAAGTGTACTAATTTTTATTTGCTCATGTGCAAATTACACCTCTTGACAAAGATTACTTAAAATATTGACAGACAGGCAATAAATACAATAAAATACGACAATATAGCAGAACACAATTGTTATGTAACGTATTTGTTGTTTAACCTATTTGTTATGTTACGTATTATTTGTCTTTCGCATTTTTAGGGTCTGCTATTTTTGAAAGTTAGTCTATGTACTTATAATATGGATATTTGCGTGGCAGGTTCGAATTGCTCCCTAAAACTATTAATAAAAAGGCAGTTATAAATCACAATTTTAATTGTATTCTATTTTTTATAAAATATTAAGATGTGGAGAAAAATAGACTAAACTTGATCCCTAGGAAAAATTAACCGAAAATTACGTTGAAGCTGTTAGTTTTGTGGTAATTAAGAGGCGTAATTTGTATTGAGAGTAAAAAGGCAGTCGCTACTCTCTCTCTCTCTCTTTCTCTCTCTCTCTCAGTGCGATTAAGTATTTGAAAGATTACGCGTCAAAGTAATTTAAAGCAGAGGCACATGCATGTATCTTGAGTTAGAAGCATACATTGTTTTTAACTGTATGTTGCAAACATAAAAGTTCCGCATAAGAAGTGTTTACCTATGCGCATATAATGTAAAATGTATCGGGGTTAAAAGTGTTACCATTAAACTATGTACACACACATATGATTTAATTATATAATCTGTATTATAATTTACTAGTTTCAACTATTTTATAAATTTTTACCCTTTCCTAATTGATTTTTCTTTTCGAAAATTTTTTTCTCATTATACTCAACATGATATAGATTTACCCACCTCATTATGTAGAGATGTTTTTCGACTATTAGCTTCTTATGAGTTCGTATTGTCACTAATTAATTATCTTTAGTTTTTGTTCTTTTGCTTAATTAATACATCTACGGGTATCAATATATATATATATATATATATATATATATATATATATATATATATATATAGATGTGTGTGTGTGTGTGGGTCATTATTAAGGTATTTAAACATTTAAAATTTGTAATTTGAAAAAAAGTTTCATTTCAAATATAGAAATGTTATTGTACGCAAGACAAAGAATACAGTGTAGTAAAATTTATTTGCGCTATCTAGAATATTGAGCAATTTCATTTAGCTGGTTTAGCCTTATAAAAAATCTTACATCCAATAATATTTTGTAAGACCGATAATCTATGGATTTGCACATCGATTTCTGTTGGCTAATGACTGGGCGACAAGTAAGAACTTTATTGTTTAGATTTATTGTCTCATTTCATAATGTTGAGGTGGTCAAATTAAAGTTAATAGAATTGAGAAATTCCTCAAAGTTTTGAATATTTTTCAGTATTAATAAACTGCAGATAAACGCCGGTAATATTATGAACTAAAACTCAACATATGCATATTAGTTCAAAACTCGGAATTTGCCCCCATTTTTTACTCATTAAAGTCGCGACTGTGTATCCTTTTTGATTCAATTCGCATATCATTTATTCTATAAGTGATAAAAGTGTTTGAACATTAGTATATTTGCTTACTCAGATGATACTTTGCAATGTTTAACATTCTAAAATCAATACGGTTTATAAATACAATGTAAACATTTATAAGTTTGAGTTAAAGCTCCAAACTATTTGGGCGAATACTGAGAAAGGAACATCGGAATAAAATGTGTATTGTAAAAGCTTTCCGGATGAATTTCACCTAAAATAGTTCATATAATTTACAAGTCATGGTTCGAGAATCTCTGTTGAATATTCCCAATTACAAATCGGCAATTCCAATTTCCTTTTACTTCCGTTATGCATCTTAGCATTTCATCATCAGAAACTGAATATATTGAATTTCAAGCTGACATTTAACCTGCCATTCTAAATGTGGCATTACGTGTAAATATCTATTAAAATTAAAGGTATTTTATCATGACATTATAATATAAATTGTGAAAGTGCTCCATACCTACATTTAAAGTATTAATTAGAAGAGGATCTAGAGGATGGGACTATCAAATTGTCCCCTCAAATAAACGTCATGATTTCATTTCCATTTGATGAAAACCGGGTTTCTTTTATTTTTGTAGCAGACAACTTACTAGTTTGGCAAAGTGTGTGCAAATCTCAAAAGTGATGGGAGCTTTCTATTATGCCTTAAAATGACACAATGTTAAACGAGCGAGATCGGAGATGCGCCGCTGTAGAAATCGTGCTCTCTACCAAACTAAATTATGAAAAGAGGACAATTTCTTGACAGTTAAACGCTAGAGGGCACGTATCAACGCATCGGACCAAGAGTTATTGAATTTTGTGTGGTTTAAATTATAAGTCACATTATGCTACCTAACATCTCCGTAGTCAGCTTACACCAAAGTGTACCTTGATGTGCTGAAGAGTATGGCGTCAGGAGGATTCCATAGGAGAGCTCATCCGGATCTTATAATCATAGTAAGTTGCGACAGAATTAATACTTTCTGGATTCAGTATTTCATTTACAATTATAAGTTAATGTCAAGAGGGTTGCTTAGTCCAAGAGGTTAGCGAAAGTACGGGGCTTTTTCAATAATAGAGCCGTTCATTTCAATTCGGAGAAAATTGAACTTATATGTAAATAGTGAAATATAGAAATGTAGTTTTTTATACAAAAATAGTAAAGCATTCCATCAGCGGTTACTTCAACAACCTATGAGGTAGAAAAAATATGGTTGGGACCATATTTCCAGTTGATCTCTAGGTATAATTTTTCTATTATTTAATTAATAATAAACACAAGATCAATTTATAATGAGTGAAACATTATACAACCGAACTTTATTACAGCTAAGGTATTACACTAAACTTTTATTGAACAAAAAGCCCTCCATACGAATATGTCGATCTATTTTATACACACACACACACACACACACACACACACACACACACACACACACACATATATATATATATATATATATATATATATGTGTGTGTGTGTGTCTTGGAAGTTTTTAACCTTAAAAGCTATACCAAAAGTATATTTTTATCATGCGTTAAGAAAACTATTTATTCAGTAAATCATTATATCACCTGCAATCACTGCATCAACTTGCTCTCTTGAATTCACTATAGTACCAGAAATAATTTATTTTTAAGGGATCACCACTTGTTTTCCATGAAACACTGTTTCGGGAATGTATATATAAGATAAAATATTCTTATTCTGGTCATCAACATAGCTCCCACATTATAATAGTTTGGGCATAAGCGATCTGCACCATGGCAGGGGAAGGTAGATCACTTCATGGTCCTTCAGTCTTCGCAGAAAGACTGATCAATATAAAGAAATAATAATTATCAAGTCAAATTCGGTGGCACACGCCCAGTTTTGATTTAGATTGGATCTGTAAGCTACCCCCCCCAAGGCTTTGTGCTAGTTCCTGCTATTAAAGCACGTTTCATCTGAACAGCAACATCAGAAAAAACAACGATCAAAAATGATGACCGTTTTCTCTAATAAAGTGTATATTGTCAAGAACTATATGATTTAAAAGTTCTAAAATATATAAAATATGCAATGCCGTTGCAACAAAAACAATTACTAACAATATAATCGAATGGCCTCAAGGCAATTGTCGGTTAGAGTAATACATATTTTGTATATCGTTAATGAAAAGGCGTTCGAATGATAGTCCATTAGAATAAACAATCATTTGTTTTAGAATATCGAATAACAGTCCTGTTGAAATCCAAAGTAGCGAGCCAGTTCATTGTTTCCTTTCTCTTTAAGAGACATCCTTTCTAATATCCTTTTATGAGGTAAATTTTCCTTCGGAGTCGTCACCAAACATTGATAGTTACTCTGGGTGCAGTGGCTTCCTAGTGATCCTGGCGAACTTGAAGTTATATCTTGCATAGGATCGTCGCAACAAGGAGAGTATAGTTGAATTCTCTAACATGGGGAGACTTCATCACCTTTCACCGGGAACTTATTCCAGACTTGTAAGAACTCAAAATCTTCTTAAGAATTCTACTCTAAAATGATACCCTTGCACGACATTTTCTAGATAGGTAACGGGTAGGTTTGGACTCTAGCGAGCGTGCAGTCCAGTAAAGAGGCGACCGCCCTGTTACACTCATACTCGTTGTTATTGGTTAATTGAAATCCCAAGCAAGCATCACCCATGGGTATCTTTTCTATCGAGGAGCTCCCTGCACTGGCGAAGAATGATGAGCCAAGGGTGATCGTCGCCAAAGCCAAACACAAACTATATTTTAATACTATTTTCCAGATGTCATTGATTCATTAGCAAAATAGTGTTCGCATTAAATTATTACCAAATAAAATCAGTTCAGCTAAAGTAAGTCCCCCTTGTTTTGAGCAGGCTAAGTGGGGCCAGTAAGGCAATCGGTAAATGGCTGGTATTTTCCACGTAATAAAAACTTTAACTAAGCCCTGTTATAAACATTTTTAATTTTTAAATCTGTTCTCACAAGGAATTAGGTCACGTCCAGTTAATTTTCTGTTCAGTACAATAATCGTAATACGTTGATATACTATATAAGTTCTTGTTAATACATTTTATTAAGTGAGGCTTTCTATTCATTTTTCTGAAACCGGAACTCTAAAATATCGACTGATCATTTAAGTTTACTTTAATATTTACTACTAGTTTACTAAGGTTTAGTTCTTAGTAAAGATAGGTCACGTGCAGTATTTTTTTCGAAGATAGTATCTAGGCAAGTATTAAATGTTTATTTGAGTTGTATTTTTGTTATGTAATTAGAAAAACATCCTCCAAGACACACCATTTTTATTTGCTTCGGCAGTGTAGGATATTGTTTCGCACTCTAAATATCCATTGCATCGTGTTTTTCGATGACACAGAAAAGTATGCGTACATTCGTCATTGTTTAATACCTGTACGAAAGTGCGAATATCCGTCTGTCAGTAAAACATGTTTGCTAGTATATCGGACTTGTTATTTAATCTTGCACACTTTTATTTTTGAATTTAGTTGTGTTTAATGACAAAACCATATTTTATAATAAAAACCATGTAACTTATACCAGAAAATTTTTGTTGAAGTTAATACAAACGTCAAGTAACGACCAAGCAATATTTGTTCGATATCATGGAGTTCAATAGTCTTACTAAATTATGGAATTCGCTCTTTCGTGTGTTTCTTCCCTGGTGTATCATGCTATGCAATGTAAGCAATACTAATACTTATAAAACGAATAACTTACTTTACGCAGATATTTTACTTAAGCATAACTTTTCCGTATTTGTTCTTTAATACATGTTTGTGTTTGGTTTCTAGTTGTTTTTAGTAAACTGTCATGCAATAGCTGCAAACGAAATTATCGCTATTTCTCTTCCGGTGCAACAAATACGAGACGAACATGTATAAAAAGAAGTAGTTAACAACACGGCACTTGCCTAATCATATCGTTAGAATAGTGAAAACTACATACGGACTTAATAGGAAAGAACTATTTTCGTCTCATAATCCATCGTCTTGAGAATTGGTCTTTCAAACAAGCCGTATCAAATCGGCTTATATTTTGGAGTTACATTCTCAAACGTGAGAAATGTACAAAAAAAAATTATATAGTTATTGGTGCTAGTGCAGAGAGTGATCCACGCTATTTTTTAAAAATCGTATTTCCAAGTTTAATTAAAGTTTTATTATATGTTTTTATTCAATTCTAAGGTTGAAGTATAGAATAGGTACAAAACATCCTCCCCTCCCCATGTTAAAAATGTTTTTTTAAATAATAAAGTTATTATTTACGTCCATATCACTCTCTGCACTAGTACATAGTAATTAATTAGAAATTTATATTTTATCTGGATGGTTATTGATTAGGAAAAAAAACTAAAACACTTAGATATTCTGATTTGTTGATTTTCAATTTCTAAAATAATTACATGTCAAAAAAGGAAAGCTAAAAACAAAAAAAGTAGTGAAGTAATCTATGATTTTTCCATATAACTGAAAACCGAGGCAGACCACTAAACAATTTTAATGGACTTTGAGATTATAAAAATGAAACGAATATTAGATTTGTACACATATCTTTTAAATATATTATGGTTATTGTAGTATTATTAGTAGTATTTATATACTTGAAATCTTCGGTGGGGTCACTACATAGAAAAGTGTCAGAAGATGATGAATCTATACATACGGAAGTTTCAAGATGAATACTAAGTAATATCCTTTAAACTGTATTCACTGGCATTACAACTAGTAAGGTTTAAGTAAATATTTGATCTTCTCATATTTGAAAACGATTACGTGATTCTGTACATGAATACGTTATTTTTTCCAAAGACGTATACATTGTGTGCAAAATGATCGTCATGACGCGAAACGATGGGGGAAGAATAGTAATGCTTTTTCCAATGTATTGGTGAGTTTAGTTCTTCATGGAATGTCTACAAATAATGAACTCTGGAAAACTCTAAACAATTCGAGAAAGTTTGGAGGGAGAAAATTATCATGTTCTATTTCATGTGATAAAGAGTTTATCTAAATTACAAGTCAGGTTTTGCAAGGTCTTGTCTTTCATTAGCAATTCAAAACGGTCGAGATCAATTTCCGTTCTTCTTTTACGTGTGTTTGACTTTCGACGATAAACGACTGTATTTATTCACGTCGAGGCTATCACGAAATTAATGTTTAACCCAGTATTAAGAATGCCGGAATAATATTTACATTGTAACTCAACAAAATTATCTACGATTAAATGTTGATATTCCATAGCTTATTTGATGATGTCTTCTGACCTAATAACTTCTAAACATTATATTAAATCAATTACTGCATTGCTCGTTTTTTAATATATATATATATATATATATATGTATATATATGTATATATATATATATATATACTAGCAAAAGTACCCGTCGTAAGTGGGTTCAAAAACATCCTACAAAAAATGGACTCTGATTTATAAAAGTATCATAGGTTATGAAACGGAAGGTTTGTAAAGAGATTTGGGGTATCAAAACCAAAGCAAAATATGATGAAAGTAAATATAAAATAGATAAACCCGATAATTTATTATACCATACCTGTTCACACTGAAACACTTATCACAATATTCTGTGGATGTATATTGAACAACCTTGTTAAACTTTGTGACATATTTCCATTCTATGGGGGTCAGGCGCGAACGAACACCCCATAATTTTATTATATCATATTTATTCAAATTGAAACATAATTATCAAATATACTTATGCAGATAGATATGAAAAGTATTTATTAAAGCTTGTGCCTATGTCCATTCTATGGAGGTCAGGCGCGAACGCAGACCCCAAAATTGTATTATACCATCCCTATTTAAGTTGAAGCATATTATAAAAGTATATTATAAAAGTATTCTTATGTACATCTATATAAAAAGGGGTTTTTTTTTTGTAATTTTTAATTTTTTCATTTCCATACTTTGTGGACCAGGCGCGAACGAAGACCCCACAATTTTAATGAACCACCGGTCTGCCACATCAAACATTCCCATTTCTGTATCTCGATGCATCTTCTATCATTATATGTAATCAGATTTTTAAAATATTCAACCATATAGGAGCCTATTCGTAACCAAACATAAACCCACACACATTCAGCTTTATATTAAATATATATATATATATATATATATATATATATATATATATATATATATATATATATATATATATATATATATATATATATAATGATTTCCAAGCAAACACAACGTCACAGCGCACATGAGTCATGACAGTCAGCAATCAGGGAGTCCAATGTTGTTTGGCTATGGAAATATTTACATAATTTCTCACATTCACGAATACTATATATATATATATATATATATATATATATATATATATATATATATATATATATACTGTACTACAAAAACAAATGGGTATATGAAAATTTACTGACGCCGGAGACAGATCGACGATAAGCATTAATGTGGGTATTGTTTTCATTTGGACAGCAACGTACAAATTGTTTCTAATAGAATCTTGGTATAATAAGATTATTTAAGGGGACGGTCCAATAAGAACTTCTTTACTTTGAACTTGAAGACAACATTATTTTAGTCAGTTGGAAAAATATAGCAGTTGAACAGTTCCACCGGCGGGCACTTCTAGGAAAGACGCTTTGTTAATGGAATCAACATTTATATTTAGTTACCGGTAGAGAATTAGAGAATTTATTGATAGTGATTTAGTCTAGACGAGAGTTTTGATAAATTTTAGCGGAGTAGATGACTTGCCATGTAAATAATGGTAGAACCAGGACTAGCTCGCAAAATCTTTTCTGTGAATAAGAAGTTGCAAATATGGTGGACATTGCCGTCTAACTTAGGAAGTCTTTTTTTTAATCTGTTAGTGCAGGGCAGGTGCTCAGAGCAGCTCCTACCCATATGTGGCAAAAGTACTCCATCCTATAACGTACTTGGCTCTTATCCACTTAGAGAATCGCATAGGCAGTGAAGTGTTTACTGGTAAATAGAACGACCTTGGAAACGAGTTTAATTGATGTTCTCAATTTGATACCAGGAGTGAATGTCAGACCAAGAAGTTCGTCTCAATATAAAGCGCTATTCAGGCAAAAGCCGGTCATTTTGATAGGAGCCAGATGTGTGTCAGAAAGAATTTAAAAAAAAAGGGCAAATGATTTGTTAATGGATTCAGAAAAATTAACCATCTGCTTTTTCTCTCATTGCATCGTGTTCCTAAGTTCAGAGAAGAGAGACTCAAAAATGTATAAGCCATCACTGCTCTTTGGATAGTTGCCATAGATCGTAGTTCTATCTGCATAAGTGTCTACGAATCATTGAAATATGTTATTTGGGAGATAATTGCTGAGGATCAAGAAGGGGGTTGCTCCTGGGATGGAATCTGCAGGAATGGCATCATTAATACAGTGAGCTTCCTATATATGCCTATGAAACATGAATGTTATAAATCAATCAGTGCAACAAACGAAAAAGCCTTTACAGCTTTCCAGTAGCTGAAGATCTTATGTAGTAAGCCATTATGCCACAGCCTATCAAAAGTATGCTAAATGTCAAGAAAAATTAACTTAGAAACGAAGCTCGCGCCGAGGAATTTACTAAACCATGTGAGATATTACTGGTAGTAAATCACTTGTAACTCTACCAGAGCGGAAATATATTGCATTTTTACAAGAGATAAGTTTTCTGTGTACTTAGATTGTCACTTTGTTGATTAACACATATTTCAGTAAAATTTCCATCGAGTACAGGAGACTGATTGGTCAATACTTAGTGAAAAACAGCTGATTGCCTGGATTTTAAATGCGTGAGCACCCTGATGAGGTTATTAGACAAATGTCCGGAATTTTGTCTGTGTCGATGAATGTTTTCAGACTTTAAACATTATTATTGTCATAGACATTAGTAGAAATCCCTTGTTTTAAAATTAAATCCTTCGAGTTTCTGTGCACCGGGTAGGAAGCTTTACAGACTTTGGCTCAGTTAAAGGATCTATAATAATCCGTAGTCTAGTTTGCACTGCACATAACCTACTGTTGATGTTAGAAAATTGTTTTTTGTGTTTTTTTCCTAAATGCGAATGTAAATATCACGTTTCAGTTTTCATTAAGAATACACATTTTTTCGATTGCGCCACTACCTGATAAAAGAATCGACTGATTTTTATACTCCGAGTCGTTCGCCCTGTGTGGAAATGATATTCTTAAATTTAGTTTACATGTTAGGCTGGTCAGAATCAGTAACTTTCTTGTTTAATTTGATTTTTCGCCTATCGTCTTTTCTTCTAATCTGAAAGATTACGATACACACACATTCCCCACCATGAAAATGTGCCCATAGATCAGCCTGTTCGTGAATCCATAGGAAATGAACTTATAAACAATGTATCTTTATATATACGTAGATATATACTTTTCTTTTACAACTGATTTATGTTTTTATAAATAGTATCTATGATATTATGACTAAGCTAATACAAATTCATAAGCATTGTCGGTTTGTATGTTTATGATAAATTGTTATCGATGGCTCAATATTCTAAATCGTAACTTAAAGCATGCTTGAATGTGCCATCGTCAAAAATTCTTCGAAAAATCCATTTAGATGACTGAAAGCCTTTTTCCACTCCCTAAATGCAATGTCTACTCCCTGTAAAGTTAGATGAGCGTGTAATCATGATATATGATTTGCGCAATCATATCTCAAACCTCTCTAGCATCGGCAGTGCTTAAGGCAAGTCAGTACCCTAATGGGTTACTATTATATGATATAAGATTGTGTACGTGTTCTGCATTAATATTGGCGTTGTTTCAGGTAAGTTCAGATTTTTCTTGTCCGTAATATGAAAGCGTGCCAACTCAAAAGACGTGTTTTTGTGATGACAATTCTTTATAATTGTAGTTTACGAATACAAGGTGTGGGAGAAAATATTTTTACCGCCTAAAAAGTGTTTATATTATTGTTTAAATACGCTAAGGACCGAAAAGACCCCGACGTTACATATTGATTGAACATTGGTAACCGATGCCCCGAACTCTAATATATTTATAGTATCGAAATGGGAGTAAACCCACTTCTCGCTAACCGATATGCTGGCTGCTCTGGTATGGGTTTTGTTTTGGAAACACTATCACTGATATTCTACATTTGGATTTGTAACTTAAAATCAAGCTACATGATTTACACTATTGTGTAAACGTGTCTATCATTACATAAATAAATAGATAAAATTTTTACACAGGAACAATAAAAAAAAAACTTAGAGAGGGAGAATATTATTCTGTATTTTCATATACTTTACAGTATATTTCGTGAAGATTCGGACAAATTCAAATATTATGTAATTCAGAAATAGTGAACAACAGTCTTTTTTCAGCAATGAAATACCCACACAAATATATATATATATATATATATATATATATATATATATATATACATATATACACACATTTTCAATCCTAATTTAAGAGATCAGGCAATTGAACCCATTTGGCCGCTTCTCTTCCGAGTTTTTTTTTCTTTTATTATTTTCGGTTTTCAATAGGATTCAAAAAACGCCCTAATTACATATTTCTAGCACACGTATATATATATATATATATATATATATATATATATATATATATATATATATATATATACACACACATTATATATACATAAATATACATTATATATATTATATATATACATTGTATATATATATATATATATATATATATATATATATATATATATATATATATATATATACATTATATATATACATATGAATCCAAGATTGAATAACTGAACTCAGCCGACCGCGTATTTTTATTATAAGGATACGGATTTTATTTTCTCATTTACCCGACTGGAGTCACACGTCTTGTGTTCGGATGAAGTGAATATTAGACTAAAATGTACTTTTATTCTAAAGCAATATCCAATAAACATCTGTTTATTCCAATCTGATAATTTTGAAAGACGATATCCTGGTTATGATTACTCTGGGATTGATTCAACATTAAAGCTGTCGTTAATTTTACTGTTACAGCAATAGTGTACTTATGTCGCGTATGTGGAAATTATATTATCTCGACATTACGATAAAGGCGCAAGAGCATCGCATATATATAATGCGAAAAACAACTAGCAACATTTTTAGGATATCACGAGTTTAAAAATAATAAATAAAATAATTTCATATTTTATGTATTGTATTTGATCGGTTTGATTCTGTTGGCATACGTTTCACCAATAGTTTTCAATTTAATTTTAATAAGAACTGCGTTAATGTTTCTTAAAATAATAATGCTTCTCAATGGAATCGTTTGGATTCGAAATTCTAAACCAATGTGGCGCTCAGATTCAACACATTTGTTCAAAACTTGCAAGGTTTCCGTACCAGCGCTGCCCAGAAAGAATGTGACACAAAATCAAAAGAGAGTCGCCCCCATCCACACACACACACACACACACACACACACACACGCACACGCACGCACACACGCACACACACGCACACGGCTGTAAGATCTGGAAGAAGGCAGTAACTGTCTGACTGCTTTTGTAACTGGCAGTCAATGGCGCCCATGATCAGTGTCGGTACCCATAACACTGTGCCAAAGTAAATCGCATATCCTTTTTTTTCCGGCATTGTTGCTCACTGGATTTACTGAATGCCCGTGGCGGCCATTAATTATTATTTATGATTACTGCTGTTTGGAGGTATCATTCGCGTTTATTTGCATTTATTTACATTTATTGCTGGGCACGGGCTGATATTCCAACTGTCATTGTTGATTTCCCGACATGGCCAGTAGCGGCCTTAATTGTGGTCAATAGAGGTAATTCAAGTAGTTACTATCACTTCTGGACGAGAGAACACCCTGGCATTGAGCGCTGCCGACCACTGCTGTTTCGAGTTCATTGCTGTTTTAAGGTGATAAGTGCTATTATTGACTGCGGCTTTTGGCGTTTCCTGCGGTTATTAACGGTCACTTGCTGCTTTAAAAACTGTTACTCACTGGCGTAAGTTGCCTCCAAAGGGGACCCCGTCTAATATCATGTTTTCTGTAAAGATAGCTCTTGTGGCTTAAGCAAAAGTTATTTGAATGTCCATACTAGTTAAGAAAATATGTCGTGAATATTTGAGTACGCTTCGTACTCTGCATAGTCCCTTTTCTGAATGACAATTGCAATGGAGTATTTGTTGCAAGCATAATACTATTTCCATTTTTAAATTATGAAAAGGGGTGTATAAGGTTACTGATAACTGTGAATGCGATTACAAATTTAAAAAAAAATGGCCGTATTGTCAAGAAAAAGTTATGGCTAAATAAATAAAACATATGTAATCTTTCTCAAAAGGTTGTTTCTTTTTCACTCTCTCGCTCTCTCTCGCTCTCTTTGTCTCGGTCTGTGTGTATCTCTCTGTCTTTCTTGCTGTCTGTCTCTCACTTTGTATCTCTTTCTTTATCTGTGTATCAATCTATCTGCCTTTTTCGGGGTATCCCTAGAAATCTATCTTTTGCTGTTTTTTTATCCTCATGTATCTTTATGTATCTTTATGCATCTGTGTGTATTAGTTTACAACATCCCTCGTTCACCTACTAGAATGGGCATCCCTGAATAATGTCTTTGTTGTATTTTGTAGAAACCAATAAGTTATATTGACAATAGGAGAAGAATTATAATGAAGAAAAGAAAAATCAAACAGAAGAGAAACCGGTTATTTAGCAGCCATGTTTTTAACAGCTTGTATGTTCGTTTACTTAATATACTATGTATTCTCGAATAAGTCGGTTGAGTGGGAGCACCGAGTGGAAATGATAGAAATGTGTAAGGGAGGAATTAATGTTTTGTATAGGAGTTTAGTATCCAGTTAATTTTCCGTGTGTAGGCTGGAAAAGGAAGATTGCTGTAGATAGCGAGAGGAAATAAGAAGTACTTCCTCTGTAGATAATAGGAATTTTCATGATGCCTCTCGTATGATGCAATATAGGGTTTCAATCTAAAGAAATAATGTGTCTATAACAGCATTCACAACTTATATAAAATGGCTGATATTAGTTTAAGCATAATAAATAGATT
>NC_136520.1:49199470-49201970 GCF_053919585.1 Euprymna scolopes
ACGATTTCAACTAGTTAGGACGATATATCTATATAACGTGGTATTTTTTAATGTACTTAAACCAATTCAGGAAAATAACGCTAGATGCGCATGCGTGGTGGTCAAAATCCATTATAATGATACGATTTTTGCAATCTTCGCTGAATGCGTTGTTTTCACTAACGAAAATAAGGAAACACGTTATCGTACATTTATAAATGTTGCCCCCCCCCAAAAAAAAAGGAACAGAAAGTAAGAGAAACGTGGATTATATTTTTTGTGTTGTTAAGTAGTTTTGAATACTTTTTAGCTGGGAAAATATAATTGTATTTATGAAGCAGTAAACGAGGGCAATGTCGAAGCATTCGTTAAATACCTGGACTAGTTTGATTCTGGAATTGTAGACTGCCACCTATCAGACAATCATGAAAGGAGGAACATATCTGGGGGGATTTGATTATTATTTGGTTCTGAGGAATGGAAAGTGAATGCTATGTCTATGAACTTACAAATCAGTAAAAAAGATGACATTTCAATATAAGTGTTGTGTGTAAATAACGCGGTGTAAGTGAGGAACGGTTGGAGGACTTAGTGACTAAGGGGTAAATTGGGAACTACTTTGTCCCTAGATAATTTTGATGATGATAATGTTACTCCTAGGATTAAATCTAGGGTATTAATAAAACAAATTAATATATCTAAAATAGTATACTATAGTTACATAAGATATTATTTAATAATGTAGACATTAAAAATCTGTACTGCGATCCATTGCTGTAAACCTGCGGTATTATTGTACAGAAGGGAAGAAGTGAGGCATTTTAATTTTGTATGAGTTTTATGAGATCCAATATATTTTAATGATTAAAAAATTAAAACAAAAATGACCCGTGCACCATCACCAAGAATCGAAACCAAACGATATAGTTTACGATTAACTTCTTCCTTTTAAATTCTTTCCTTAGTTACGAAGAAACGTTTAAACCAACACCTGAATTAATAGCTATTACGTAACGCATGTATATTCGTAATGCTGTCGTTTAACATTTACATGGCAAATTCAATTTTTCTAAAGTGTTCCGACTTTTGCATCGAATTTCCCCGGCTCAAACACAAATATAAAGTTTTGTATTGTATATATTAAATTTCATATCTTTGGCCGCTTCAAAGATAGTGATGTTGGAAAGCAATTTTTTTAAACAAAAATATATATGCCATGTATACATGTACATATAAAGAGGTATGCACTCACTATAACCTTTTAATAAGAGTATTACGCAAGTACAGATCATGCGGAATATCTTCATGAATATGATTAGAAGTAATAGTCAACTAAACATTATCATCCCATATTAAAACCGAAAATCGGTTCTTTATTAAAATGAACGATTACATTAATATGCAAATTAGCTAGAGGTTTTGCAGATTAATGTAATTCCACGAGCCATATATATATATATATATATATATATATATATATATATATATATATATATATATATATATATATATATATAACTATTATTTATTATCTTTATAAATAAATAGAAACAAGGGTTTAATATAAATATCAATGGCACAAAAATATAAGAGTATTGATTTATAAATGTCAGATTTGGAGTAATTGCTTGAAATAAAGTATTCTTTTTAAGTTAACCGTATCTAATTTTAACCTATATATATATATATATATATATATATATATATATATATATATATATATATATATATACGACACACACACACACACACATGTATATATATATATATATATATATATATATATATATATATATATATATATATATATATACAGGGTGACCCCCCCAAAAATGGGCACAACTCTAATTAGGCCCCGTTCCTTACTGTTTTGTCGGAATGAAATGGAACTTTGGTCTTAACTATGCCATTATATTTAAAACATCACACCGGAACACTGGGGTCTTTGGCTTTTTTTCCGTTCTACAGCATATGTTAAGATATACTATGTTATATATATATATATATATATATATATATATATATATATATATATATATATATATATATATATATATATATATATATATATATATATATATATATATATATATATATAGCCCGACATTGCGCGGGTGTTTGGAGGTGTACCCTGAGAAAATAAAAAAACGCAAATTATTAAAATTGTGACCCCCTATTATGACCCCGTAACATTTATTGTTTTGTGCTCAAATCAAGTTATTAAGTTAGATACATGTCAAAGGAACCTATATCTAAAATTCAAGTGTTTGGGCCCAAAATTCTCGGAGTAGTTGTGTAGATTTCCTCAAGGTCAAATCGGAGTAGTTGCGTAGATATCCTAAAGGTAAAATCTTGAACTTTGGCCCCTTAACAGCACAAATTTCTGGCCGAAAAACGATTACAAAGTTTTTTTTTTCGAATCTCAGTACCCTTTATATAAAATTTCGAGTTTGTAGACTAAAAATTGACAGACTTATTGAGCAGGGAAATGTACACCGAGAGACATACAGACATGCACGTT
>NC_136520.1:49206970-49219470 GCF_053919585.1 Euprymna scolopes
TAAATATCTAAGCTTCAGCCTCTGTCCCATTGAGGAAACGTTACATCTCTCTGCCTGTTCCACAAGTATTTTAATTGTGAATGTTCTAACGAACTGCAGCCACTTGTGCCCCCACGACTTTAAAAGCATCGACAAACCCGACAGACAGCTAAATCCCACCCTGCACAGTAGAGATCCCTAGATGTAAAAGATATTTCTACTCCAGTAGTTTCTTCCCCAGAACCGCTAGAGTCTGGAATTCCATTCCAGGTCTCTGCTTCCCTAACTGTACTGACATGCAGAAGTTCAAGTATAACGTGAACCGACCTCTTGCTGCCCAAATCCCAACATAGTGCCCCAGTAGTTGCTGCCCCTGATAGTAGCCCCCTACACCAAAGTGGCAATGTGCCTTGTTTGGGGTGAGAATGTTATAAAATATATATATTGTTTGCAGCAATAAAAAAAAACTATGTTCACGAAGAACTAAATGTAAAACTAAACCGAAAAACATAGATTACCTTCACTCGAAAATCTAACGTAATTTTTCATTGTTTCTCTGATTTTTTTTCGGTGCTTGATCTCTGCTCCTGCATCAAATATACGTTATCCGTCTCAACTCAAATCCAAGTCAAATTACATACTGGTAATTGTATCTGGATTAAATAGCACAGCGTGATAAATGCCAAATTAAAACAAAAATAGTTTATCTTATCGGTATGAGGTACGGTTCTAATACGTACCAGCGTAATGAGTAGTTGTCGGTATATATCATTCACAGTAAGAAATGCGTCATGTGCTGTGTCCCAACAAAAATATAAAATCTAGACGTAAAAATAATGTAGTTTTCAGGGGAATTTTAAACAATTATTTGAATCGTTTGCAGTATGCCAATAAAAAAAATATGGTATAATACGACTACACTGTATATTTTATTTTATAGTAACCGCTATAATGAATAAATTGGCACCCTAAAAACCCTAACATATATTACCTGAATGCAAAGACAACATGGACTATCAAAACAAATATCAAAAAATAACGCCCATGGTTACATCTTGACGGGGCAGCTAGGAATTGTTATTATAATTGATTATCCTGTTTAGTATTGTACTACATTCTTCTAGATTGGCTACCAAAAGCATGCAGCATAAATCAGGAAACGTAAAACGAGAATGCCGTTACAGTCACCATTAGCTTTATATTTTCTATTTACATGCATAATAATCAGTTTTAGTTCGTGTTTCTTCATTCTGTGTCTTTTAGAACATTACTTAACTGAAATATAATAACTGAAAAACGTTTAATATTTATGTGTGTACATCTTATAAAAAACCATCATGCACAACAGTTTGTTTAAATATAAGTACGGAAAATCCTTAAAATATAAATAATATATATATAATCTGACCCTCATTACAGAGATATACGACATACTCACGTTGATACACTGGTTCCGTAAGATTACCAAAGTCAAGCAACGTTAAGCCTCACCAATATAACATGGGTAAGCATTTGGAAATTGAATGTCACTTACATACGTCCCTATATACACTGAGAAGATAAAACGTTTTAATCTGTATATATCAATGCGAAAATGTGTGTATGTATATGTATGATTGCATGTGTGTATGTGCGTTTGTATGTCCACTGAAAACTTTCGACAGACACGACGAAAATTCACAAATTCGGTACCATATTGAAGCAACATCCTTCACCCGAAAAATAAGGAAAGATTTGCCAAAAACGTTAATGTTTTCACCCTGAAATCTACACTTATCCACAGGGGAAGGGTCAACAAAAACCGTCCCCACGTGACGACGACCGGTTCTATGCATGCGCCAGATGACCTCATGACCTGATAAACATTAATCGTTGAAGAACTGACTACATTTATTGAACGTCGTGTTAGCTCAGTTGGTTAGCGCTTTGGTTCGTTATCTAAACGTTTTGGGTTCGAATCGTGGTGTGAGATGTCTTTTTTTTTCGAATTTTAAAATTTAAATATTGAACCAGTGTTATGTAAGCAATTTTTCACGTAACGTTGGTTTTCCGTTTTTTTTTTTTTTTTTTTTTTTTTTCGTTTATTCTTAGCGACACCCCAAAATACTCGGGTGCCCACCGATTTTTTAAATTTTACTATCGAAACAGTCTTATTTAAGCCATTTTTCACGTGTTTTTTTTACGTTCATTTTTCTGTTTCATTTTTTATTTTTTCGATGGTGACATTTTACACCGTTCGTTTGCCTTCCGTTAGATTTTTTGTGTTTTATTTCGATGTTTTGATTACGCCCCCCCGCTCAGGTTTTAACGTTCGTTTTTAGTTTTTTTTTTTTAATTCGCTTATAACAAACAAACCTGGTTATTGACCACATTTACTGAATAGCTATTGCTTACGTCGCCGTCGTCGTCGTCGTCGTCGTCGTCGTCGTCGTCGTCGTCGTCGTCGTAACGCTGTAGGACTTCCGTGCGGGCACCTGTCAATTTGGTTCTTACGTAAATAAATTAAAACATCTTTCAGTAACTCATTCTGGCTGGCCGAACGGTTCATGTTTTCTTTCACATTTTGTTTTCCAACTTCGCCTCAGGGTTTCGGGATCGCCCCCACCCCGGTTTCTATTTTATTTAAAAGCACACACACCTCCAAATGCCCGTGCAACGCCGGGTGCCCCCGCTAGTATATAAATAAAGTAAAACAATTGGAAAAATACTAACTTCTCAATATATATATATATATATATATATATATATATATATATATGTATATATATATATACAGGGTGACCACAAAGTCTGGCTACAGTGTTCAATCAGACGTGCATATATATATATATATATATATATATATATATATATATATAGAGAGAGAGAGAGAGAGAGATAATATATGTATATCATATACATATATACTATATATATACATCATATATCTATATATAATATATATATCATATCATATATATCATATATATATGATATATATATCATATATATATCATAAATATATATCATATATATATATCATATATATATCATATATATATCATATATATCATATATACATCATCTATATATATATATATCATATATATATCATTATATATACATACATTTACATGTACTTATATATACATATATATATATCATATTATATATATATATATCATATCATATATATATATATACACACATATATATTTACATGTACACATATATATATATATATATATATATATATCCTATCATATATATATACATATATATACATATATACATATATATACATACATATATGCATATATATATGCATATATACATATATATACATATATACATATATATATATACACAAATATACATATACATATATGCACATACATATACATATATATATATATATATATATATATATACATACACACACATATATATTTGTAAATCGCTCATATTCGTAGAGATAAAATACTATAATCGAACGGAAATCGACTCATTAATAATAAATACGAAATCTGCTTGAATTAAAATATAATATCCATGGTTCGTTTACAACCGAGAAGCGGGTGCTCTTAGCTACTCTGTACATCTCTATTAATAAGGGTGTGTGTGAGAACACTCCTCAACCTTTATACTTTACTGAGTTTTGATCAACAGCTTGAAATTAGGTATAGATTGTATTCAGACATGTGGACACAATTTTAATAGGTTTTTATTCGTAAAAATGGTTGCTAAGGAGTAAAAATTTAAAAGAAATTTGTACGTGTGTGCCATCTGATTTTTATCTGATTGTCAAGTTTTTCATGGGTGCGTATGTGGGAATTATTTAAAATAAAATATGTCTTTGTATTAAATATAAATAGGTTACAAAACACCTTTTAATGATTGTGTCAGGCTAGCCTAATGGGTATCGCACTTCATTCTCTGTCTTTTTATTCCGATCTCAGTATTGTTTCATTTCAAGAAATACACCGTTTAGATATATGCATAATAGTTTCTTTTAGTTTTTTTTTTTAATTTAAGTTTTTTCAAAGGAATTTAACGCCAGGTTTAATACCTACGGTATTTCTGTTTGTATTGCGTAAGAACTCATCATTATAAAAATATTAGATTTACGCGTATTGTCCGACCGTACAACGCCGGGCGACCTGCTAGTTTTATAGAAGTTCTTGTTTAATAATCATGTGCACATAGAAACTATTAATGCAGTGAATAGTGCCGCTTAAACTCTTAAATGTTCTTAAAACCCTTGTATCTGTGTTTGGTTAAAATAAATTTGATATTTTATTTTAATATTATAATGAACAGGCAGAAATATTCAGAAAAGAAAACATTCAGCGGATCAAAGAAAATTACGTTTTAAACAGTTTACACAATCATTTGCGTTTTATTGTTTTGTTTTTTTTACATGAGTTTTCGTTATATACGGTCATAATTGGGATCATAATATTTACTTCCTGCCACATGATTTAAATGAAAAAATCTCAGTTTATTTTCCTATTGAATTATGCTATCATTGTATGTGGAATAGTCATTTTATCGATAAAACAATATTGAGTGATGCACGATAAGTCTTGAGCTTAAATGATAGATGATAACACAAATGATATTTGGTTTAGTTTATGTAAAACAGCTTTAAGCGTTTATACACAGGAATAAAAGATAGACCAAATCCTAGATTATTTTTGCCAGGAGTTATTTGTCTAATACAGGTTTTGTTCACCATAATTTGGTATTACTTATTAGAACGCATCTATTTCATAGATAACCCGGAGCCGCGATCGGAGTAGTCATGAATTAATAGAAACATGCATCTTATTGATGCACATCGAAGAATACTAGGATATCATTCAATATATAAGAGTGAGTGTAATTACACATTTCAGTACTAGCGTTACGTAAATAGATGGATTATTATATAGGAAAGTAAATATCCCTTTGGCATTCAAAGTTAAATACCAACTCACGAACATATAATCAGTTAAGCACGAAATATCCGGTCGCTGCCAAATGATCACGTACATAGTAAGAACTCCAACTATGCATAGTAAATAATATGTTCAGCACGTTGCCTTGTAAACAGTCTTATACCTCAATACGACCTAGTAATTATTTTTCTTAGACTGTCATGGCGCTTATGGATATGTAACTTGGATCTGAAGATAATCGAAAATTCTACTCTTTGTTATTACAACAAAAGCAGACCGTATTTTCCATTTCCAGATGCCTTTTATATGTTTTCATACTTTTTGTCCAGGTTATTAATGCTGCCGTATATATTTTGGAATTCATTATGTTTTTGTTATACATTTTGTTAGATTACTAATCAATGTGTATAATTCCATGCTTTAATGAACAGCTACAGCATAAATTGGAATACATCCTACTAAAACTTGATTTTCACAGCTGGTAAATTTCATAACTGTGATCTGGATGTAAGGATACTTTAGGAGAAGGATCCGGAATAAATTATGTGTAAAATTTGGAGTAAATGCAATTGGTTATTACCTAAGATCAACACCTAAAAGGATATTGTGATGAGAGAATTGAGGAGATAAAACAGGTTGCGTCGACGGTAATTTATATACTCATAGGAGAGGAGTTCCATGGGACTTTCCACAAATCGTTGGAACGATACCGCAGGATCATTGCTACC
The DNA here is from genome assembly GCF_053919585.1 of Euprymna scolopes. NCBI lineage: Eukaryota > Metazoa > Mollusca > Cephalopoda > Sepiida > Sepiolidae > Euprymna > Euprymna scolopes. The sequence goes on from NC_136520.1 coordinate 49,212,597, forward strand.
GGAAGAGATTACGCCGAATAGAACTAGGGTTTAATTTGTGTATTATTAATTAAATTGCTCAAGTGAAAAACTATTTGAAAACTTATTGAGAAAAACCTCAGATATGGTACAACATAGTACGCGGATTAAAAAATAAATATTTTAGTGAAGATTGCTATATTTATTAAATCAGCAAGTCTAAAGAAACTTCAAGAATAGTTCGAACACGGTCGACTGAGAATACAGTAATAACAAACATTCATGTTAACAAATTACAAAATTTGTTTTTATTATAAAGTGAGAGCATGAGACCTTAATAGGCGTTGCCCAGCTGCAACATGACCCTAATAAAAAAATAAGGTCTTCACTCCTCACATTAAAAATTGGCTCTGTGCCTAATTTGCTCGGTGGTTGAGCAAATAAATACCCTTTTCTTGGTCTTTTGGCCAAGATCAAAGTGTAGTGTCTGTCCCCGCAGACACTGCAAGCCAAGACACTGTGTGGAGGAAGCCCAACATATAAACCCTTTTTCAATTAAGGGGCAACCCTTCATACCAATTGTCACTACCCAGCTCCCCTACTTCCCGGGGAGTTGTTCCCCATTTCCCCTTCACTCCTCACATTAAACATCGACCTTGTGCCTAATTTGCTCGGAGTGTGAGCAAATAAATATCCTTTTCTAGGCCTTTTTGGCCAAGATCAAAATGTAGTACCTGTTAAGGCCGATACTGCAAGCAAAGACGATATGTGGGGGCAACCCCACTTATAAGACCTTGGTCAATGTAAGGGACACTCTTCATACAACATGTCGTCATCCAGCTCCTCTACTGCCATGGTAATTTGTCCCCATTTCCCATCCACTCCTCACATAAAAAATCGGCCCTGTGCCTAATTTGCTCGTTGGGGGAGCAAATAAATACATATCTTCTTGGTCTTTTAGCCAAGATAAAAGTGTAGCATCTCTTCCTGCAGATACTACTAACAAATACCATATGTGGGGGTACTCGCACATATAAGACCTTGGTCAATGTAGGGGCAACCCGTCATACCAATTATCACTATCCAGCCCCCCTACTCCCCGGGGAGTGGACCCCCATTTCCCCTTCATTCCTCACAGTAAATTCGGCCTTGTGTCTAATTTGTTCGGTAGGGGAGCAAATAAATACCCTTTCTACGCCTTTTGGACAAGATCAAAGTGTAGTAACTCTTCCGGCAGATACTGTAAACAAAGACCATATGTGGGGGCCAACCCACATATAAGACCTTGGTCAGTGTAAGAGCAACACTTCATACCAATTGTCACTATCCAGTTCCCCTACTCCCCGAGGAGTTGGCCCCTATTTCTCCTTCACTCCTCGCATTAAAAATCGGCCTTGGGCCTATATTTGTTCGGTGTGGAAGCAAGTAAATAACCTTTCCTTAGCCTGTTGGCCAAGATCAAATGTAGTTCCTATTACAGCAGATACTGCAAGCAAATACCATGTGTGGGGGTATCCGCACATATTAGACTTTCTCAATATAGGGGCAACCCTTCATACCAATTGTCACTATCCAGAGCCCCTACTCCCCGGGGAGTTGGTCCCCATGTCCCCTTGTCTCCTCACATTAAAAATCGGCCCTGTGCCTAATATGCTCCGTGGGGGAGCAAGTAAATACCCTATTCTTGGCCTTTTGGCCAACATCAAAGTGTAGTATCTGTTCTTACTACATGCTGTACTTATGTTTGTAAATTTGTGATATAAAGTGGGGGATAACTGTCCCGTATTAATTTAATTTAAAATGATCACCCAGTTTACAACCAGTCAGTCTTCAAGCCACTCAAGTCATTCCCCAGATCATTCAAGTTGTGTTTGAAGGATTCCAGCAATTTTTTTAAGCATTCAAGTCATTCTTAAGATCATTCAATTAATCCTTAAGTTCATTAAAGTCATTCTAAGTCATTTACTTTTTATTTATTTAATTCATTTCAGCCCAATTTTCGGTCATTTTAGTTTATCTTTAAGAATTTCATGTCAATCCTACATTCACGCATCCATTCATTATACGAGAGCACGCGACTAATGGCTATCGTCCGTGTTTCACTGGTAAAGACATTTTTAAAAAGCGTTACTATAACATGTACAGTTTTAAAGAAAAAAAAAGAAAATAGCAGCTAATGGACATATTGTTGGTTCCTTAATGTTTTTAAAAGCCGGACTATATCACTTAGTTTTAAATCAAAGGAAAAGGTATCGACCCTTCTTTTGTAAAAAGTTTTCATGTAATGAAAGTATCGTTTTTTTTTTTTTTTTTTTTTTTTTAATGACCGGGTACAGACAACTGTATATTTATCATTCCTACCTATGAAACATACTGGCCCAACGGGTTCCAGGTAATCTTGTTATATAATAAAAATCAAATCGTCTTGCTTGGGCATTGAACAAGGTCATCCGGTTTACAGTTTCAGGATTCGAAAATACTGTGTATGCGTAAGTGAAATCAAAGTCATGGACGCATTTTTTATTGTTTATTTCTCGAGTTTAACATATGCAATTAAAATCGAAACATCTAAATCTCTGAACCTTCTGTTTTAAATCGGTATTTTACGATTATTTTGGGTATTTTTCATTGCGAGTTTACATCGTTTCCAGAGAAAAGCAAAGGTTAATATGTTTACGATTTTAATTCTTTTATGTATTCTGTCATTGGCAGTGTGAAAACGTTAACATTATTCAGATCAGCATACCGAGTTGTTTAAATCCAGTTTATAAAATATATCACTCAATAATCAACACGTAGTTACATCGGACTTCTTTTATTTTAAATGGAACATAAAAATAAATTATACAATAAGTAAAACACAAAAATAATAATACTGTAATTTGTGTGCAAGAGAAAAACAACTAAGAAATTCAAACCATTTAAACGACAACTCCTATTAATCACTGAAAACAAACATTACTCGTTTTTTTTCTTCCATATTTATTTTATTTTTATAGCCTGTTTAAATGACTGTTATATCATTAGATTCTGTAATAGGCACGTTAAAGGCATAACATTAATTGCAAATATTTGTTATTTCTATGAAGATTATATAAACCATATACCTAGTATGTATATGTGTATATGCATATACATTATATATATATATATATATATATATATATATATATATATATATATATATATATATATATATATATATATTATACATTTGCAAGCAAAATCCGATCCTGCATTTTGCTAAATCCTACCCTCTGATTAGAAATAAAAGTATTTCTTCGAAACTCCGTGGATTAAGGACTATCCAATAATTTTGTGCGTCCTTTTTAAAATTAAATATGTTTTTAACTTTTTTTAAAGTATTTCAAACGTATTATTAACTACCTGTTCTTATATATATATATATATATATATATATATATATATATATATATATATATATCAGTTTATATATTTATATATGTATGTGCGTATTTATATATATATATATATATATATATATATATATATATATATATATGTATGCATGGATACATATATATATGTATAAATACGCACATACGTTTTTATATAAATATAAATATATATATATATATATTTATATGTATGTATGTATGTGCATATATATATATATATATATATATATATATATATATATATATATATATATATATGAATATGTATGTGTATATATGTACGTGCATTAGGATAGGAAGATTATCAAGTTTTTCTTTTCGAAAATGTAAAATATTGCAGCGGGGAAAGTTGCACAAACATGTAGTGAGTACAAATGAACATAAACTAGAGTTTATAAAATCATTCCTTTCATAAGTATATCATTTTAAACAAAACCCTCTACTTTGATACACAGAAAAACAGTTGTCTTTTTACGATTCATATGTGAAATTAAAAAGGAATATGTTGATTTATTTTAATGAATGATGTAATAACTATGTGCTATATATTAAGAATATATATATAATTCCGCCACCAATAACATTTCTGAAACTTTTTTTTTTTTTACATTATTGTGATATAGCTGTAAAAGAATGGAATATTTCTATTATCAATTAACATAAAGTAGTACACATAGTGTTTGCTATTGTTAATGAGTTTTCTGTTTCCGCAAAAACACTAAATTATTGCAACGTAGGAAATATAACTGTTTTTGCTCTATTATGTCAAAATTATCTCTGTATGAAGCCTTGGAAGCAAAGAATTGCTTCGTTTCAAAGCATACATCTTTATTTTTATCTCTTTCTAAAGTCAACACATTCATTGGTAGGCTTAAGATGTTAATTTTACGGCCATTTCACTACTGCGTGAGCGTGCAGGCAAATACGGTAATATTAGCTTTCTGTCATTCTTCAATAATTCCTGAATTTTATTATGAGATAATACTTCAGTAAATGCTGGCCCCGAAACTCCACTTTGCGAAAGGCCTATAAAATTTGTGAAATATGAAGCTAAAAATTTATGCTCGAAATTGTTAAGAATTTTTCCATTGGTTCCCCATCCTTAAAAAAAAGGGAATCAATTTTATTAATTGACTCGAACAAATGAAAAGTGTACGTAGAGCTTCCGGCGTTCGATAAATGGATTTAAATAACGATTTAAAAGAAAGCTTATTCTGATGTAGAAAATAACCAATGGCATGTATTTTCCTATTAAGCCAAGAATTGCCCCTGTAATTAATGAAACATCGCTTCTGATTAGTTTAATTGTATAGTGAAGATATTTTAAAAAATAAAACTCTAAATACTCTTTGAATCTTGCTCTGGCTTAAAATTTAATCAGTTTTATCGTTATTTTCTTATCGAATAAAAATGAGATTTTAGTCATGGGATGTTGAAGCAATAGGGGATGTATTCTTTCTCCTAACATAATTAGCTTTTTATATTTTGTCACGGCAGCTTTATCGATAGGTCAAAGTTTTAAATTGCCTTTGGGTCTTCTTTATTCCATACGTCCTTACAAAACTCGATCTTCACGAGAACCCGGAAGTGTACAATTTGACAAATGTTAATTTTAATCCATTCTCATCTTATTTCATATAAAAATGAAAATTACAAGGGTTTATTTTCGGATAGGTTCACATAAAATACAAATACAGGCATTCATTAAATTGAAGTTGTGTATCATATCGACATTTAAAAATAAACAGGAGAAAATACAAAAAAATATGAAAAAAAATTCTGTTTGATAGGTCACGTACATATGTGCGGTTACAATTTTCTTTTTCTACATTTAGCATTTTTGTCGCTACAACTTGAATTCGCAATTCACACGAATAAGATCAAATGTCGAAGAATTTGGCAAGTTTTCTTTTTAGCGGAACCTTTTAAGCTACTCCAGAATAATCTCTATTCATTGCATAACATTTTTAAAGCATGTGTTTTGCAATTAATGCACACGATACGATTAAGTAAATAGGGGCAAGCGTGGATGAACTGCCTTTCAGATTCCTATAATATCATTTGAAATTTGATGACATTTCTCCAAATAGTAGTTATATTTAATTACTTAAGGGAAAGTAATGGGGTATTTTGTATTTAATGGAGAAGCCGGACAGTCTTATTTTATTGCATCATTACTGCGTGTAGAAATAGTTCGTTCCCGACTTATTTTTAGAAAAAAAATACCTGCAAAAAAATATTTTAAAATATTTTAAGACAATTACAAAGGAAATTACGAATTTAAAATAAATTAGTAAACATGGGCCAATATAAAAAAAGACACTTATACACTTATTGTATATAGGTTAAAAATATGTTTCACTACATTTTCCCCGAAACAAGGCATATTTCCACTTTGATTTAGCATTTTTGCCGCTGCAACTTGATGTATGTATTACTATCAGAGACATAAGCATCATGGGGTGCTATGTATGCAGTTGGCTCTATGTAGTTCACGTTACAATTTAACTTCTGCATGTCAGTACAGTTAGGGACACATATACCCGGAAGGGAATTCCAAAGTCTAGCAGTTTGGGGGAAGAAACTACTGGAGTAGAAGGCTTTCTTACATCTAGGGATCTTTACTGTATGGGAGTGCGATTTAGCTGTTTGTTGGTTTTGTCGGGCGTATTTTCATCGGATGGGTACGTGCTTGCAGTTCGTTGGAGCATTCCCAATTAACGTACTTGTAGAACGGGAAGAGCGATGCAACATTTCGTAGGTGGAATAGTCTGAAAATAGATGACACTTCAAGACCTATCAGGTTGGCGACCCTCTTTTGAACCTTGTATAGGAGCGATCGATGAGTAACAGGTGCAAGAGCCAAAACACGATAAAAATACGCAATACATTGGCCATTAGTGGTCTTATAGAGGTAGAGGATGCTTTCGGGCGTTAATAGCTTTTTAGCACGGTAGAGAGAGCCTACATTCTTTGCAGCAGCGTTTGCAATGCTTTCATGTAATTGATCCAACACCTGTTTCCTGTGAATATTAGGCCAATGAGTTTACAAGATTTACTTTCAGATAATGAGTCTTTGGTCATTGCCATTGGTGATGGAGATAATGTTCTTAGCATGGACATCCGGGGGGGTCATAATTATTCTGTAATTTCACCGAACAATTTCATAAAAAATATCAGAAAACTTGAACAAACTATCAAACAATAGCAGCATGGTAACACAACTGCATAAGCACCGAAAATAAAATGATTCTTACGAACTTACGTTACCGTTCTATTGTTATTAGTATTTTAAAGTTTTCCTATATCTTTATTTTATTAAATTGTTAGATGAACGTAAAATTAGCTACATTCACCCTCTTCTCCATATTATGAATAGGTTTTTACATAAAAACGCTATTTTTTCAGCAGGATATCATAAGTGTATAAGTACTGAAAAAAATTGGTTTTACTTACCTAACAGGATAAAAACGCAAGTGGAATAATTCGCTAATAAT
>NC_136520.1:49226970-49234470 GCF_053919585.1 Euprymna scolopes
ATATGCGTAGATTGTTAGTCGTTGGGAAATTCCGCAAAATGTTTTAATATATTTTATAACACTGATATTGACATCCATTTAGTTAAATTTTCGTACGACTTAACGATTCGTAGTATTAAAAATCGAGAAAATCAGATATCTCTAATTTTACATAATCAATAAATAAACATATTATACATTAGTTTATATCGTTCGTGTTTAACGTTCCGTTAATGTTTGTATAAGTACATCATCACATTCACCGATTCAGAGTTTCAGATGTCAATAAAAACTGTACAATGCACACCAACCACTAAAAGAAAAAGATACATAGACGTATCGCTATGATCAAGATAAGAACATTAAATTTGGAATGTTTTAAAAGAAAAGAAATATATAAATCTAAATCCGACTAAGCCATGCCTAAAAAAACAGTGCGTACGGTGAATATAGTAGAACAATATACACATGCGAACAAACATACGCACGCACGCACACACACACACACACACACCCACACACACACATATATATATATATATATATATATATATATATATATATATATATATATATATATATATACTAGCAAAAGTTCCCGTCGTTGACTGGGTTCAAAAACAGCCTACAGAAAATAGAGTGATTTATGAAATTATGATAGGTTATAAAAAGGAAGGGTTGTAAAGAGATAGCTCTGAATTTAGGAGTATAAAAACCAAAGCAAAATATGATGAAAGTAAAAATAAAATATATACACCCCTTAATTTTTTATACCATAGCTGTTAACACTGAAACCCTAATCACAATATTCTGTGGATCTATATTAAAAAAAAAATATTGTTAAACTTTGTGACATATTTCCATTCTATGTAGGTCAGGCGCGACCGACCACTCCCTAACTTTATTATACCATATTTCCTCAAACTGAAACATAATTATCAATGTATACATACGCAGATACATATGAAAAGTCTTTATTAATATGTGTGTCTATTTCCATTCTATGGAGGTCAGGCGCGAACGCAGGCCCCACAATTTTATTATATCATCCCTATTTAAGGTAAAACCTACTTTTAAAAGTATTCTTATGTGCATCTATATAAAAACACTCGTAAACTTTTTTTTTTACATTTTTATTTCCATACTTTGTGGACCAGGCGTTTAAATGAACCACCGTTCTGCCAGATCACACATACCTATTTCTGTGTCTCGATACATCTTCTATCATTATATGTAATCAGTTTTTTTTTTAAATAGTCAACCATATGAGAGCCTATTCCTGACCAAACGCACATACACACAGGAATTCAGCTTAATATATATATATATATATATATATATATATATATATATATTAATTTTATTTATACAAACATTAATGGCTACATATGTGCATACATGTTTCTGTAATCACCCACGTTAGGGTATTACGTCTTCAGGCCAAGAATTACCGTCGAAAGTGATATTTCCACCAAATACATTTTCCTCTTTCGTTTATAAAGTTAGAATGCAACCTGGGTGGGAGTCATAAAAAGCGGTGAGAGGATAAGTGAGGTCTTTGAAGATAATAAACACCTTTTTCATTTCCCTTCCCCCCCCTATCCAACCAACATTTTTGGTTTTTATGGCATAAGGTACTTGAGAATTTAGTTTTTTTTGTTTTGGAGTCCGTAAATTAAGAACATTAGCTATGGTCAACTAAGTACTGACCGGTGCCTTTCAATCTACATCCATCCACACATACATGTAACACAGACACAACACACACATACATAGACACCGCCACACACACACACATTCACGTTAATACATATATTAAAAAGCGAATCTATGCTGTACGCTTTTATTTTACTCACAGCACACGTACTGAAACTAGGCAATAACTCTAAACTACGCAGGAATAAAGTTACAAATTACAATAACGTAAATAAAACTAAACAAAAAAATAAATAAAAATAAAATAAAAATAAAAACAAATGGACAATCAAAATGTGAATAAACATAAAACACGAAAGTTATCAAAACCCCAAATGTACCTATATATATATATTAATATATCAATATACTTATAAATGCCTACACTGTTCTTCACCCCCGCATATATACACACACATACAGGCATACAGATACAAATAATGGCATTTTTCTTCACTTCAGTAGCGTGGTAAACCCTTCATATATGCATAGGGTGCTACTACACTCCACACGTGCGCTTATGATGTAGAGATAGGAGCTTGGTTTTAGATGCATTAAAGGTAACCAGCCACTTCTTTCCCCACTGTACCACGCGCTCAAGGTCAGAGGAGAGAGAGTCAGAGAGAACATCATTTACGGCCTTTGATGTGTTGGTATAGATGTTCGTGTCATCAGCATAGATGTCAAGGAAATATGTTAGTATGTGTTTTGGGAGATCGTTGATGTAGATCAGGGAGAGAATTGGGCCCAGTATGGACCCCTGAGGGACTCCAGCATTAATACTGTGGGCCTCTGATTTCTGCCCATCACCAACTACTCTTATGAGCCTATCTGAGAGAAATGACCTAATGATAGAGAAAACATTTCCAGTTATACCGTAGCTGGAAATTTTGTGTAGTAGGCTTTTATGCCAAACCTTATCGAAGGTATTTGATATGTCGAGAGCAATTGCCCTAGAAATGAAGGCTTTGTCGAGAGACTCGCTAACCCTATGAGATATAACCGTTAGCACATCTGCTGTTGATCAAGCAGAGCAGAAACCATATTGCGTATCGCTAAGAAGATTATTTCTGCTGAGTTGGTTGACTACTTCTCTATTGTGGATTCCAGCAATTTACTCATGACACACAGGAGACTTATTGGTCTGTACTGAGAGGGGGATGACTTATCACATGAATTCTTAAATGCAGGGCATACTGATGAAGTTTTCCAGGGTGTTGGAAATCACTTCTCCTTAAGGCAACGCTTAAACAGTTTGGAATGTATGGGGCCAAGTTCTGGTTGTAATTTTTTTAACACTATAATTGGAATACTGTCGGAACCAGTTGCTTTACTGGAGTCAAGGTTCTTGATTAGCTTGGCGACCTCACGCACAGATATTTGTATGTTGCATAGCGTATTGTCTGCTATAGGAGGGAATATGGGGAGTTGATGGCCTTCGTCATACAGGGTAGAATTTGCCGTAAAGTTTTTGGCAAATAGTTTGGCCTTGTTGGATGTTGTCGAGATGACCTCTGGTCCATTGATAATGGTTGGGATAGATCGCACGTTTGTGTTATATTTCCTATTTGCTATTTGCCAGAACTGATGGGAACCAAGCCGCTGCTCAGCTACTTTGGACTTAACCGATTGCGCATATAGATCTCTTGCATTTTCTATTACTATTTTTCAGTGGTTGCTGACGGTTCTGAAAGCAACTTTAGTTTCAGTGCATCTATTACGTTGGTAGCTATGGAAAGAGTGATTTCTGTGCGCGATGACAGCAGCACATTCTGGGGAGAACTATGGCTGGCTGTTAGATTTTTGTTTGAATATTCTGGATTGTATGAATTGGCCTATGCCTACAAGTTACCATTCGGTCAGATCTGATACTATAGACGACACATCCTTTTTAAACATGGAATGGAGAGGGAGATCAGATATGAATGTATGGAAGATATCCCAGTCCGCCATAGAGTATCGGTATACAGTACGGTGGAGAGGTACGTCTGGAGATTTATCATATTTCATTTTTATCTTAACTGATACTACGCAGTGGTCGCAGAATCCCAGAGGAGATAGAACGGAGCATGAGCATAAGTCAGGGGAAGTGGATAGAAAAAGTTCTAGGAGGCTTGCCAACTGACCGGTACTATGGGGCACACGGGTGAGCTCGCGGACAATCTGAGTGAGGTCATAGGCAATGGCATGACAGAACCTCCCCCCTCATCAGTCTTATTTGAGTTGGTCAGCCATTCGAGATTATGAACATTGATGTCACCGTAAATGTGAATGTTAGCGGAGGGATGAGCAGACAGGATGGGGTCATTTTTTCTGATATAGTCTTAAAGACAGTAACTCCAGTGTTGTGGGGGCGATAGAGGGAAACTATAAATGCGGTTGTGTAAGCAAGTGCCACCCGGAAGCGCATATAAGGTAGATTAGGGTCTACTCTGGAGATATTCCTGCCACATGGGAAGCCATATTTAATGTAGGCATATATTCCATGCCCGTGACGATCTTTGGGGTCAAATTTAGATGTTAGGTAAGAGTATCATTAAATTATGAACTCATCTAGGGAGGTGGTCAGCCCTATTCCAGTTTCGATTAGAAAAAATATGTCAGGTTTCGTCTACTGTAATTGGGTTTCAACCAACGTAGACCCCTGATGTTGGAGAAGGAGATATGGTAGTAGGGGTCTACGTAGGAGGACAGGGTTCTAGGTTTATTCGTGTTTTCTTTTTTTGAGATATTTCATGTTGATGATTTTGGGGTTTGTGGAACAGGTCAGCATACTTGGTTAAAGCAGAACAGGGTGGGAAATTAAAAGAGGAAAGACAGGACTTTTTTTGTAGCACATGATAAGGTAAAGCCGTAACAATTACCCACTAGTATGGCATCGAGAGGCTCCACCAGAGACTACTGCATGGTCCACAATCCATTCACCAAATGGCAATACAGCAGCAACAGTACTTTGCACCTGCTAATAGGACAACCTCCTCAGTGGTTATTCCAAGGTTCGGGTCCCTGACATATCAGGCGGTTACCGTCAGCCCAGATGAAAACGTTTACCTCCAGCACCCTTACTAGTGACATGGCCGCAAGGATAGAAATAGAGAGAGTAAATTTCCGACATCTCAGATTACTGTTCACGGAGTACTACCAACTAATGTATATATATATATATATATATATATATATATATATATATATATATATATATATATATATATATAACTACTTCATTTATTCACATAAATTTAATATACGAAAGTATAGATTTATGCGTAAACTTAAAGTATAACTAGCTCTACCTACGTATTGAGCACTTTTGACGTAAATATAGTTGGATGAAACGCAGAATATTCAGTGTAGCTTAATCGCCATATATATTTTATAAATTACTATATATATATATATATATATATATATATATATATATATATATATATATATATATATATATACGAGGTGTGCTTGGTCTCTCTTAGTTAATGAAATATCTTGTGTGCGGGGCGTTTGCTCAGTTGGCATAATGCTTGCCTTGTATACAAGAGTGTTGAGTTTGGAACCTGGGGTCGGATATGTCTAACTGATGATTCAAATAGCGGTAAAACCCCAGTCTTAAACTTCCGGTTTGTATGATGTCATCACTCTTGTATACTGTGACGTTGTGTGCAGTAGAATATTTATATAATATCTCACATTCTGAATTTATATTATATATATATATATATATATATATATATATATATATATATATATACTAGCATTTCAGTCAGGCGTTGCGCGTGTGTTTGGTGTGTCTGTTAGAGAAAAAAAAACAACAAAAATGTGGTAGTAGGAAGGCAGGCTCGAAGCGAACCGCGAAGAAGGAAAAGAACGGGGTAAAACCCTAACGGCCATGCTGTTACGACCACAGCCAAAACTGAAGCGGCGTTTTTTTTTTTTAAATTAAGGCTACACAATCTAAAGGAGATGATAACTTTCCAAATATCTGCGAAAAAAAATGACCATCTCCCTGGAAAAATTGTGTAGTTAAAGGGGGAGATATTAATTATTTTAGAAAAAAATTCGATATTACTCGTATGAAAGGTCGAACTTTAAAACGATACTGATCTTGATAAAATATGTCGCCTCTATTGAAAGTTTTAGACAGACATACAAACATACATACATACATTTATATATTTGTAACTAAAAATTTTGGACCCAAACCGATGTAAAAGCTTGTCCTATCTCTGAATACCATTTATGTAAAATTTATAATATTTAGACCAAAGATTGTCTGAGCAATATTGAAGAGACCGCAGAGGACAATTTTTTTAACTTGACCCCTTTTTTGACCCCTTAACATTTATTGTGTTGGGCTCTAATCAAGTTATTACGTTAGATCAATGTCCAAGGAACCTATATCTAAAATTTCCAGTGTGTAGATCTAAAATTGTCGGAGGAGTTTGGTAGCGTTCTCAAAGGACAACTCGTTGAACCATGACCCCTTAATCGCGAAATTTCTGGCCGAAAACGGATCACATCGATTTTTCCAAATCTCAGGACCCATTATATCGAATTTCGAGTCTGTGGACTTAAAATTGACGAAGTTATTGCGTAGGGAAATGTACACACACAGACACACAGATACACAGATACACAGACATGTACGCACTTTCACTTTTATAGGTATATAGATAGATAGACACACACCCTTTTACTAGCAGTGGATTGAAACTATCGTGTGCACAGTCGGTTGTTCTTACAATCAGACCACGAATCTGTGCCATAAATACATCTCCTCGAGTGTGCATTAAATCCACACTCGCACGTCGCATACAGTGCTCACTTTGTTTACAAATATTTATAGTGGAGTTCTCTTAATTGCTTTAATAGGCATCGGGTGTAAGTATATTTATAAAGTGTTCAACTCAACGAGGCGGGCTATATATACATCACAATGATGATATGCAAGATGTCTACTGGTATACACATCCAGTGCTTCTCAGTCTTACAAATATCATTAGATTTTATATTTTATATAAAACAATCCCAGCTAAGAGCCAGGTACGTTCACGGATGGAATGCTGTTGCGACATCTGGACAGGAACTGCTAGAAAAGGCTTGTCCTGCCTTGATAGAGTTCAAAATAGACTTCGTGGCCTCGTAGGAGATGTCCTTTTCTCTTTCCTGCAACCTCTATCTCACAGAAGAGATGTTGCGGGTTTGTCTCTGATGTATCGTTATTTCACTGAAAAGTGTTCGACTGAGCTTCATTCGATGGCCCCCCTCGCCACAATTTCACAAGAAACACACTTCTAGTTGAAACCACTATAAAACATTCCCCCACTCTTTATCTGTGCCTAAACCTAAGCGTAGATTTCATGAACAAAGCTTCTTTCTTAGAACTGCAAACCTGTGGAATTGTCTTCCGCTTTCTTGCTTTCCGTCTGACTACAATATGGTTGTCTTCAAGTCTAGCGTAAATAAGTTCTTGATGAGCCGTTCCATATAAGTGTACAAATTTACCGAATTCCATTACTAATGCTTTTTATATCGCCCAATTTCTACTGTCCACTCTTTAACCCTTATCCTCGAGTGTTCTCTTGGCCTTGATAATGAGGTGATGCCTATTTGAAAAAAGAAGACAAATCTAATTCTTCAATACACAGGATAGAGCAAATAAATAACATATTTAATTATTGTAATTTCATGATTTGAAAAGATTAATTTTCAAATAGAGAATTTTCTAGATTTTGCAAATGAAGAATACAGTTTAATAAATATATTTCTTTAATCTATGAGTTATCGATGTTTATTCATGTCGTCAGTGCAAAAATATTAGCAAATGTTATT
>NC_136520.1:49239470-49244470 GCF_053919585.1 Euprymna scolopes
AACAGAAACGTTCATTTCGAACGCGCGCTATTAACTGAAAAAATAAAACGAACCATTGATTTCATATGCTATACTAACTGCCGGTGCGATAATAATTGCTTCAATTTAAGTTTAAAATTTAAATGCCAAGTATCATCGTGAATTGTACTTTAAACATAAATAGTTATTTTGCTTGCGCTAATGTCATATAAAAACTACTTTAGATCTAATATAACGGCCCTTTTGGCTTGTGTTTAGATAAAACTTCTTGAATCCACTTGTGGTTAAGCTGAAATTTTAATCCTTTAATCAGATTCTTTCAATTATCGATTTTCGATACTTATCTAAAAACATTGCAAGACACATAAAGTACGAGGGGTGTGCAATAAGTAATGCCCCTGGCTCACTTCCCATTGCAATAGAGAAACGAAACTTGGCACAGTTATTAGTCTTTCTCTACATAGTAACCACCCAAAGTTATGAATTTCTCCCATCGTTTGATGCAGCTCTGGGGACCGTTTTTGTAGAACACCCCAGGTTGGCCCTCCCACCACCACGTTACTTAAGAAACAACTTCTTGGCTGGGAAGAGGTGAAAGTCAGAAGGTGCAAGGTCAGAAGAGTAGGGAGGATGGGGGTGGATTTCATAACGATTCACCCGTGCTTCTGATCTGGCGACATGCGAGTTGTGTCCCGCTTCTTGATTTTGATAGCTTCCCTTAATTTCCTCAAAAGTGAACCAAATAGGCTCCTGTAATTGTGGTACGCTTTGCCAGGACATCTGTCATCACTACCCCGTCCTGGTTCCAGAAGACTGTGAGCATGATCTTGCCAACGGAGGGTGGCATCCTTGCCTTTTTGGAGGTGGTGAGTCCAATTGCTTCCACGGCATTGACTGGGCTTTTGTCTCTGGATCATAGTGATGGATCCAAGTTTCATCCTGTGTAATCAGTTTTTTTTAAACTTTTGACTCATCTTCTTCGCACATCTCACAATTAATCGTCGAGCAGTCGACGCCTACTCGCTTCTGGAATAGTGTGAGCAACCTGGGAATCGATCTGGCAGACACGTTATGCATATGCAAATGGTCATTAATAATAGTTTCCACAGACCCTGTACTAATCTTCATGTATTGGGCTAATTGTTGAATAGTAATGCGCCGATCTTCAAAAATGGCAGCCTCAACTTGACGGACAGATACGCCATCAATGGCAGAAGGGGGCGATCGGGTCTGAGAGCTGTTTCCCCAGACGTACGGTCATGTTTGAATTCACGATTCCAGCGTTTTACAAGATCATATGATGGGGCATTATCTCCATGAGTTTCTTTTATTTCATCAAAAGTCTCCTGTGGTATGCGTCCTTTCAAATACAAAAACCGGATCACTGCTCGTCATTCAACAGGCTCCATTTCAAATCTGACTCAGTTCAAACACCTGTAAAACAGACACCACAATTTGTTCAGAGCTGTAATCAGCCACATAACCCGTAGATAACTCATTGCACATGCAAAATTTCAGCTTGATCAGACAGGTGGATTTGGGTCAGAGGCCTTACTTATTGCACGCCCCTCATAGTTCTGAGAGAAACTTTATAAAACATTGACTTGGCCGTCTCCGTTTACATATGGTACGAACACACAGACAGAGTTAATTTTATATAATGTTAGCGGTTACTTTTGCAGTAATGCAGTTGTATATCATGGCATAGACTACTGTAGGTTCATGTTTCCGCGTTTTATTGTAAAAAACTGATTAATTAACTTACTATTTATAAAGATATGCAGCGCATAAAAATCTATTTATACAGGTATTCTATGGTTAATATTACTGTTGATATGTAAAATCTATTTTTCTAAATATTAAACTATAGTATCTCATCTCCTACATTATTTGACTTTAACTTTGTTGATGTAAGCATATATTATATTAAGCGAAGGCTTTTCTGTTTAGGTCCAAACAATTCCAATGTGTGTGGTACGAAATTTTATTACATTAAAATTCGACATTATATTCAAATCTTATTTAGGTTTGTATGGGTATCATGACAGATTAGAAATAATAGCTGAATGTGTCCATAGAAAACTGGGTAACCAGGTGTAAATCTTACGCGTAGAAGATACATGTATTTAAGTTGATGGTAATTAAGTTTACTCTTTAGGGCCTGTGTTAATTCAAACTATTCTACACTGTTTTCAGCCAATGTCATTGTGTTTAATTATTTGAAAGTAATGTTATCAATATTAGTTTTATTAATTACCTCTATTTGTAGTTCGTTGGAGAATTCACCATTAACATACTTATAGAACAAGCAGAGGGATACAACATTACACATATGGGACAGATGTTGATGCTTAGATGGCAATTTAGGACCGATCAGGTTGGACCATAGAAAAACTAAGGCATCTCGACGCGAAGATAAGTAAATCCATAATCATGCACAATACAGTACACCCAAAGAATGATACTGACCGACTCTATGTTAAAGGGGGTAATGACGGAAGACGGCTTGTACATATAGAAAAATGTGTCAATAATAAAATTAAAAAGAATTAGTAAAATGCATAAATCAGAACACCGAAAGAAGAATTACCACAGAACAAAACACTACAGAAATAAACAAGGCAAAAAGAAGAGACGAGAAATAAGAAAACAATCGGAACACAAACAGTTCCACGGACAATATCTTGAATTAGAAGTCATGTTTAATTGTGGAATAATTTCAGAGGAGAAGCTATTCTATACAAGTCATGGATTTGAGGATTTTTCTATGGACCGCTATCCTGTACAGGTTCTGGGTTTTATAATTTTGCAAAGAAAGAGTAAAACCTCTTTTTTGTGTTGAAACAAAAAAAAATAAGTGCTGGCATGCAAGAACATTAAGTTTATATAAAACAATTATGTTGTCTAGTTGGTTTATTACAAAACGTTTACAGTTTTGATTCGACTGTTGCTATCGGAAGTGTTTATAAATAGAATCGTCCAACTTTCAGTGGGGGGTATTATATTATAAGTCAAATTAAGTGCAACAGTTGAGATTAACAAAAACACCTATAAATGGCTACAAAATGATAATGTAAAAAGAGAAAATGAATCTCTAATAGTAGCCGTACAGGATAACACATTTGGGAAAACACACGCCAATGCAAAGATAGACAAGTCACAGGAACCTAGCCTATGTAGACTCCGCGAACAAAAGGGGCGAAACAATAAACCACATACGCGAATGCAGTAAACTCGCACAAAAAGAGCATAAATAGACTTAAGTAGGAGAAACCAGTACACACAAATTTTGCAAACAATTGCATCTTGAGAACCGATACCAATGGTTAATGCACGAGCATGTATTTTCAAAGGAAAACCATAAACTTCTATGGTGAGTGAATATACAAACGTATAAACACATCAAAGCTACACGATCGGGTGTCATAATATGTTACAAGAAGGAAAGGTCCAGTCAGATTGTAGAATTTGCAAACCAATGAGTGAAGATTTATGAGACAGAGAAGCGGAGAAAATACACAGAATTAGACAGAGATATCAAAGGTGACTAACAGATAGAAAGAAGGGTAGATTATCCCCACTACTGGTAAGAGCGTTAGGAACAATGCAGAAACACACTGAAAAAAGAATGGAAGAAATTGAAATCAAATGAAATGACTGAGAGGATTCAACGGATAATTATAATGAAAACGGCTGAAATATTAAGGAAAACCCTTGAACGGAGGAATAACGCATATGACCTACGGACAAAAATTTGACATACAGAAATTGCTACGGACGTAAAACAAAAGGAAACATAAAATGGGATCATAGGAAGTGAAACTGCATAAGTGAATGTTTACTCCCCTGCCCCTCCCTGGCTTCTGCCCCCCACTTTCTTCGTGTTTTGTTATAAAAAGGCGCCACACGAAAGGAGAGTCACAGATTATAAAAGGACCGAGGAAAGAGAGCACTAACTCGTCCTCTGATGGCTGAGTGCAAGGAGGACTGCTATCAGCGAGGCGTATTGCCATCTAAATTCCAGTGAAAATCAATGGTCGCTGTCAACAAAGAATTATTAGTAATCAGATAACGCAAATTCTTTAGCAAACCCTAACGGAAGAGGTTGACAGTACTGGAAATTTGAGCAGACATGTCACTCAGATTTCAGAGAACACCCCAAATTTTTCTGAAAGAAAAATCATTGGTGATGGGCTGTGTATCTACTCCTAGTGAGTAAATACTACCACTGTCACTACTACTACTACTACTACTACTACTACTACTACTACTAATAATAATAATAATAATAATAAGAAGAAGAAGAAGAAGAAGAAGAAGAAGAATAAGGAGTAGAAGAAAAGCAGTCCTAGATATGACCTTAAACTATATCTGATGGTGACGCCCATCCTTGCGGGCTTTGGGGAGTGTGGAACTTCCCTTTAATTGCCATTGCTCTCAGGTCCACTCTGACCTGGACAGCTAGTAGAGGTTAGGGTCCCAACTATGGGTTAACTAGAAAACGACGTAAAAAAATGTTCTTCAAAATCAATGGATTCGGCATTAAATAACCTGAAAACAGTGGATATGCCGTAAAACAATAACACCCAACCAAGCCATAGTAATAAAAATAAGAAGAAGGATAATAATAATGAGGTTTATTGCAACCCACATTCCAGTGAACATCGATAATCACCGCCGAAAAAAATCAATAGTATACGGCTGTTGCGAAAACAAATTTAACTGCTAAAAATAATCGAAGGGGGTTGAGAGAACTGCAATTTTGGATAGCCTTGTCACTCAGATTATAAAGAACACAAGTTTTATCAAAGAGAGAAGATATATGTGTATATATATATATATATATATATATATATATATATATGTGTGTGTGTGTGCGTGTGTGTGGTGTGTGTGTGCGTGTATATATATATATATATATATATATATATACACATATATAATTTTGTGTTTTATAAAATTGAGAATTCCAATCTCATTCTTATAGATTGCCAGTCGATTATTAAATGTCTCCATTATAT
>NC_136520.1:49249470-49261970 GCF_053919585.1 Euprymna scolopes
GCTGCAAACCTGTTTCATATTTCGTCAATGGTGCTATTGTGTGCTTAAGTATTTTATCGTTTCTCATATTCTTATGTAAAAAAATTATTCGAACCGGTGAATAAATGTAATTTACCAGGTAACCGTTTTTCTTGAATGATCAACACCATATAGATCACGCGATCTAAGAAAGATAATCAAAATTTTCGCTATGTTGCTTTTACTTCTCTCACTCTATCTCTGTTTGTCTCTAATGATAAGGTTAATGGTTTCCACCGAAAACGAAGTTTAAACCGAGTTGATTATTCACGTCATTAATTTTCTATTTCAGCGAAAAACAGAAAAAAAAACACATAAACACCATATGCCACTACTCGTTATTTTTAATTTCGTACTATTTTTGTTGAAAAATATTATGTTGAATTTGGTTCACTGTTTAGAGAGTTTTTAACAAATTCAGAATTCAATAGAACTTTAAGAGTTGCCCTGGCGAACTGAGCATAGAATGACGCTTTATTAGTTCATGTTGCGTAATGAAAGTTTCTCGATTCTATGCAACCATGTGATATAATTCTATCAAAACTGCCCCAAAGAATGACGTAAATATCATGTTTATCAAGAAAAGAATATAGTGTACAAGAATGGGAATACAAAGATGCATTTACATTTACGATCTACTTACCTAGATAGTCTGTGTCCTCGGGTTAGATCGCGATATACCGAAATTTACACCTCTCTTGCAGTAAGAGGGCCTGCCACAAAGTAAGATCTTGGGAAGATAATCCAGCGCCCGAATAGGAGTAGCAATGTAAAAATAACTTTAAGTTGTCACGTAAGTATACCCGGTAGTAGCGCTTCAGACAATAAGTAAAAACCTGCCCCCCCTAAAAGCCGGTGTCAAGGCATGAAAGGGTGAACCTACGCGGACTACCATAAAAAACATTTTATGAGCCCCACAGCAAAATAATTCAGAGAAATTACCTGGTTTCTGTCGGGCTGATCGCCGAAATTTTGGACGTCAGGTATGCGGTATTTACTTAGGAGAGTATTGTAGCTCGAGCATATGATAATAAGTATAACGTTCCATTATTAGTGAATGCCTATATCTATATAATAATATGTTAGCGCATCAACATAGCATGTAGTAATTGTATACACACACGCGCACACACACACATACACACACACACATATATATATATATATATATATATATATATAAAGAGAGAGAGACAAAGAGAGAGAGAGAACAACAGGAGTATAAAATGAACTCACAAAACTATATATTGGTGGATACAGATTGGTTTATTTATTGCATAATGGGATACAAGCAAAATTTGAGGAGTACACGATTTATGCCAAGACATTTCGAAGCCTAATGTTTCCCATCAAAAGATTAGAGAAGGTGCTAGGTAGGATAATTGAGATGCGGCGTCTGGCGTAGGCTTAGTCTTTTTCCGCTCTTACTGAACCCTACGCTTGACGTCGTATCTCCACCATGCCCCCTAGAAGATTCTCTACTCTTCAGACGAGAAGCATTATGATTCGAAATGTCTTGACATAAAATGTCCGTTCTGTCTCCAAATTTTGCTAGTATTCCATTATTCAATAATTGAACGAATCAATATCCACCGATATATAGTTTTGTGACTTCATTTGATTCTCCACTTGATCTATTTTATATGCTCCAATGATAACTGTTGAGCATGGTATTATCCAGATAAGTCTCCTCTTGTGGAAATGAACCATCTCTTTCCTCTTACGCATTAACCTATATGTACACACACACACACACACACACACACACATATATATATATATATATATATATATATATATATATATATATATACATATACATACGAGCAAACAGTTGATAACACATGTTTTATCGAGCTTTTACATCTGGCTGAGATAAATTTATAAATATTAATTCTTTAATATTTATATTATATTTTAATTTTACCATCATGGATCATTTTGGTAAATTTAATTGTAATTATTATTTTGTATATATATATATATATATATATATATATGTATATATATATATATATACATATATTTATATATACATATATGTATATATATATATACACATATATGTATATATATATACATATATGCATATATATATATTTATATATATGTATACATATATGTAGATATATATGTATATTTGTATGTATATATGTATATATGTATATATATGTATATATATGTATATATATGTAGATTTATATGTATATATGTATATATATGTATATATATGCATATATATATATATGTATATATATATATATATATATATATGTATATATATATATGTGTATATATACATCTATATATATGTATATATATATGTGTATATATACGTATATATATATATATATATATATATGTATATATATATATGTGTATATATACATCTATATATATGTATATATATATATGTGTATATATACATATATATATATATATATATTTAGCAAAAATGGTAATTCGTAAAAAACCTGCAGAAGCTGCTTAATAATTTTGCAGAGCAAACATAAACTTTTTTTTATTTTATTACCGTTTTGTCTTTATCGGACTTTAACAGAAGTGAGTATTATAATTTGTAAAGACGATATTAATCTTCTTCTAATATCGCCTTTCCAAATAATAATAAGTTCAAGTCTTATGAAGTTGCTGGATCGTTGATGCGATTTGGTAAGAGAAACGTGTGTAACTAAACAGATAAAACAGTAATAAAATTAATATATAATTATGTATATATAATTATATATATGTATATATGTATATATATGTATATATATATATATATTTAGCAAAAATGGTAATTCGTAAAAAATGCAGAAGCGGCTCAATAATTTTGCAGCGCAAACATATACTTTTTTAAAATTTTATTACCGTTTTGTCTTTGTCAGACTTGACCAGAATGAGTATTATAATTTGTAGAGACGCTATTAATCTTCTTCTAATATCGTCTTTCCAAATAATAATAAGTTAAAGTCTGATGAAGTTGCTGGATCGTTGATGCGATTTGGTAAGAGAAACATGTGTAACTAAACAGATAAAATAGTAATAAAAGTTATATATATATACATATATATATATATATATATATATATATATATATATATATATATAGAGAGAGAGAGAGAGAGAGATAGAGAGAGAGAGAGAGAGACGTCATTTTTATTTAGCGTCTTTCATATGAAAATAGAATATTATATTATGCCAATATCCGGTGTATATATTTTCAGAAATGTAAACCGTTTCATTAATAAATGGAACTTAGTCGTATTAATATTCATAATACGTGTAGTAATGTACGTACTTGCAATAACCCTTATCCATGAGTGGCTTCCGGGCCTTGATAAGTGGTGACCACTGTGTAAAAAAAATAAGTAAAAATTGTTCTCGTACTATCATTATGGGAATATACGTATGATTTGAAAGCTGCAGAAAGGAATGAATATTTCATTCCCACATTGATTTATATAACCGATGACTTATCCAGGGAATAAAATATGAATGATTTATTATAGCGTGGATGCCAAGGGTCATTTTTTATAGTATGTATTATTTATATTTTAATATTTATTCTCAAGACATGTAAGAAATATTCACGATTACATATTGCATATATCCTGTCGAAACCAAGCCAACAATTCAGAATAAATTAATGTGCTAAAGATTACACTGACCAACCATGTCAAATAATACAAAAAAGATTCCACAGACCATATAGGAAATGCATGTCATGAACCATAGTTATGTTGCTATTGGCTGTGTAGTGGCAGAAAAAAAATCACTCTTTTGTGTTTATCGTCAGTTTAATGCATTTTTAATCCACCCATCTATCTATCTATGTATCTATCTATCTATTAATCTTTCCATTTATTATATATATATATATATACATATATAAATATATATATGTATATATATGCATATATATATATATATATATATATATAATGTTTATATAATATTTGTCTACTGAATTTTTGAAAAACCGCTAACACACCTTATTAAAACATTCTTACCCTAAATAAAGATCGTATGAATATAGCGTATTCAATATCCCAAATATTCAATATATATTTCTGGGATTTTATTGAAGCGGTTAGCTCCCCAAAAGCGTTTACTGGTAAAAATGGTACAAATGTATCTAGAAGAAAATAGCACAAGATGAAAATCTTTGAGAATATATCTAATGGGAAAATATCAATGTTGATTTAAAAAAAATATATAACTATATTTAAAAACTGGTGGGGTCCCAAGTAATCTCCTATAAAAATTAGTTTCTACTAAAACGATTACGTGTGAATATTTTTTAATAAAATATTTTAGAATTGAGGGTGGGGAATAATTTTTTGTATAACTTTATTAAACCGACGCCGTATTCCTAGAACATCATATTTTTGCGGGAGTGAGTAGCACTTTTCACGCCTACCATTCATAATCAAGTACATTTCTATCTTCTCTGAATATTTTTAAAATGAAAGAAAATATGATTTAAATATTCGCTAATTTTACCATGTCCTTTTATATACAGTTTATATTTATTACTTTTATTTTTCAAAAGTGTGTAAGGTGTGTTCTAATAATATATTTTATATTTTCTGTTCTTTATGAATAAACATGAAATCCTTTAATATTGAACATCAAAAAAATAAGTTTCCCTAATTCAGAGTGCATATTTTGAGTGTTAAAACCGACCTTTTCCATAGTGGCAAATATATTTGTTATCACACGTGGAAAACGGTATTTCATTAACGGGTGCAGAAATTAAACGCAATTAAATGAAACTTAGAAAATGTGCTTCACGTTGACAATCAAATGAATAATAAACATCGAAACCATTAGTAAAATTAAGAAAAATCATGAATGTATTCTCATTAGGGGTGGAAAATATGTAGGAAGCCACAGTGACTTGGTAACGTGTATAATAGTTAACATTCGAGAAATTGTAAAGAATAACGAAAATCAATAAATACCGTATACCAAATACAATAAAAGTATTGTATCGTTCATACGTGATGAAACTCTCTCTCACAGAGGAGACGTTGTGAGCCTTTGTTTTATCGTTATTTCCATGGCAAGTGCTGGTGCGAGCTCCAAACTCTGGTCCCCCCTCGCCAATTTTTCACGAAAAACACCTGTCTAGCTAAACCCACTGTCATTAATTTCCCCCACTCTTTATGTGTGCCTAAATCAAAACAGAGTCCATGAACAAAGCTTCTTTCTTAGAAGTGCCCGCCTGACTGTTTCCCACATGACTACAACTTGGATGTCTTCAAATCCAACATAAACAAATTCCTATTAATCGCCCCCTTAAGTATGGCACTTTATCAAATCTCCAATACCAACTATTACTACGATATTATCCCATTGATTACTGTACACACAATCACCCTTATCCCCAAGTGGCTTCCGGAACTTGATAATTCATTTCTGTTATTAATCGATGTCTTTACAAGAATTAACTGGTTGCTGGTCGCTTAACCATTGTGGGCTTCATTCTTGAAAAAATGTATAAAAATATCTATAACTACCTCTAACTATAAATTTTGGAGTGCAACTCGGACTAAGGGTTCCTGGTAGAATAAGTCAGTGTTTTTCCAATTTTGGTAGAATAGAGGCTGAGCAATATGCGCCTGTTTGCTTATTTACTTTTGAATAACTGTGTAATAACAAGTTTTAACAAAAAAAAAAATTAATTAAAAAATTTTGTTTTAGCACGTTAAACTGTATAGATATTTAATTCTACAGTATTGCATTGTTGTTGTTTCCCGTTTTTACTAAGTTTTCTACATTTTACCTTAGTGAATAATTAATTCTAAATGTTTATATCTTTTCAGGTTTATCTTGTCGACCCATGGAATGTTTCTGTCGAACTCGGGAATTTGGACGGAATTTCGAGTGGAACCCTTTTTTTCCTTCACGGTGGTAACGTGGTTTTTTTCTTTTCAGCCATGACTGGATAGGGGTCCTAATTTATTCGAAAAGTTGTAGTCGGTAGTTGAAAGATATGGAGAGTATAGCGGATGTGGAAGAAGTACGTAGACCAATTCGTTCAATGTCTGCAGGATCGCTTTTGCAACGTACGGTCGGACATTGTCGTGGAAGAGAATAGGATATATTCTCTTGACTAATGCTGGGTTTTGCCGAAGCTACTGGTGCATTTTTTCTATTTGTTAACTTTAATTCCCTATCGTATTAGTTTTACATGATTTGAAAAATGTCATGGATGAGACCAATCGGAGACAACAAAGCAGTCGGAATGACCTTACTTTTAGTGCAGCTCTGGTTTCGGAAAATAGTGAGAAGCATCGTTGGCGTCTTACAACTGAGGTGAGCATCATCGGTTGTCGTAAAGAAGACTTTTTTCACAACACGGTCGAGCAATGGTTCATTTTTCTTGCGTAGTAAAAGAGTGAAAATGACACTCCATAACGGCGTTTCTTTTGGCTGTCGTTCAATTCATGAGACACTCATTAATCGAGTTTTTATGCTTTTCACATTTCTCTAGCGTGGTTGAAAATTATCCTATACGTTACATTTAATTAAGAATCCAGGCATCGAATAGGTTTTCATTAATTGGATTCGATTAAGGCTCTTAATTTATCTTGTCAACATCCGATAGTCGACCACTTAGCATCTTCAGGATTATCGTCGCCGCCAAGAAAGTTCTTAAAATACAACTGTGGTGTGTGTTTAGTACAGGTACATGGGCTAAACGGTTCGTTTTTATCAAGAGCTCTTTCAGCAGCTTTTCAGTCTTGTTTGAATTGAAAAAAAGCTCACCTGTGCGAATTAGCTTTTTTCCATCATGTATTAAGAATTATGACAAGAAGCCATGATTTTTTTTCAAATAATTGTAAACTACATGATTGACTAGAGCAAAAAAAAACGCTCTTTTAAATAATATATGACGAAAAGGTGTTGTACAAAGATGTATTTGAAAACACATCATTTTAAATCCAAGGTAAAAATTCCGAAAATAACTTCTTGTACGAACTTAAAGTAATGATTTTAAAGTTAAAAGAAATACTTCGGAGCCATCATCTGGAATCGAAACCAAAACAGTGAGATGACCAACCTTAGTCGTTAACTAACCCACAGATGAGCTGTCGGCTGAGTGATAAAATGAGCTATAAATTAAGAGATTTAAAGCTGAATATGTGTATGCACCCATGCTATTTATTGAGTCGATTTATTTCCGCAATGTTTTACATTTTATTTCATTAGTACCCTCTTAGCACCTATTTTTACAGGCTACAAATATAAATTAAAGTGAACTAAATGTCCGAATACGCTGTATAACAAATTTCCAAGTCTGAAGACAAAATATTCTGACACTCCTAGCCCACATATGGACAAGGTTACAGAGTAATAATTAAATGAAATTACATAACATGCAAAATATTATCATTTATTTAGATACTTGTAGGTTATATAACATACAAGATATATAAATATGTATATCTACTTGACCATTAATGCGGTTATATCATGTAAAGACAATATTTATTTGGTTACTTTTATATTATATAAAACGTGTAAAAACTGAACATGTATTTGACTGCATATAAGACACCTGCAACAATGTTATCTTTTGATATGTTATATATCATGAACGTAAAATACATTCATTTGACTACTGTGTCAGTTGCAAAACAGCTGCTCTATAATAAAATGTAAAATCCGTTAACGCATGCGCGATAAGTAATATTTACACATAGTGTGTTCCAACGCATCCCGATGTAATCATATTTTTTTTAATTAATAAATTAAACAAAAAAAATAAAATAAAAAAATAGGGAAATATCGCACAAAGCTTTAGAACAAAATTTATAGATGATATAATGGGCTGATCCAACACCCCTCAAATGAATGGACTGTTACGTCTATAAAAAGACAAGCAAACTCTCCTCACGTGGGAGACAGAATTTAGTACTAAGCTGTCAATGGACGCTTAGAAATGTGTGTACCTTTTTACCTAAATAAACCCTTTCTGTACAGCCCCAGTAATGACTTGTTATTCATATAATCTACGCTATAACAATAGATAACACATAGAAACGTTACTCAGTATCACGTAATTTAAAACATTAGTGTTAAAATGCTACATGTTGTAGGAAGACTCTGACTTTATCGCGTTTTGCTTTCGAAATTTTAAAACTGGGTTGTTTTCTTAGAGATGAATTCACCCACATCAACGATTTACAGCCCCAGGATATAAATGAGTTAACAAAAAATGTTATTGCATAGTGATATTCCATCCCACTTAAAATGCAATACTCCAATCAGAGGACCAAGTTTTTTTTAATAAAACCATCGACTTTGGAATAAACATTTTACGAATGCAAAATCGATTTTTGATTATTGCGGAGAAATGATGAATACAATACATCCAAGCAATATACTTTTTACCTATCTCTAAACGGTACTTGTATTCTTATCGCAGAATTTTCTTTGGCGAAAGTATATGTAACTAAATAATTTATAAAATTTACTGAGAACTAACTAAAATATATGTGAAATATAAATTAATACTATTGCAAAGAGTGAACCTAATAAAATTTACCCGGCAGGCTTTTATTCCTTTACTAAGATTTACATAACGTTTTATAAACTAGAAAAAAACATTTTATCTTTCGAATGCTGCGGAAATTTATAATGGTTGTCAAATGCTTTTAGAACTGCACCAATTGCATATAAATATGTATGAATGTGTTAAGTAAATTAAGATATAATAAATGAAGACATGTGTTCGTAGGTATTTCAACTTTTAAGATTTATATTATTTTTTTTTAATTTCTTAATTTGCGCCGCTAGCGCCCATGCTTCCTCAATAAAATGTATTCCTTTCAGTAAATGCAACATTTCAAATGTATTTCAGTTACTAATACAATTCTAGCGACACAAATAAGACGTGGTTGAGACGTTCGCATTATTATTATTATTATTATTATTATTATTATTATTATTATTATTATTATGATCATTATCATTATTATTATTATAAAGGAAATGCGTTTCCGTTTTCCAAGAAAATTATATCCGTATATGTTAAGTAATATATATATATATATATATATATATATATATATATATATATATATATATATATATATATATATATATATGACATCTCAGGATAATGTATATCTTGTTTTAACGCAGTTAAATTGTGCAGGAGTATTTAATTTTTTTATTTAATATTTATTTTGTTGGTTTGTTTGACATCAAGAGTGATGTCGTTTTTTCTGACATTTACCTTCATGTAAAAAACAAAACAAAATAACAACATTATTTTTGCACCAACCTACTAAAAATTCACAGACATTTAAATAATCCTGCAAAATGCAATTGCCTTACAACAAGATATGAATTATACTGAGATGTCATTTGCACTAAATATTAGGTTGGTGAAAGGGGGATGTCATTTTTTTTTTGGGGGGGGACATTTAACCTCATGTAAAAAAAACAATATTATTTTTGCAACAACCTACTAAATATATATATATATATGTGTGTGTGTGTGTGTGTGTGTGTTACCATTCTAATAATTCATAGACTTTCTTACTCTAATAATGTTGTAAATATAAAAGAATGTTCTGTATATAACCAGGTCTGAGTTGATTATCACAGGCACACTCGCACACACACACACACACACACACACACACACACACACATATATATATATATGAGGGTGTATGTGTGTATGTGTGTATGTGTGTGTGTGTGTGTGTGTGTCGTGTCTTCCATCAGGTCCCGCCATAGGCCTCAGGAACTAGGCGTCCTGAAGTCAACATAGAAAACTTGTTTATCGTATTACATAATCGATCTGGTTTCCAGCCGTTTAATTAACTTCAGGCCCAGCAGCGGGACTTGTGCTTAGATTTCTCTGCTCATGTTTGGTCAAAACAGGTTGATACTACATCGAAGATGCGATACTTAACTGTCTGTCGTCAGATATCAGACCCTTGTAGACACAGGTTTTCATATGATATTATATCAAGTGCAAAAAAAAAAGAAATAAAAAATCTATTCTCATTAAATATTCCGTGCTTACCTTTAATAACTGAAGTAAGAATCGCAGAGGTTCAACAGGTTAGTGGAAAGCAGAAAGATTCGACAAATCGAAAAAATGAAACGCAAAACATATATTACCTAACACGATCAATACAACTACTTGATCGTTCTGCACTATCCCCGTTTCTCCACCCAACATAGATTGGGCGTCTGTATGGACTGCATGAGGTATATATCAAAATGTGATTATACATATATGTATTGAAATTGCGGCTAACATGGTTGTCCCGCACAACCTCTCCCAAAGTGTATAGACGCCCCCACCCTAACAGGCATGTGCTCTTCTTCAACGGCTGGCTAAGCCAATTACAGAGCTCCACAAACCAATACAGTCCAAGACGAAAGTACGTACTTCTTCCTGCCCCCTTTTTCGTTCTTTTCTTTTCAATCTCCCTTCTCTTTCATTTTTTTTCATCTTTTTTTATATTATTGCCTTGCCCTCTCTTTCTCACTGTTTCTCTTGTTTACGTGATGTCCGTACGTTAAAAACCAGCGGTCGTATCTCATTTTGTTCTCGTTCGACTTTCACTATCCGGAGATGAAAACAGGATTATTTGCCGAAAGACATGTAACAGACTATGTTAATAAATGAGGCGAAACAAAAGCAGAACACACATATGAAGTCATACCTATATATATATATATATATATATATATATATATATATATATATATATATAAATATATATATATATATGTATATATAATTATATATATATATATATATGAATATATTCATATACATATATACATAGATATATGTGCATATATATATACCTACATATATACCTACATATATATACATATATATACATATATATACATACATACAAATATATATATATATATATACATCTATACATAGATACATATATATATACATACATATATATACATACATATATATACATATATATATACATACATATACATACATATATATACATACATATACATACATATATATACATACATACATATATATACATACATACACATATATATATACATATATACATATATATACATATATATGCATATATACATGCATATATATACATATATACATGCATATATATACGTATATGCATGCATATATATACACATATACATGCATATATATATATACATATAAACATGAATATATTATACATATATACATGCATATATATATACATATAAACATGAATATATTATACATATTTACATGCAGATATACATATATACATGCATATATATACATACATACATGCATATATATATACATATAAACATGCATATATTATACATATATACATGCATATATTATATATACATGCATATATTATACATATATACATGCATATATTATATATACATGCATATATATACATATATACATGCATATATATAAACATGCATACATGCATATATATACATATATACATGCATATATACACCTGCATACATGCACATATATACATGCATATATATACATATATACATGCATATATACACATGCATATATAAACATATATACATGCCTATATATACAGGCATATATATATATACATACATACATGCATCTATATACATTCATATATATACATATATGCATGTATATATATGCATGTATATATATATACATGCATATATATATACATGCATATATATATACATGCATATATATACATGTATATATACATGCATATATATACATGCATATATATACATATATCCATGCATATATACATGTATATATATACATGCACATATACATACATACATGCATATATATACATGTATATATATACATGCATATACATACATATATATATACATATATATACATGCATATATATATACATATATATACATGCATATATATATACATATACATACATGTATATACATATATATACATATTTATAAACATTTCTATACATACATGCATATATATTCGTATATACATATACACACATATACATTCATATATATATATACATGCATATATATACATATATATACATATTTATATATACATGCATATAAATACATATAATTACATACATAAATACATGCATGTCTATACATATATACATACATATATACATGCATATCTATAAATATATATATACATACATATATATATATATACACATAAATACATATATACACATACATATATATATATACATACATATATACATAAATATGCATATATATACATACATATATATACATATATATATACATACATATATATACATATATATACATATATATACATACATATACATACATATATATGATTACATACACATATATACATATATATATACATACATATATATACATATATATACATACATATATATACTCACAATTACGTATACATATACATAAATATATACATATAAATACACATA
>NC_136520.1:49269470-49329470 GCF_053919585.1 Euprymna scolopes
CTGTTCGTTGTGAACGATCCGGCAACGGCGTTAAGTGTTCGCGTGGAAAGGAGGAATTTAATAGAAGGAAATATTTTACCACTTCCATTGAGTTCAACCTATTTTGGCCGTGAACTCTCAGCAGAAATAATATCGGGATCTAGGATTATCGAGGAAGTGGAGAGATGATAGTCCTGTAACACACCTCAGATAATGTGATCATGTTTGTGCATATTACATTTGCGTGAAATGTCTTGATTTTTAATACTATTAAGGTCAAAATCACACGGGGAAAATGGGTTCATTTTATATATATAGAAGAAGATAGACAGAAGAAGAGAAGATAAGGTTTCCTTCAGTCTTGACAGATTATTGATACCCACGATAAGGATGTCTGCGAGTGAAATGTTTTAGGCAAGAACTGCGCAATCCCCAACCACACCTTTCCTGAGTCGACATTGATGAATACCGGTGGCAAATGGAGGTTCAGAACCACTGGAAACAATGCCGAAATAAGCGAAAAACACATACAGCGCCTAGAATTCCAAAATGGTCACCCATCTGGTAATAGCCAGTCACAATCTTGCCTCTCTTCGGTGATCTGACGGGAACCGGTGTGACAACGCGACTATGCCGTATATTATAACTCAATAAGTAAATCGATAATTCATTTTAAAAAACACACACAAAGTGTTAAGTTTTTATTAAAATCATCTTATTTACTCGTTTCTACACTCTAACTGTGCTATTTGCATTTTCTTCTAATGCCCACTCTTCCTCGTGTTCTGATAGTCTATGTGGTTTCTAGCTGTCGCTGCAATCGTGGTTTTATATCCTTTGTTGAACACGGGTGTCTTGTTTCACTTACCTATTCTTTATTTCGCTTTTCTATGTTGTGATGTTATCTTAGTAACCTGGAAGATCATTTGCATATGTGTGATACGGTTGCTGCTGCTAAAGATACGCCAACATCTCTAAGATATATATATATATATATATATATATATATATATATATATATATATATAACTTAGTGTTAGTTCTATAAAATTATTTAAATAAGATAGAATGATAGTTTACATACAAAAGTTATTTATTAATCAAGTGTACTGAAAATAGATACATGATTTTTGCACGACACCTAGTCAAATCACGGAAGCTATTGTTGGTTTTATGCGCCAGGGCATCTTGCTTACGCTGTGTTAAAACTTGTGATATCAGGCTGTATTGATATGCAATTTGTTGTCAATATAACACTGCTCCTTATGAATCAGATTATTTATTAATTGATTTTCTGTATTATCGGATGCAATTCTATAGGAACCGATTAATTACGCTCCAAGACACGTAGCTTATACATGTTTGACTTTTAATAAATCTGCAAAACTCTTTTGAAATCAATAAGAAACAGACTTCTATAAGCACGATGTTTTTTCATGTACGTGCAATTCTCTCTCTTCTTCACACACACGCGCACTGAAAGATCATTTGGACTACAGCAACCAACACACAATCAACGCAACAACGAATAAGGCTGCCCAGTATACTGTTCGAACTATTAATAAGGAGCAATACGCTTTCGCTATACGGAAATATCACTTTCTCCCATGGGCCTATTTTCAGCCCACCCGGATTTATAACCCCGAACGACATTGGACTCCTTCCGATTATGGACTACCCAAGTTGTATTAACTTTTCTTTTCGTTTAATTTTCTCCATATAATTATCCACAACCACTCAAAACCCTATTTTCAATAATTGTGCTGAAAAGCAAATAGCGTCCATTCGCTGCTGAACATTTTGCTAACTGCATTTCATTTCCTCTGATGATATGGGGCATTGTCCAAAATCCATGGATTAAGGAAATTAATAAAACCACTTCTATAGATTCCTTTTGTAAAGCAATACATTCTTTAATCGAATCTATGTTTCTATATGTTGTTTTTCAGAATTTAAAATTTAACCACAAAACTGAGCCTTTCTTGCTTGTGTGATTATAAAATGTCTTAGATGCACTGGTGATGTTAGGTCGTATGAAACAGTTAACTTTGATCACAATCAACCTTCCCTCTTTTATTAGATATTTTGATTCTCGATTTTAGGTACTTATTGAACGTGTTCGATTCTATAAACCTACGTGAAAAGACTCCCAGACAGATCAAGTGCCATCGTGTCAAATTTCAAAATAAAAAATGGTCACAGGTGTTTCGGATTTACTTAGGAAGGACTTCACATATATATACACAGACAAATAAAGTTCCTTTCATATAGCAGTTATATATATATATATATATATATATATATATATATATATGTGTGTATAAGTTTAGTTGTTATATTCAAATTCTGAAAAAGACAACATATAGACACATATATATTCGAATTAAGAACTTATTGTTTCACAAAATGAATATATAGAGGGGGTTATATTGATTTCCTTAATGCATGGATTTTCAATAATGGATCAAATCATCAGAGGAAAGGAAATGCGGTTAACAAAATGTTCAGCTGTGAGTAGACACTTATTTGCTTTTCAGCATAAATATTGAAAATATTTTTTAAGTGGTGAATGATAATTATATGGAAATAATTATAGGAAAAGGTAATTTGACACAACATGGGCAGTCCATTATCGGAAGGATTACAATGTTCTCCGGGGTTATAAATCCAGGTACGCAGAATATTGTTCCAGGGGAGAAGGCAGTAAAAAAACCCTGGTTGCTCCTTATTGATTATCCGAAAGGTATACGGGGCAGCCGTATACCTTTACAAAAACACACTCAACGCACCAACGAAAATTGACCTCTGAGGTCTCTACCAAATTACTCAGACATTTTCTGGTCTAAACATTTGAAATTTTACAGAAAGGGTAGTCAGAGATAGGGCAAGCTTCTTAATCGGTTTGCCTCGAAAATGTGAGCTATAAATATATAAATGTATGCATGCATGTTTGCATGTCAGCCTAAAACTTTTGTCAGATGCGTCGAATTTTCACAAGATGAGTATTGTTTCGAAGCTCGACTCTTCAGACGAAAAATACCGAAAACTTGGCTTAAAATATTAATTTCTTTACTCTAAACTGGGCACTTTTCTACAGGTACAGCCATCCCCCTTTTCAATTGTCTAACTTTAATTAAATCCTACGCCACACCCAGATTGACGGTGGTCGTAATGGTAAATACGTCAGTTTTTCCCCTTTCTTATATTTCTTGGTATGGGTTCGAGCCTGCCTTACTGCCACCACATTTTTTTATTTTTATTTATTTTTTTTTGCTCAACATACTACTCAAAACAACCGGGTAACGCCGAGCTGAAATGCTAGTTTACATATATTTAATAATATCATCAGTTATTATCGACAGTGCAATTGGCACAATTACATCCACTTTATTCGCTGCCGTCGTCTCATCATTGATTTTGTAATCCTTCTGCATCAAAGAGGCACCGACATAGCTTCCAGACGAAACAATCTGAACGGATCCAAAAAGAGATGCAGATTTAGTCACAGAAATACCAATTTACACGATGAGAGGAATAAACACCAGTTTATTCATTCATGTAAGAATTGTGAAAATATTATCTTTAATGAAATTTGGTTTTCTTAGGTAATAAAACCAAGAAAGTAAAGTCAATAAGCAAATGGTGTTCAAACTCTTCACATTACAATCGCTTTATCATGTGTAGCTTTCTCCGATTCACTGCGGAGGCATACTTAACTTCAGCGTACAATCAATCGATTTTATTAAAAAAAGGTTTCACCGAATTTGAGGACAATAATGAATAGGAGGGTCTTCTTTCTAGTAACGGCGCATTTTTTCTGGAGTAAAACCGATTGTTTAATACCAAACTTAAAAGCGGAAATTAAAAACAGTTTGTTTATTTTTTGTTTTACATAAAAGAGAAAATATTTATTATAATAATAGAGATGAGGTCGAATGTGCATCCGAGTTTTATTCTTTCGGCCATTGCACAAGGAATTCCAATTCAATTCGTTGATATGCGTGTATGTGTATGTATGTATATATATATATATATATATATATATGCGTGTGTGTGTGTTCAGTCTTCTTACTATGTTATGTTTTCGTCAGTCTTATGTTATTATTGATGTGCTTTCTTTATGCTTCCTATATTTTCTTTCCCGCATATTCATTTCTTTATATTTATTCTTGATAGTTTTACTATTAGCAGCAGAAAATCTATTCACATTTCAAAAAGGAAAAATAGTTTTAATTCCTGGTATAAGAAGGGATACTTCTTTTTCGATATCGTAGTAGTATTGCCCATTAAAATAACAGGTAATGTTCGCGAACACTTTTTATGAAATGGGGAGGACCGATAAGTCAGGTCGGAAAAAAAGTAGAACACATGTCGCCATGCGCTGTTACAACTTGATCGCTAGTTTCAGATTCAGTACACTTTTTAAGTTCATATTGCATGGCGGTGCGAACATGATTTATTACTACAGGATTTATTTTTACGAGATTATATTCTTACTGAAATTTGAATAGTAATGGCGCCAACACAACGCGACGAGGAACATTACTAGCCACTAGTAAGCCAGTTGATAAATTTATGGAAAGGAAACAAAGAGCTTCGCGCAGACAGGGAAAATGTGGCGAACCGGCCGCACACTAAAAAGAGACCTGTTATAAAGGGTGGTTATGTCGGGAGAAGGTGGGTATTATTGACTGATATGAATTCGGGACAAACAAATGTGCAGTTTAACCGACCCCTTGGAAACAAGCAAGGAGTTATAAACGGTTTGCCCGAACGAGGTAAACAGACCTTTGTACGAACTAGTAGGGGTCGAAGCTCTCAATATACACACGAAATAACAGATCCTACGGCAAATACGGCTCGTTACAGTTAAAGGTCTATATCAAGATGTACATAGACATGAATTCCGTTATACGACACAGCAAGAAGGGGAGGGTCGGGCACCGTTTTTACCAAAGCTTCAGTCCCATGCTTGATTTTGCAATTTTACTATTCAATGTCTAACGAGAGCTGTTGATAGACGATTAACTATTCGCAGGACATGATAACTGACCAATTCGTACCTGGACTTGCAAATGCAGAATAACAGTGCACGCTGTTCGCCGAATCCAATATTTTGACAGAAGTAGAAGAGAAATTTTAAAGACTGGTTGGTCTAGGGACAATGAGTACGTCGGCTATTGCAAAACATCCTAACTGAACGTTCAAATTTTAGCCCAATGAGGTCCGAGAAGAAACCATCTCGGGAAGAGGGACTCAGAACCCCTTTGAAATCAACCGTGCGACGCTGTGGGAGGACATCATATCCTAACGGGCTGAGAGAACGGAAGAACTGCCGCCCGAGGGAACTTAGATGGCATAATTGTGGAATTACTGGGCACTTAAGTGGGTCGACAACCAAAGAGGTCGACAATGGAGGTAACGAGTGATTGAACACAACATGAGTCTAAAATACTAAGCGGAGGAGGAGGAGGAGGAGGAGGAAGACCTACGTATTGTGAAAGAAAACAAAAAATTAGCAGCAATACCACATCTTGCATAGAGCAGGGGTTAATTCAAAAGAACCATGTCTGAACCATCAGCCTCCATAAACGTCTTAGTATCTTTCATACAGGAGTCCAAGGTCGAACTCAGGCGCGCCTTAGATACTAGGACTTGCCGTTTAATACACCATATGCAGGTCGTTGCAAATACTGTGCTCAAACATGTTCCCTGAAATACCGGAAGTATAAGGATGCAGTAGTGACTTGGTAACACCAATTTTCCAGAGGATACATGGAATCACGGACGGCTTACTATACATTAAGGGAACACTTTTGTTTATCACTCCCGACTTACCACACCAGATATCGAAATCTGACATGTAAACCTTAAATTACGGGGCAGTAGCTTGTGGATGTCCCTAAATAGACTCAGTTCCAACCAAACTGAAATAATCTCGTTTACCACTATTGGAAATAATAATGAACGTTTGGAACAGTTCAAATCAAATGCCCCCATCTATAACCGCTTCCCCCATTAACAAAAAAAAAAATGATATCAGGGAGACAACTTGATATAACTTTCGCGCCGGGATCAAGGGCATCACCTGTACACACTCCCATTTCTGTACACCATCATTGAAAAACAAAGGTAGGAGAAGATTTACATAGAGATGTTGTGTTTGGCATTATCGAACCACTGGCAAAAAAAAAACATTCTCAGATTAGCTCAAAGAAAACATAGAGAACCCTAGCTTATATTCCTTCAAAGAACAGTCGTTAATGTACAGGTTCCGGTTTAATCACGTTTCTGGAAAATTTACCGCCACACCGGGATGCATGGCTTGATACCTGTCACCATCAAGACATAGCAGATTAATGACTACCGATACAAGTTAGTAAGTTAAAGTGCGTATGCAAGCATCAACTACAGCCGCATAACCGCCATACCTCAAATTTCATGCTATAATCCGAGAAATAATAGTGGCTTGCGAGGAATGCCGAACGCCAGCCACACACACAGGCACACACAAATAAATATATATATATATATATATATATATATATATATATATATATATATATATATATATATATATATATGAATAATCCAATGTATTTTATAATTGACTCAGAAGGAGCTTCCACACAGGTCATCAAACTCTGTTCTTAAAAACAGCCTGTGGTGTTCCTTGGAATCTGAGTGACAACAGGTTTCCCCAGGTTTCCAGTACTCTCAACTGCTCTCGATCACATTTGAAAAATACATTTGCATTATCACAACAGCTGCTTGCTATTGATTTCTCGTCGGCAGCGGATATTAGTCTTCACAGGAATTTGAGTGGCAAACGCCTCTCCAAATCCCCAGTTCTCTTCGCACTAATCCAGCGGAGGTCTTGTCAGTTCCTCGGTGTTCCCTCCCTCCTTGTCTCTACTTGGTTATTTGGTTTCACATTTGTAGCCGTGGGCAATGATGTGCTAATGCGATAAAGATGGTAGAATTAGAGGATTTATAGATATGCGACGTCGATGTACTTGGTTTCATATAGCGCTTCATTTTTGACCTTTGCAGCAGTGTGTCTGGCTTTCAGTTGTTATTCATGTGTGTTAGTTTCCACATTCCAGGTTGTTTTTTTTTAATATTTCAGCTGTTTCCATTATTGTAATTCGTTGTATTTTCCAGTCCTTCCTTTGATTCCAATTTCTCCCATTCTTTTTTCAAAATGTTTCGGTATTGTTCCTATTATTATTATTATTATTATTATTATTATTATTATTATTATTTGTTGGATAATATTCCTATCTTTTGTTTTCTATTAGAACGTTTATTCATCTGTTATTTTTTTTACCGTCTTCATTCTATTTCTATTATATATATATATATATATATATATATATATATATATATATATATATATATATATAATATAAATGTTGGTTCGTTCTAAAATAATAAAACCCTATTTCTACGTTACCAATTTATTTGAAATTTTCAGACAACCCATCTTTAGAGTCGAGGTATGTTTTTATGTTATTGAAATAAATTTACCTCGCGAATTATTAAGATAGTAAATAAAATAAATATATATTTTTTAACCGTTACTGCGAATCTGTTCTGTTGTAAAACTGAACTTCCGGTTCGATTCATTTCACAGCCACGAATTGACGAAAGATGTCATTTTCTGTTAACTCGATAAGTAAAAAAAAAACAAAAAAACTTACTCATGCAGAGAGTGATCCGTGCTGAAATAATAATGTTATTATTTAAAAAGTAATTCTTAACATGGGGAAGGGAGAATGTTTTGTACCTATTCTGTACTTTAACCTTACAATTGAATAAAAACATGTCATAAAACTTTAATGAAACGTGGGAAACGATTTAAAAAAAATAATACGGATCACTCTCTGCATTAGCACACACACACAAACACACACAAATAATAATAATCCCATATTTTAAAAAAATTAATTCATTTATGTACTTACCAATTTTTAAAAATTTTATTTATGTTAAGGCTTTTCACTCAAGAAACATTACGTTTTAATTGTTTAGTTTATTTTCACGGCATTGTTTACATAAAAAAGTGTGTTTTAACTTTTTGTAAACTGTTTGATTTTTACGACATGACTCAACG
This sequence comes from Euprymna scolopes, assembly GCF_053919585.1. NCBI lineage: Eukaryota > Metazoa > Mollusca > Cephalopoda > Sepiida > Sepiolidae > Euprymna > Euprymna scolopes. Next base: position 49,277,566 of record NC_136520.1, read on the forward strand.
TATTATAAACACCCTTACCCCACCATGTTAAAAAAAACAAAAAAAAAACGCCCTTCCATAAACCTCGAAAGCCGTTCTTAACATGGGGAAGTTAGGGTGTTTATAATATGCTAGGGCGAGTCGTAAAATTAACGAAGTTGCTATCTATTATTTATTGCAAAAATTACTTGAAATTTATTTATTTGACAAAAAAAATTACATTTGGTACTCCTTGGGCGTTGAGTTCCATGGCGACCAGTAGAAAAATAATAGTCGCTCCCTTAGTCTCCCACCTCACCCCGCACGTAACATATTTTATTTACTGACGTTGCCGTAACTAAACGATTATTTGTCACATTTACAGACATTTATTTATTTTGAAAAAAGTTTAACTTTTTATGAATATTAAAAGAAAAATAGGTACTCATGCAGAGAGTGATCCATTCTGAAATAATAACGTTATTATTTAAAAAGCCATTCTTAACATGGGGAGGGGAGGGTGTTTTGTACCTATTCTGTACTTTAACCTTGCAATTGATTAAAAAAAAACACGATTTAAAAAATAGCGCGGGTCACTCTCTGCATTAGCACCGAAAAATGTTACTAAAGATTTATTGATAATTTCTCACTTTTACAAACATTTGATTTTAAATTTCTTTTTAAATGACGACTTTTATCGACTTTTTTTTAAATATCCCCCCTCAATGGTGTTTATTCTGAAATCCGTTGTTAACATAGAGAGGTTGGGGGTGTTTATTCTGAAAGCCGTTCTTTAAATTTGTGGAGGTGGACCTAATGTAAAAAAAAAAAAAAATAAATAAATTTAAAAAAAACTAAATCATTTACTGATAACTTCTCACGTTTACAAATATTGTTTGTAATTTACATGCGCGGATGAACAAATTGTTGAATAGTGCGAAAACAAAACATTTAGGTCCACCGCCACGATTTTCTTTTTTAAATGACGACTTTTATTGATAAATAAATTTACTTCTCCTCAACTTTTATTGATAAATGCATCTACTTCTCTGCCACGGGCACTGAACACCTCCTTTTTTTTAAATAGTATTTTCGGGTGGGTATGCTGAAACAAATATCAGTTAAATTTTGCAAATAGTGCCCCCCTCCAAAAGTGGTGGTTATTCCGGAAGCTGTTCTTAAGATGAGGAGGTCGGGGCGGATAATTATAAGGTGGACCTAATCTAAAAAAAAGTTGTTCATGCGCACATAAGCAACTATTTTTTTATTAATTTTTTTTTTACTTTTTTATTTAAAAATTAGTAAATTTCAATGAATAGAATAATAAATAATTTATCATTATTATGTGTTTTTGGTTTTGTATTGATTGACACTTTTTTTTTAATTACAACAATAATGAACCAATTTAAATCTTCCGGCATGCGTTTAAGGGTTACGAAATTATCAATAAATCGTTTAGTTACTAAGCCAACGTCAGTAAATAAAAAAAATGTTACGTGCGCATGCATTAGCCTTGCCTGGGGGGGGGCTAAGGGAGCGACCATTAAATAATTATGCTGGTCGCCATGGAACTCAACGCCTAGGAGTACCTAAAGTGACACTTATGCACTTATGTTACCGTGCTATTTTTTAAAATAGTATTTTCCTGTTAAATTCAAATTTTACAATATGTTTTTCTTTTATTAATTTGTTAAGTGAAAGTACAGATAACCCGGTCGGTTTCTAATGCGAGGAAAATCTAGCCCCCCCCAAAAAAAGGGGTACTCTGGATAATAACAAAACATTAAAATTGCCTCAGTCTCGAAAGATTTTTTCTCCACTTAACGAGGAAAAAAACGGTGAAGTGTAGTTCACCTTCTGTTTCTCTCCCCCTCTCTCAATATCTCTCTATCCATCTCTCCCTTTCCCTCTCTCAATATATATTTCTCTCTATATCACCCTCTCCATCTCTCTTTGAGCCCCTTTCTCTCTCTATCTCCCTCTATCTCTCTCCTTTCCTCTGTTTCATCCCTCTCTGTTTCTAAATCTCCCCCTCTCTCTGTTTATCTATCAATCCCTTTATCTCTCTATCTCCTTTTCTTTCTCTATTTTCCTCTCACTGTCTCTTTTCTATCTATATATATATATTCCTCTCTATCGGTCCATCTCTAATCCCTCATCCTATTTTAGTCTCCTAAATTAATTACAGTGAATAAGGCATTGTCAAAACATTGATAAATCCTATTTTAGTCACCTAATTTACTGACTGTGAGAATAGAAGTTATTAGGAAATTACTGCTACCTTGAACAGCACCAGAAGTAACTGGTAAAACCTTTATAATTAAATTGATTTTGGCAGCCATTTGGTAACAACATGACATAATCTTAGACCTTGCTGCATGAGGAATACCTGCAGCCTTGCTGTCAAGTAGAAGAATTATTTATTCTACTTTAAAACATTCAATTTTTCAAAAATCTCATGTTCGACATCTCCAAAACATCCAATATGGGGAAAAATATTGCAAAAATGCAAACTTATTGTTTAGGATGAATGCACAATGGTACGCAAAAAATCACTTGAGGCTCTTGGTCGATCCTGGCAAGATTTGCGTGGCAATTTCAGACCATTTGGGAATGCAGTAATATTGCTTGCAGGAGATTTCAGACAAATGTTACCTGTTATTCTTCAATCAACACCAGCAGATAAAATAAATGCTTGCCTCAAACACTCTACTTTTTTGTTCCATGTGAAGACATTAAACTTAACTCAAAATATGCATGTACAGTTGCAGACTGTTCGATCCGCACAAAAACTTTTGCATCACTTGTGGGAAATTGGGTACGAAAAAGTGCCAGCTGGTCAGAGTAAAGGGCAAAATTCTTTGACTTTTAACTTCTGTAATTTCTGTAATTTTATTTCATCAAAAGAATAGTTAGTTTAAAAGGCTTTTGCAGATATTCAAATTATAAGAATTACATTTGACTGAGCGAATGAGCTATTCTTGCAGGTCAATACAAAGATGCTTATGAACTTAACGCTATAATTAAATGTAAAATTCCAAGTGAGGTAGTCAAATACAAATCCATCGGCACTGTCGTGAAAGCAGATAAAGTGGTTAATTATCCAACAGTTATATTTGCCAGGGCTGCCACCGCATGTATTGCAACTGAAATTTGGTGTACTAATTATCATGTTGTGAAATATAAACCAATCTTAGCTTTGCAATGGCACATAGCTTGCAGTAAAAAAACAAAAAACAAACAATATCATAGAAACAACAATCTTAACAGGACCTTTCACCGATTAATATATCTTTATTTCATGCATTCCTATGATTCCACCGGATACATCATTACACTTTAGCAAATTGCACTTTCCAATTTTATTGTCATTTGCAATAACCATCAACAAAGCACAGGGAACAATCTTTACAATTGTGGGCCTTACAGTTACACACTGACTGTTTTTTCTAATGGATAATTTATGTTACATATTCAAGAGTCACCAAACCGGAAAATATCTATATCAGCTAAGAAAATGGAACAACAAAAACTGTGTACCCATGCAAGATGGAAATTTAAACCTATAAGAAACATGCTTTTTATCATTTTGGAACTTTTTCCATTGCGTTAATTATAGCCACAGCAACGCGTGGCAGGGTACAGCTAGTATATATATATATATATATATATATATATATATATATATATATATATATACGTGTTGTGTCTGTATCAATTACAACACGAACGCAGAAAGTAAAGGTAAAAAAATATATTAAGAAGAAAATATAATGCCTATTTACAAAGGTGCAGTTGTACTACTGTTGGAAGATTGTCAGGCAGAGGGCGTGTTAAAGTCTTTCATGGAGCAACCGGCACATGCGTCTTGCCTATCCGGCGTTCGAACACAGCATCTCCGGTCTTGCTGACTTGATACCTTTATCTATATCTTGTTCGCCCACGTATGCTAATTAGTGGCGTCTCTACAACAATATATATATATATATATATATATATATATGTTTTTACATATTTTACATTTTTAACGCCTTTATAAAGACGCTCCATTGCATGATCACCATAACCGGGATCTCTGCGTGCACTACACATCTCTCCAATAGTCGATAATCACATGACAAATAACCACGTTGATCTGTTGATGTTTGCGAAAACATCTCATGCGAGAATGCTTTTATTTAATTGAGCCATCTCTTGATTTCTCTCTACCTCTCTTTCTTATTATTTCTCTCTGCGTTTCTCATTATTTCTCTCCCTCTCTCTTTCTCTATCTATCTATCTATCTATCTATCTATCTATCTATATCTTCTTCATTCTGTTGAGGCATCAGGCTACAGTTTGTTTTTGTATCATGCGTTCGCTCCCTGGAGCGACCGGCGTCACGTCTCCCGTTTCAGCTTTAACCGCTCATTAAATTGCCATGTCGACATTTTCTCCTTTCCTAAACTCTTCAGCTAAATTACAATCAAACAGATTTAATCAGTCGATTAACCATCCAAATCGTTTATCTAAGGCTTTACAGAAATTAGTGGGACATTAATGTTGATAGAAGCGAATACAAATGTACACGGGGAACACGAAGAGTGCATATTTAATTAACGATTGGAGAAGAATCGAAAATGAAACGGTGACATGAAAATAAACAGCGAGTAACAAACTATCCCGAGGCAATAATTATCCTATGGCGCAATGTATAGAGGTGTAATTAAAACTTCTTCATATGTAGTATCAGTGCGAAACAGACCACTCTTTATTGTACGAATATTGTTTGTTTAATGTATTATAAATTCATAATTCTAAATGATGTTTTTCATTTCTGTAGTCTGTACAATTACAAACAGTATAAACTGAAGACCGCGGACGACACACACTGGTAACGGATAAGCACACACGGAGTTAAAAACGAACAACTTAGAATTTTTATATATATATATATATATATATATATATATATATATATATATATATATATATATATATATATATATATATACAATTTGTTAAGAGATTCCAACGAGAGAAAAATGTATATTAAATATAAAAGGTCACCAACAATTGCTATTATATTTTAACATTATTTTCTCATTTCGTCTTTTCATTTTTCATATAAAAATGTATCATATTTAGATCATTGTAATAATGTTTTGAAATCATTGAAATAGTTTTTTTACGCGCTTCAGACGTTCTGTGTAGCGTCCTCTTCAGAAATTATTCAAAGTGTAAAAGAATTTAAATATATTTAAAATGTGTTCAGAATGTATAAAAGCGTTTTCGCAGTCCATTTTGGTTACATGTTTGCCATTGCATGCAAAGTCTGTAAATAACACCAAATATTTTCATGGGTGGGTTCCACTACTATATGACATAAAAAAGCAGATTGAATGGGGTGTTTACCTGATAAAAGCAAGGCTAACATTCAATCTATAATATAAATTACACCTGTCTGTTTAAATGTATGTATGTGTGTATTTATGTATGTATGTGTGTCTGCCTAAAACTTTCAACAGAGTTGACGGATTTTCACAGGATCGGTATCATTTTGAAGTATAAGTCTTCGGGCGATAGATATAAAAAATTGGCCGGAACCAACAATTGTTTTACACTCTGCCGGACACTTTTCTTCAGGAAGAGGTCGTTTAATTGCCGATATTTTCGATAGTCCTCCACTCTTTTCGATTGTCTAGCCTGTATTTAAACCTATGTTACATCTGGTTGAAGATGGGCGCAAAATCAAGCATGTCACATTTTTTCTCTCGTTCTTTTACACCTTCGCAGTACAGGTTCGAACCTGCCAGCCTACTACCACTTCAAAACGATTCCGATCTCGTGAAAATCCGCCGTCCTTGTGGGTAGATATATAAACATGCACACATACATATATTAAAACGAATTGCTGGGTTTATATAATAGACAGCTTGAATTAAAGTTTAAAATGCTAAAGCCACATATTATGTTCAGTTGGGTTCTGAAGAGTAACAATGATTTCGAACACGTCCCTGTCATAACAAAGAATCCACTGTTGATTTCATACCACAGTGTTACTGCTAATCACGTACATACGGAGTTAATTAGAGTTTAAAATAAAAGAAAAGTCAAGAATCATGGTGAAATTGTCTTTTGAACTGAAACATTCCTTACGAAAGAATTCCTGTCATAAAAAACGTACTGTTTACTTTATATGCCGCGCCTTTCGCGCGAATAGACACCCCAACACACACACACACACACACAAACACACACACATATATACATATATGTACACATATGTATATACATACATAAATATATGCATATATCTATATGTATATGTACATATAAATATATACGGAGAGAGACAGACAGACAGTGAGAAGGTAAGATAGAGAGAGAGAGATAGAGACAGAGACACACACCCAGACAGACCGGTAGAGGAGGGGGAGTAAAGATAATTACAAAAACATTAAATAAAATCTTTAGTTGCATGAGAATTTATATTAGAATCGAAATTAAAATTACGGTATAGAAATTATAATAATGACGTTCTTAAAACTAAGAAATTCTGAAACAAATTCGAGAGTAATAAAGTTGTAATACGTTTAGAAAATAATACATGCTACGTAAAAGGGCGCTTCTTTCTATATGGGAAACAGGCGCGTGCAATAGAGCTGCAGGTCACTAGTGTTTGTATGTGTAATATGATGTTACTCATATTAAATCTTTTGTGAAATAAAATATTTCTCCACATACAAGATAGAATTAATATACGAGATAACTCCGAGTAAGTTAATTAAAAGGCAACCGAGAAATAGAAGTAAAAGCGCGCGGTTAAAAGACAGAAAAAGCAGATGTCATAATATATAATTTTTTCTTACTTTTCCTGTTTTATTATAAAGTGTTGATCATCTCATCATTACAATAAAACTATACGTTTTCAAGTAACTAAAATAATGAAACGAATAACATTTCAGTTCGTATCAAGCTTGCAAACGCATATTTGTTTTTTTATTTAAATCAAAAATATATAAATAAATATGAAAAATATTTGTAAATAATGAGAAAAATTAGAATAGTTTCTTTTTTCCAATATCGTCATAAATTGTAAAATTTAAATCCATAGCATAATGTTAAAGTTTATCAATATTCGAAATGTAGTTCATACACTTTACAAAGTAAAATATAAAAACTAATTTAAATTGGTTTAAAAATTACTTGTAATATAGTTTATGTTGTATAAATATTTGCACGTAACAATCATATTGGATAATCAAAATTTGATATTAATGATATTGATTCGTATTTTTAAGTAGTTTTCCTGATTGTTTCTCCTCTGGGTTTTATACTCATTTTTTTCTTTTCGCCTAAAATTTCGCGATGACGTGTTTCACTCCTCCGCCTGATCTAGTCTCTGGCAGCTGCATTCGCAGAGATATATGTCTATTTGTTTTCTGGGGAATTTTCAGGGCTCCAAATTGGGAATCGGTATAGAACATTTTCAATGTAATCTAAATGGACCCATTCTCTGTACGTAGACTACCAATTTATGTGATGGTGGATAATAGTGGTCTCTACGTTCGTAAGCGCATCTGCATAAAAAATATCTGGCGTGTAAGATATGCCTCGTATAATAACATAAAAAAGACAGTCCTCTTGAATAGAGTATAGATTATTAGATTTTGTCCTTCAGGTAATCACTGTTCTTCATGTATTTTGAACATTAGTAAGTTCAGTTATGTCAGTGAGTCTGACATTATTTATTGAAGGAAATTATTTCTATTTTAATTCGATATAGACTTCATTTCTGAGATTAGAGTACGATGTATGCAAACTAACCTGTCGCTACAAATTCATATATTTTTAGAGTGAATCCGTAAACGTTACTGTGCACATTTATTCTCTGTTATCCATGCAATAAAATATCTGAAATGAGCACGATATAAGAGATCGGTCAAGAAACAATGCATTTAAGAAAAATATATTATAATATTACATGAGGAAAGTAAAAAAAAAAATCATTACGAGGTGAATGTCAGTAAGTTGATAACAAAGTAGTCAGCTAAGCTGCTGGGGCAATATTAAGTTGGGAAATTTTAAAATACATCCATCACACACCCGAATACATTTTCAGTATAATCAGTTGGGTTTCACAAAAAAACACTCGTCTAGCTGAAAACACTATCAATAATTCCCCCACGCTTTACCTGTGCCTAAACCTAAACGTAGATTCCATGTACAAAGCTTATTTGTTAAAACTGCACGCCTCTGAAATTGTCTTCCGTTTCCCTGCCTTCCAGCTGACTACAATATGTTTGTATTCAAGTCCAACTTAAACAAGTTCTTGAGGAGCCGTTCCACTTGTTAACAAATTTACTGACTTTCCATTACTAACGATTATTATATTGTTCAATTGAGCACTGTACACTATTAACCCTTGTCCTCGAGTGGGTTCTTGGCATTGATAAGTGATTATGCCAATCTAAATTATATATATATATATATATATATATATATATATATATATAAATAAGAACTTAACGTAGATTCCATGAGCAAAGCTTATTTGTTAAAACTGCACGCCTCTGGGATTGTCTTCCGTTTCCCTGCCTTCCAGCTGACTACAATATGTTTGTATTCAAGTCCAACTTAAACAAGTTCTTGAGGAGCCGTCCCACTTGTAAACAAATTTACTGACTTTCCATTACTAACGGTTACTATATTGTTAAATTGAGTACTGCACACTATTAACCCTTGCCCTCGAGTGGGTTCTTGGCATTGATAAGTGGTTATGCCTATCTAAATTATATATATATATACACATATATATATATATATATATATATATATATATATATAAATAAGAACTTCTGTAAAAAGTATTACGTTATCGTTTAAATTTACATCGGACATCTGAAAATGTATAATCAAAATATACTATAGAGTGCATGCTCAAAAGATACACGTGTGAACGCTCTGGTGCTGTTAATAAAAAGAATGACTGGTAATCTATTCAAGCTATCGAACAATACTGGTTCCACAGTATAGGCTAATACATTACAAATTTACTCAATAACCAAGCTCGTTGATTATTTTACTATTTTACCGTGGTATCTCATGCGTATTCACTGAGGCACCATGATTTTGAAATCCCGAGTAATTTACAATTATATTTGTGAATTTATCTACTTGTCCTTTTGGCCAAGATCAAAGGATAGTATCCGTTCTTCAGATGCTACACTTCCATTTCTTGCTATTTTAAGGTGGAGGAGCAGTACGTCACGACTGAGGTAATTTTTATTTTTGTACCTTTTTTCCACGTAAAAAATCGACCCTGGTGTCTAACTCTGTCCCGTGGGGAGGCATTGTAAGAAGATGCACTAATAATTTACCGTTAACCTCCAGAAGAGTGTAAGTTTACACATTAATTTTACGCAATACTTTGTATACTATTTTATCTCAATGTATTTGCACACACAAAACATATATAGAATCAATACGACAAAATAGACAGCAATGAGGTAACACACAAATGGATAAACATATGAAAAATTCAACCTCTCAACGATAATTGTTTTACATCAAGGTACATGAAAATAAAATCATTTGCGTTGTACGCAACACTTAATAAACAGTTTGAAATCAAAATATCCTATCTTACATTTTACATGTATTTATCCTACATCTTCAGTTTTTTTTTTACATAATACGGTATTCCACACTATGTAAATGACTGATATATCGATAAGATTGAACAAACTTCCTCACCTTTAGTTGATATTAGATGAACAGAGTACTATTTTACAAGTAGATAACATTCGAATCTTATATCATTCAGAAGAGGAAATTCGTCATAAGATACACAGTTCTGTCCGGAAGCGGCATGTAACATTTTCTGCGGAGCCTTAATGGATCCAATCTGTGTACGTAGAATACCAACATATGCGATGGTAGATAATCATTGCCTCAATGCTCATAAGTGAATCTGCATACAAAACATCGGGTGCGTATAATATGTCATCACAGCAATTACGTCGTTCACATAATGTTATGCCTCTTATAATTACAGATTAAAAAGAACTCCTCTTGAATAGAGTATCTATTATGAGATTTTATTATACAGGTAATCGCTGCTATTGTTACATTTTCAATATGATCAAGTTCAATTATTTCAGTTAATCTGACGTAAATTATCGAGGGCAAACGTGTCGATTTTAATTCGATATAAACAGCAATTCTGAGACTGGAGTACGCTGAACGCAAACTTATATGTCACTACTAATTCATTTAGTTAAAGTTGAATGACATCAAATCTGTAAATGTATTATATTGCTGTCTGAATTTATTCTCTGTTCTCTATGGATTAAAATATCTAAAATCTACAAATTGTATAAGATTAGTGTAATAACAAATCATTCAAGAATAAAGAACATATTATTACTTGCAGTTCAGTCCGGTTTGCTCGGCCCCTATGTATGTACGTACAGTCCATAACTTGCCATACGTGTGAATACACTTTATGTAAGATTACAAATGTTTAGACAAAAATTTGTCGACGTAATTTCGTAGAGACTGAACAGGTCAATTTTTTGAAACTTCGAGTCCAATTTTGGCCCTTTAACATTTGTTATTTTGGTCTCAAATCAAAATAAAATGTTTTACCCGTGTCCAAGTTACCTACAGCTAGAATTTAAATTTTTTTTAGACCAAAAATTGTCGCAGGTATTTTGTAGAATCTGCAAAGGTTAACTCTTCTAAATCTGACATTTTGGCTGCCAAATTTCCGCCTCAAAGCTGATTAAAATGTTTTCCGCATGTTTGAATACCCTTTTGAGTGTAAGTTTAAAATGGTTAGACCCAAAATTAGCTGAGTAGTTTGCTAGAAACCGAAAAGGTCAAGTCTTTTAAAGTTTGATCCGTTGGCAGCTCAGACTTACGACCTAAACTGATTAAAAAGCTACCTCTGACTACCGTTTATATAAAATGTCAAAATGTTTAGACCAGAATCTGATGAGTAATTTGCTAGAGACTGAAGAGGTCAATTTTTTTAACATTAACCCAAATATTCACCCTTTGACATTTGTTTTTTGGACTCAAATCAAATTAAAATGCTTGATTCATGTCATCCTAACCTACATTTCAAACTTCAAGTGTTTATACCCAAGATTAGAGGAGGAATTGGATTTCTCAAAGGTTAAAACTTTCAAGTTTACCTCTTGACAGCCAAATGTCTAGACAAGAACAGAGTAAAATAATGTGTTCTTAATCTCAATATTCCTTATGTCAAGCCTCAAGTCTCTAGACCTAAAATTGGCAGAATTATTTGCTAGGGCAATGTACATAGACCCACACACAGACATTTACACTTTATATATATATATATATATATATATATATATATATATATATATATATATATATATATATATTACATGAAGAAAGTACATAGATGTCAAAAAGTTGATATCAAAGTAGTCAGCGAAGCTACTGTAGACTGTGGATTCTATGGATTTTATAACACGTCTATCGCACATCCATATGCATATTAAATATAATCAAATACGTAAATTATGTTACGTTTTATATAGCTTTTGCCTTGTGTTTTCATTTTTATTTAACAACAGTTTTATCGTTTATAAATTTAGTCCTTGTTGACAATGACGCTTGTTCTAATTCAAAGAGTTCAAAATATATTTCAAAACGACCTCTGGAAAATTATTGCACGTAGCTATCTGTCGTTTCGTTGTTCTTATACAAAGTGCTCGTCTGAGCTACACCCCCTTGCCAAGTAGTTACAAAAAGCACTTGCCGTCGTACAACCACTTTCAAAAGTTTCCCCCACTCACAATCTGTGCCTACATTAAAGCGCGGATTTCATGAACAAAGCTTCTTTCTTAGAATATCCCGCTTCTGCACGTCTGTTCCGCTTGCCCGAGTACCTGCTTAGTACACTATGATCGTCTTCAAGTTCAATGAAAAAAAAAGGTCATGCAGAACTGTTCCCTCAAATAGTCAGGTTATACATAATTTTAACCATTCCTCACACTGTTGTGTAACTGACACAGCACACCCATTATCTGTTATCCTCGAGTGGCCTTCAACCATTGAGAAGTGGTGAATCTCTTGTAGGAATATGACATTTTATTTAAAAAAATTAATCATGCAATCGATCCCTCCTCTAATTACTAAAATAATGATGATTTTCCTAAGATGCGTGTATATTTTCCTCTCAGCTCTTTTTCACCCAGCATCCTCAGTAATATTAACCTTTACTAAAATTGCGGCCTTTTCTTCTTGTCCCTATAATAAATATTCTTACCTTGATATCCGACGTGCTATAATATTGTAGTCACTCACCACACAATTTCTTCCAAGCAAACTTATACATTTATTTCGTTCGAATATAATATAAAACAACTTCTGTAAAATAAAAAAAAAAATATTACGTTCTCGTATAAATTTACATCTGGCAAAATATCCACAAAATTTCTATATATTACATGCACAAAAAAGGCATGTCTGATCGCTCTTGTGTTGTTCAAATGAGAAATGACTGGTAATTTATTCGAGCTATCGGTTTCACAGCACAAGATAATACATTACTCATGCATTTTAATAACTAAGCTCATTGACTCTTCTTTTCATATCTTACTTATAGTATGTAATTAGTAAACTGAGCACAAATTGTCATGCCAACCATAATTGAGATATTCTTGTTTATTGTATTCGTAACAAGTTTATTATTATTCTTATAAGAGGTAGTATCTCCAGTAGTAGAAGCACAGCGGTTGCAACAGTAGTAATATTCTCTAACACCAATAAATCAAATTGAACTTTTACTGCTTTGTAATTATTAAGTACAGTCTTAAAAGATTTAATATGAACTTATAAAACTATAAAAGCTTAGTAAAAAGAATTCTAAATAAGAAACAGAATTTTGTTTGTCGAATACATTAAAGTATCTTATATTTACTTACTACCCCAGAAATTAGTCTCAGCTAAAATCCAACAAATTGAAGATTGCAAAAGCAAATTCAGATTTACACAATTGACCAGATAACCATGCCTTATTCTTAACAAATTGAGAGGATTTTTATTTTCGTCTAGAAATATAATATCGTCGACTGAATATTAAAAGAATTGCACCCGAAACGAAAATAAAATATAGTATATTCATATTTTATTTTTTGCAGAACATATTTAAAAAAAACTGGAACCTAATGAGACAAAAATGTAAAGAGTAACACGTTAATAGTTTTCTCTGTCAATTTCTAATAATCCTCATACCTTATTGAGCCGAAAGTGGCATTGTTGCCATTAGTACTTCCGTTGTTTTTTTTTTATATTCCGATTGTTTTAAAAATAAGACATAAGGTATTTATAGGAAGAATCGCGTGAATAGTTGCAAATATCCTAAGTGAATGACATGTTGTGGATCAGACAGGATTTGAATCCGGAAGTATCAGGTCGTCAGTGAGTTCTGCTATCCATTTGACAATTTTTCCCCTTCTGAGATTAACACGCTGGATGACAATCGGTACAACGAAGGAGTTCCATGTATTTTCGACTACTGCGAATAAAGTATGTAGGAAAAACGACTCACAAGTAGGACATTGCGTTAAAATATAAAATAGTTTTAGTTAATTGATGGAAAATATCACTAAAATAGTAAAGCTCAACCGATAAGTAATATGCAGGGGAAAGGTAATATCGTTTTCTTACTCATATTACATGCATATATGTTTTTAGAATTAATTGATATATATATATATATATATATATATATATATATATATATATATATATATACACGTATATATATATATATATATAAGTATATATGCATATATATATACATATATATATACTTATATATACATATATGTATATATATATATATATACATAGATAGATAGAGAGAGAGAGAGAGAGAGAGAGAGAGAGAGAGAGAGAGAGAGATACATTGAATATATCATTTTTAAGCGCGGTGTTCTGCTCTATTGAATCGTGTTATTCCTTATCATTCTAAAACTCTTCATTCATTTTTGCATGTTTTCCGATCCGCACGATTTTCTTGTTCCAGTTAAACCTAAGCAGAAAACTTCCGAGGCAGCTCTTGATATCAATGATGCGTTTAGCCCAGGAACGACTAATGAACGTATGCCACAATGGTGATTTAAGAAATGTCGCAATTATGACAAAGAGGAACACGGTCGTCGCCAGCTGACAGCGGTTGATTACGTACATTTGAAAACCTAAATTGAAGTCGATCCTCGCAAAATCACATGAGAAGATGCTGTTGAACTCGAGGTCGATCACTCAACAGTAGTTCGCCATTTAACGCAAATAATGATGTCCAAAAATGTTGATGAGTTGGTGCCGCATTAATTGAACGATAATAAAAAAAAACATCGTTGATTGCGGTGATTTGAGGTTACTTCTACGCCCCTTCTGCGCAACAGAAACGACCCATTTCTCGAGCGAATTGTGACACGTGATGGCAAATAAATTCTCTACGACAACCGGCGCCTTTCGGAACAGTGGTCGAATGCTAAAGAAAATCCACAACCAATGCTGAAACTGAAATTGCACCCCAAAAGTTATGGTAATGTTTGGTGGTCTGCGGTCGGTCTCATCCATCACAGCTTCTGTAACCATGGTGAAACGATTTCGGCTAAGCCGTACTGCCAGCAAATTGACGAAGTGCATCAGAAGCTCCAACGTATGTTTCCAAGATTGATCAATATGAAGGGAGTTATTCTCCTCTATGACAACGCTCGCCTGCATGTTGCCCAACTGACACGACAGAAGCTGAACGAATTGGGCTATGAGACTGCCTCACCCGCCATACTCACCGGACCTCTCGCCTAGATAATCACTTTTTCAAGCGTCTGAACAATTTTCTGCACGAAAAATGCTTCAAAAAGCGAGATGATGACGAATCTACGTTCAATGATTTTATCACTTTTAGAATTCTATGTGAAGGAGAAGAATGTCCTTGCATCTCCTATGCAAAATAGTGTAGGTTATAGTGGTTCTTATTTCGATTCACTAAGTCTATTTTAGAAGGAGTTATGATCTTTTAGGAGTTGAAAGTCATAAAATAACATTATGTTTGTGCCACCCTATTGAGCACATTTAGTTATCTCAAATAAACACACCCTGAACATCGTTCCTAGTGACAGAAGTGTTTCATATAATGAAAGTAAATATTTACTATGAGATTGAAACATAAGATCAGCGTCAGAAACTCATTACACACACAAACCCACACACATACATACACACACACACATTGATTAACAGGCAGAGAATATTTGACAGTACATGCAAATTATAGGCATCGCGTGCACGATACAAAATTTCTAGAAAAAAAATCAGCAGGCAATGCTTAAAAGATAATATCGCTTCCCGATTTATATATAAACAATATATGATATTAGGCCTTGTTTATAAACAATAGCTTAAAAACAAATATTTTTTCTGTTTTTCTATTTTCATACCATGTGATATATGTTAGCCAATCATCGACAAGTTTGAGCAACTTTCACTATATTTAAGCATTTTTATTTAATATAGTCTAAACGATTTTACAGTTACGTGTGTATTCTCATGATCTTTATACATAGAAAGGTCATTATTGTATTTCAAGGATTCGAGAGTCTTTAATAGATCCGTCGCCAATGAAAACATAACTAGCTTTTTGTTAATATAATCCAAACATACGAAACTCCAAACCTTTGAACTATAAAACATATCTAGATCTGCAGAATTATATAAGACTAAATATATATCTACAGATATATTTGATCTCGCATATTTATTTTGGAAACACATTATGGTTTTATTGCTTTCTGTGTTTTATGAACTTCTATAATAACGCTCACATTTGCAAAAAATAACATGCCTATAAACATTCTTTAACCGACAATACCTAATATCAACCCCTTATATAAAGTTAATTGTTTTAATAATTCTGTCATCATTGAAAACACGTAATTAATAACAAAACTGATCTTACATTTCTGATTTTCTTTTAAGATAAGTACTAATTATTCTTATTATATTGATTCTTAGGATTACAGTTCTTATCTTTAGTGTAACTGTCACAGAGTTTTGGTCGATGTAAACTACTGGCTTTTACATAATATATTTTGTCATATTTATAAATTGCGCGTTCGAACATGGTAATCTGTACGTAAGAAACGTAAAAACAGTGTCAGAAACTCATTATACATCTCTCTCCCTCTCTCTCTCTCTCTATATATATATATATATATATATATATATATATATATAGATATGTGTGTGTGTTGATTTTGTCAAATCGTATAGAATAATATGCTGCATAATAAACATTGTAATGTAAGCTATTGGCTACACGAAATGAAATTCAATGGCGGACTCATCCATTAGGCTATATAGTATCTCGTTATAGGTAAAGAAAACCGACTCCATGATCAAAACCCATTCAACAAAAGTGTATTTTCGAAAATCCAGAGATGATTTGGAATGTAATTTTGAACGAACACTTAATTTTAATCCACCTCATGTACGTACTCTCGTTGCGTTATCAATGATTGAGTAGAAGTCCACAGTCATTCGGACTTGTATTTGTGAGTATTTGGCTACAGTCAGAATTGAACCTGTACCATCAAAAAGAGTGCAATTTTGCAACTTACTCGGACGCAGTACTTTTCTCGTATGTTTATTTCAAAGTGCTTAAACACACAATACATATATACACGCAAGAAGAGAGAAAATAAGAAGCAAGCACCTAACAAACAAATACATAAATATATTAAAAATTCAACTTCTCAAGTGAAAATTATTTCACAACAAGGTACATCAGATAAATAAAATAGTTTATATTTATGTCGTAAGCAACTCTTAATAAACAGTTTGGTATCGAAATATTCCATCTTTAATTTGAATTAAGTTTATCCTTCATCTTCATTTTTTACATAGTACGCGATTTCACACTTATGGATTATAGATATATCGATAAGATAAAACAAAATTTCTCCCGTTTAGTTGATATTTGATGAAAAACGTATAATTTCATAAATAAATAACATTTGAATCGTATATCATTCAAAAGATGAGACGCGTCTGAAAATACTTGTTTCACTTATTTTCATTATTTTAAAGGGGTATTTCACATGTTCTTAGATAACAATTACACCATTTGTCAGGGATTCCCTCCACATATCAAAGTCAACAAAGCAGTCAGCTTTTTTCCGTGCGTTTACAAGTAAAACGTACGGTGAGTTGAACCTTTGTATATAGGTGGCCTTGGAGATGTTTAACACGTCTAAGATATCTGAATCTATCAAATGAAGACATTCATAGGCTTCATAATATTAAACGCTTTTCTTCTATTTGCAAGACGGTGTTAACCTCTAGAATTTACTCCCAATATATATATTTTAAATATTTTAATTTTAAAAAACATAAAACTTATATAATTTCCGTGCAACCATTATCACTAATGAACTTACATATACGTCATTAGCAATATCTAATGATTTGTCATGATCTAACTATAGAGCTGTTGGCATTTACTTCGAAAAATAATATTTTCTTATCATGAAGCGATTTTCATCTTTGTGGTCTATTGTAGCTATTATCGCCTGTTTTACACGAAAAAACAAACGCCCTGAACAAGCTATCACTATCACTGATTCACTTACATATACGTCATTAGCAATATCTAATTATTTGTAATTATTAGATCTTGGACAACAGCATGTTCTTTTCATTGTTTTGACCCTTGAGTATGTATCCGTTGATATCTTATATGCTTTTATATAGAGTGTTGTGTTTCTAGGTGGATTAAATGTGTCTAGCTGTATAAGTCAACACAATGAAAAGTGTATGATGTAATAGCCCTAGTAATAATATAATCATTGACTTGTTTGCATTTATAATATTTTCTTGAAGCGAGTGACATCTTTGTGTTCTAGTGTAGCTATTATCAGATGTTTTTTTTACACGAAAAAAAAACAAAACAAACGTGCTGTAACAATCTAACGGCTTATTTGGAACCCCTTATATTTATTCATCAGTAACGTACAAAACTACACATCGTGCATACTTTTTTGTTTTTGTTTTTTTACCCCTTCAGTTAGTTTCATGCAGCCTATTTGGGGGCAAATAATCCGGCAATAGTCTTATTTCTGTCGGGCTTCCGTGTTGTTTATCTAAGTTCTAGAACTTTTTTCATAGCACTCCAAAGAACTCTTTATTCTTACTCGCCTTACACGCACTTTCCTATAAGCGTCAGTAGATATACATATGCATAACTTTCAGGCGCCGTTTTATATTTCGAAAAAAAATATTAAGATTATAATACAGCAGTGTTTTTTAAAACAATTTTGGATTGGTAAATAAAACGCTATTTGCAATGATTAAGAATGATGTATATGTTATATATTAGCTTCAATAGAACAAGGTAAAACGAGTCAATTCGAATAGGAAAAAATAAGAGAGGCACTACCACATTCTACGCTTCATAACTGGGTATTTATCTAAATCTGATATTTTTATGGAGAAGAAATCGACTCTAATTCTTGTTCGTCCTATTTGTTATCAAACATTTCTTAAAATTTATATATAAAATGTATTGCTGGTTCTTCTCTTAAAATTGGTTCTCAATCACTCTAAACTTTTCTATATCTTACAAAGCTCCTATCAGACAATGCATGGGGTACTGTTAGTATATTTGACCAGTGAATTTGTGTCCTATTTGAAGAAATATATTGCACAAAATTATATGTAATTTGGTTAGATACACATTCGCTTTTCGAATGCAATACCCTTCTCACAGTCTAAGTTTTATGTATGGGCGCAATCAATGATGGACTGTGTGTATTCGATCTAAAAAAAGTGTGACGGGCTTCTTTGAATAATAAATATTAGTGAAATTAGTTAAGCATTTTACGAAGCATTTCTGGCATTTCTAACCCGTTATGGAATGTGTTCCCAGAATTGTCATTCATTTCCTGCTTCCTTTGTTGGTCAAGAGGTCTCAAGCAATTCGTTGATTTAATACCTTATTATAAAAAAGCTCAAAAAGCAACTTCATTCCAAGGATTGCGCTGTTATGGAACATATTTTTTCTTTCACTATGTACTTCATACTTACAACGTGTTTCAATTGTGTTGGGACGATTTATCGGAATCGCAATCGAGAATAGAAAAATTTTGAACTTTCATTGGAATCGCTAATGGAAGCGAAGAAATCTGGGCTTATTTCCAGATGCAAAAAACGATTCCATTACTAATCTCTTTTATTTGATTTTGATTACTGGAAAAATCTTCCACGGTTGTTATTTATAATAAAGTAATAAACATTTATTGCCATCAATGTTTACCTATATCTATATCTATATATATATATATATATATATATATATATATATATATATATATATATATAAAAGCGAAAATGTATGTTCGCTTTTTGTGTATGTCCAAGAAAGTTTTTTTTTTTTAGAGAAGCGGTCGGTCGCCTAACAACTTTTAAAAAAACCTTTTATATCACATGTAAATCGTAATATCTCACAGTTAACAACAGAGCTCGCATGTCTATTTTATTTGCTCGACTTCGGGAAGCTAAATATTCAACAGTTCTCACTCGCCGCATGTAGGTTAGTCCTTTTCCTATAATGTTTCCGCCTACCCCCACCGTCTTGGGGGGGTGGAAGGCATTCCATCAGGAAATGAAATGCTACCCTGCAGTCAAGAGTTGACCTCATTAAGTCGTTAAAACGTGCACCTGCCAATTTAAGTAATTAAATAAATTCAAACGTCTTTCCGTTAGCATCTCGCGGTGAGCCAATGGTCAAAACAGTCGCACTCTTTTTTTTTCATACTTTCATTTACAACTTTGCCTCAAAGCTTCGGGTTCGATCCTCATACTTATCTACCAAAACATTTTTTTTTATTTTAACCCCCCCCTTGAGCTTTGATATACCCAAAACCACACACAACTCCAAACACCCGGGCAACGCCGGGTACCCCTCGCTAGTGTGAATATAAATCAACAAATCACTTCCTTACAAGTGTGTTTTTTCCGTTTGAAAAACATATGTGCACATTCCAAGTTGTGTGTTTATGATAATCGGGGAAAAATAACCATTTTATAGTTAAGTTTTTAGTCATTTATAAAGAATCGGAATCAGTGATTGTATCGGAATTGGGAATTTAGTACGAAATCGGTAATTGTATCAGAATCAAGAAAAATATAAGATCCGTCCCATCACTACTATTCAAGACTAAGTTCCATAGGTGTATCCTTACAATAATACATTCCCCTACTTTTTAACACTTTATATTAAGTTTAAAAATCAGTAAATATTTGAACTGAATAAATATCGCTTGTAATGTTATTAGTATTACTAGCACTGGCAGATTAAGTTTTAAAGTAAAAAAAAAACCGAGACTTACGTAACAATCACATTGACAACGGTTTTCGCCATATCAACGAAGTCAAGCAACGCTGAGCTTGACCAGTAGCAGATGGGTGACCATTTGGTAAGGCGAGGCGCTGTATATACCGCGAGGTAAACTATCAGTTTGAGAAACTTTCGCGATCTATCTTTCTGTCGAGTGTAGATGAGACTCGTAAACAGTTGTAAGCACCTCATCCAGTGATGGCGTCACGAAAAAGTACCCTTGATAATCCTGGCGAAGTATCAAGGATTCAGCTATCGAAAGGATTTGAATTACACTACAAACTCGTTTAGATAGTACAATCTCAGCTGCGACCGGACTGAGTGGATCAAGGAGCTAAATTTCGTGTCTCGAGCGATTCCTATTATAAAAAGTAAATTAATAAATCTATTATGGATGCCTTCTTAGGGGTTAGATATTTGAAAATTTGAAAATAGTTTACATTCTTACACAAATATACCTTCATATAATCTTTTACCGAGGTATCCTTAAGCAATCGTGTATTAAAAAAGATAAGGTTTTAAGTCGTGTAATACGAACTATATCGAAGGAATTTATGGTTAAATAGATATAAAAATGTCCATGTTTATCTCTTCTTCTATCTATCTTCTTCATCTTCTTCTATCTTCTATATAAATAAAATGAACTCATTTTTTCCCGTCTGATTGTGACATTAATAGGATTAAAAATCAAGATATTTCATGCAAATATAATATGCACAAACGGCAGAACAATATCTGAGGTGTGTTATAGGCTTATTATTTCTCAAATTCCTCGATAATCTTAGATTTCTATACTTTTTCTGCTGAGAAGTCACGACCAAAATCGGTTAAGATCAATGGAAGTGGTAAAATATTTTCTCTCTAATAAATTCCTCCCCCCCTGGCACCACTTAACACCGTTTGGGGATCGTTCACAAGGAACAGTTCAGAAGAGAACACCGGTTTGGCTTCGTAGTTCTTTCATGTGAAGTTATTTAAAATCACTAAACTAAGCTGCAGTGCTCTGTGGCGTAGTGGTTAGCGTGCTGGACAATTCACATTATATTTTCACGTTCGCGCCGACCTACCGTAGTCGTTTTTTTTTTCCTAAACAACTGGAATGGACTTTTCTTGCTGACCGAACTGTTAACGTTGCAGATGTTTTTTGTTTTTTTTTCACACTTTATTTTCCTACTTTTACTCATGACTCCGGGTTTGCTCCTTCCTACTTACCTACCATAACATTTTTTAAAACTCCCCCCCCGTCCCGGAAACAAACACTCGGGAAACGCCGGATACCCCCGCTAGTAAGTATATAAATCCCTCTTAGTTTAATGTCATGAAATACATTTAAGTAAACACTTCAAATTACGATTAAACAACTTTTTCAAAATTATAATTATGTATAAATACATCACATTATTGTTGTAGACATGTATTAGTTACTCTTAACACGGTAGCATATTAATCAGAACCAAATATCATTTCTCATCGTTTTATAAATTAAATAATTTGTAACGTATAGAAATTTAAAACAAAAAGATAGTTTAACAGACATATCTTTTCCTGCTAATGTTTTTTTTGATGTAAGTAAAACCGTACGTCTTTGAATAAAATGTTTTGCATTTATCATAATAAGAAGATAGATTAATAATATCTGAAAAGCTTAAGGTATAGTTAAATTTTTCTTACTGATGTATACAGTACAAAATGTCAATTGTTACTCAGACAGAAGTTTCCTATCATCTTTTATTACACAGAAATATGGCAAATATTCTCTTGATTATAATATGTCGTTATTCGCTTAAATAAAGTAACAGCGAATAGAATTTAGAATAAAAAAAAACGCTAGTAACTACCATTTATATATATATATATATATATATATATATATATATATATATATATATATATATATATATATATATGATACTAGCCTGGGTTTTTAGAGGTATGTGTTGAGCAAAAACAAACTAAAACGTAGTAGTAGGCAGACAGGCTCGAACTCATGCCGCTAAGAGGGAAAAGAATGTGAAAAAACGTGACTTATTTTCCGTGTGTCTATCGCCGAACCGAAAGAGGTGAAGGTTTTCATTAAGCAAGTGAATCGAAAAGAGTGGGATGATTTTCGAAAATATCGGTGAAAAAAGCGACCCTTCCTCGTCGAAAGCTGTGCAGCTGCGAGTAAAAGAATTAATGCTTAAAAGTAGGAGTGATATACTCTATATAATTGTACAGCTCAAATGACCTTTAACGAGTGTCGTCAATAAACAACCGATTTACGACTTCAGGTTGCGCATGCGTACATAAACAAATACCGCAACAATAAAACGTATTTTATACAGTGTACATTTTCAGCGTCCCTATTGTTTGTTTTTTTTTAAGTTTTCGCGTTTTAATTAGCCAAATAAACAAGTGCCCATACTTTCTGCATTTTTTACATCGTTCATTTCCGTATTACGTTTATTTTAACGCAATTTTCTTATAAATAAATCTACTTAAACCCGTTGACAACCATACGAGCATTTTACAACGGCTATTTTCCCACAGCCTTCCTTTTTTAATTCATTCCCATTTTAATACACCTTTCATGCAACACATCCATACATTTTCTTCTACACTAACAACATAAATAACCCCAAAAATATGTTTTATTTGCGTTACAAATAAATAATCAACTCGACATTAAACCTTATTGTTTTACTCTGTACCTTTTCAGCGTCTCAATTGTTTTTTTTTTTCCCGTTTACATTAAGATATATCAATTTGAATTAAATTTGAATTTAACTTTAAATACTATGGTATCTGTTCAGTGCACATTAACCTACAAGTATGGAACATTACTTATAATTCAATGGCTGTAAGTTTTTTTTTCAAAAATAAACACTTATAAACGACTCATAGACATCCATCTATATTATTTTTTCATTTTTTTATACTTTCATAGAAAGGTTTCTGTTATGTCATAAAAAAATGTTTCTTTACGTCACAAGTGCCACGCTCATACATAAACTCCATAGCTAATATAGCATACTGACCCAACGGGTAACGGCTAATCTAGTAGATAAGTAATAGACATATTCCAACATGGAATAACAGTATAATAATACTGTACAACACTTAAAAAGTACGGACTATTTGTGGGCATATTATATATGAACAATGGCATGGAAATCAATTTCGGAAGTAGTTGCAGTGTATTTGCAAAATTGTTAGTTTGGATACTTTTTCGGAGAAATATAGTCATGTGAGTATTGAGCATCGCAAAAGATTTCACCAGAATATTTCATAGATGAGGATATAATTTAACTGAATATTTACTCCCTGGCATTTTTTCAGAATTCTGCTGAAATATTCAAAAAGAGAATGACACCCAACACAAGACGGTAAAAATGCGATTGTTTTTTGTTAATGACCATTCTGCGCTTAATTATAAATTATAATTTTTAGAGCATGACAACGATGCCTAAACTAGAGAAAGTTAAGATTATTTCAGCTAAACACATCTTATGTAAAGCTTTTTAAAATATCCGTCTGAATGTATGGTGTATAATATATTTATATGAAGCATTATTTGGTTTTTAATTGTCAAATATTTATTACTTTCAGCAAATCTTTTATTCACATTACATTGTAAAAATGTTGTGGTTTAGGCGGTACTGAGTTGAACACAACTTTGTTGTGCCAATTTGAGTGCAAAGGGGTACATGAAAATTGTTGCATAATGTAAGGCTCCGAGATTGATGTAATCACCGAAATTGACGGAATATATTAATATATGTTTTAGTTAGGGGTTTTGAAATCTAAATACTCACACTGCTCTTCATTGTTCTATTTATTTCCAATAATCTTATGTGCATTTCCATTGGAAATAATTCAGAAGTTCCTCTTTAATCATATTCTGTTGCTAAAACTTTCATTTTTTTTCATTTTCTCTTGTAGCTTACATAATATTCCCCTATCTTACTTGAAAAAAATCTAAGTATATAACTGCTTGCAAATTCCTCTGTATTTAGATTACTTATATGACGATATTAATATCTTTACTATTCCGATTCAGATAAGTAGCTCTACTGATGCTGATACTTTATAAATTTCTAAATATTTTACAATGCAGTTCTTAATTTTCTGCGATTAATACACGTAATGCGTAAAATACACTTCTTTATCGAATTTAATTATACATTTAAATAATACTAATTATTTAAAATGAATAAATATAGTTGTTTTTTCAATTGTATCATTATTACCAGCAGTGATAGAATTTGTTTATATAAAATATGATGAAAAACGTTTTTTTGGCATGAGAAAATAGGCACGGAATCGTTTTTTTGGCATGAGAAAATAGGCACAGAATTTTCTCAATTCCGATACCAGTTCGATACCTGAAAATGTTCCATTTTTTATTCCGCTTCAGATACATCGTCCTAACACTTCTTTATGGATAATTTTATTAACAGAAAAGATGGCTATACATATTTTTATAAAACATGGTATAAAAGTAAATGGCCAACCAATGCTGCCTCAATTAAAAAAAAATATTTAATATTCATTATCCTTTCTCCTTCACTCTCTCACCACACACACTTATATAATAGAATTATATATATATATATATATATATATATATATATATATATATATATATATATATGACAGAGAGAGAGATAGATAGAGAGAGAGAGAGAGAGAGAAAGAGATTGGTGTAAAAGATGTGTACATATAAAATAAACCCGATCTTACTTCACTTTTTTAAATTTTTCATTGTTTTATTGCAGACAATCCGGGGGGCGTTATATGAAGTACAATGCTGATGAAGAACTCTTTAAGGTTGTTAAACTAATATCCACCAAACCTCGTAAATCGCAACACTAGTCTGATCTCTTATACACAGATGAAAATAGAGCCGTTTGTTATTCCGAAAACGCAAGCCAAATATCTTCAAACAAATTTACAATACCCTACTGCCATTAGTAAATAACTTCATATTGGCAAAACAAAAGTTTTAGTACAGCCAGAATTCCCCAGCATCTTACAAAACAAATATGCAGATGCCACATTTCTTGTGGAAATATATATTTTCCATACCTGGGAAGAATAATATGAGAATCTGTACGATTAAGAATAAAATAAAAAGTCTAAGTGCCTTCACCTACTATTCGGAAAACTAATAAAAGCTTTTTTCAAGATGAAATACTTCAATAAAACAAACCTCATGGTATACCACGCTGTAGTTATTATTCGCTTTTTTAAATTACTGAGACCTTAACTTTCTATCTGTGTAACTTCAATAAAATAGAACAATTCCATCAGCAAAAGTTCGAGATATAGTGAATATTACTAATATAATACGTATATAAGAAAAGCATATTCGAGAGCTCAAACACCTAGTGTATTGATCCCCCTTACGAGGTAAAGGCACCATTGGTTGTTGCGCGATTGGTTGGATTATAAGAGGTACTTTCGGTAGACACTTTAGTCACATCTAGCCGCAAAAAATTAAACAAGCAGCCGCTTTATACAACGATACAACCACCAAGTCCAAATCACCCTGAGATTTTCTGGATTTCGCACCTATACCTGGAATACAAGAGACAGGAACTGTCACCTGTAGCGCCGATCCATGATATCCGGTGCTAAAAATATGAACCAGGAGGAGAGGGCAGTGAAGATTAAGGGATAAGCGAGAAGTAATCAGGAGAACATCCTCACCAGTCGCAATTTTTTGCCTACTTTCTCAGAAGGAGGCAGATTCTACGCTCAGATTGGTTTAAGGAGTAATCTGCTATCAAAACTCTAAAAGAAGAAGCAATTAAAATTCCCGGATACGGGCAATCGGTCGAATGCATTCAAGAATAGTCTGAAAGTTGCCGAATTACATATTATATTAAGATTTTAAGTTAAGATTAAATAAACGTGGATTCCATGAACAAAGCTTCTTTCTTAGAACTGCACGCCTGTGGAACTGTTTCGTCTGCTTGCTTCCCACCGGACTACAACTTGGATGTCTTCAAGTCCAACGTAACAAATTCCTAATGAACCGCCCCCTTACGTAAACATTTCATCAAATCTCCACACTAACGTAATGTACTTGCAATAACACTTATCCCTGAGTGACTTCCGGGCCTTGATAAGTGGTGATCACTGTGTAAAAAACAAAAACAAACGATGTTACACTTTTTCCGACCGCTCACATCGGTCGTCTCCCCACATGAACCCCCACCTTATAGGTGCAACTCCGGTGTTTTGGGGTCACTTGTTGGGAAAGCGCCGTGTAGTTGTGAATTGGTTCACGCATTTGTAGTGGCAATGGTCTTGATGGTCGTGTTACTCTCAGGCTGCGTCCTGGGATCGGTCTTTATGGTTTCTGCCTGATCGGGTCTTGGTTATCAACCTTCATATCTGCCCTCTTTTTCGTTTGGTGTCGGTTCGACACATTTTTTTCTGCCATCACGAAGTTCCTTTTTTTCTGTAAATTTATCAACAGAGGAACTAGATTAAAGTTATTTTCCATGCACGTTTCAGTAAGAAAATAATCCTCTAGAAATAAAAATTTTGTTCGTAACGACACGGGAAGCGGATTTGGAATTCTATCGAGTCCGAAAATAAAGTTTTTAACACCGAATAAGAACCGGTGTTCCATTTTTGCCGACCCGTTTCATCGCTCATTCCTATTCTCTATATTACTTTATTTATTTATTCTAAAATTACGTGTGTTTACAAAAAAAAAGTTGTTACTCCTTTTTCTATATAACTGTTAATAGGCGTAAGCCTCATTTTCACTTAGCGTATGTAGACTCTTTAAGTCGGTAAATAACTCAGGGAACAACACGAATATTAACGTTCCGTGAATCATCTAAATTTAATCTGTGCGTGCAATTTACTTGCTTGTATTTACATAAAGACTCCGGTATTTCTATATTTTTCCTGTTCGTGCTAGTCTCATTGAGCTCTACGGATTTGTTAAATATTGACTGCGTTTGATCTACTAATCGCAACCATTAATAGTGTATAATGCTGTCTTCTAAATTTGACCCGCACTTTTAATATTTCAATGGTGTTGATTTTTGATGTTTTATATGCTCTGATCTCAATAATCTTTGTCGAAAAGATTCCACAACCTTTACTCTAGGCTGAGAAATTTTACACTTTCTAGGACGAATAATGTACAACACATACATTTAATAATTTTCATACCCTCTGTCGGGTAATGTATATATATATATATATATATATATATATATATATATATATATATATATATATATATATATATATATATATAACAATTTAACGGACTATCGACAGGTATTGTACAGCCTATATGAACTAAGTTCTATTCCCACCAAGGTCATCATAATTTTAAGAAATATAATTTCACAGTTAGAACATGAATCATTAGAATTTCCAAATAAAGACATACATACATTGTCACGGTTAGTGATTAGGAAACGCTTGCTTCAGCAGAAAGTTCGTCATTACTGTGTTTCTTATCTCACGACAACCACCTCCGATACTATAATTTTAAACGAAATTATATAATTTAAAGAATAAGACTCAGCAGATATAAAAGTATATTTTCTATGAATATCTTGTTTTACTTACTCATAAGGAAGTTAATTGTATGAACTTTAAGAATGTGGGTATACATCATTGTAACTTCTTCAGTAGTAAGTTCTCTGAGGTTTAATGCTAACTATATTTGGTATGAAGTAGTTTAAAACGGTCGAAAATAACAAGAAAATTAATCCATAAGAATAACAAAACAACATGGGAAATAAGACAAAACCAAATTAAAGCGAATGAAAAATAACTGGATAAAACAAAATGCATCGATAGCAAAAATAAACAATAATAATCACGCATAAAATAAAGGAAACTCAATGATACAGCTAAAAAAATGAAAAAAAAACACGAACACAAATCGATCAAGAAAAGACAACGATGTTTGCTCATAAAAATGTATTGTATTTACACAATCAGGTTTATAGACTTTTTAAGCAAAGATTAAATACAAATTTGAAAATTTAGACTATTTGATATATAATGGTGTACATAAAACTGCATCAAAATGGGGAATGTTACGTAAGTTAACATGAACGGCACCCATTTAAACGTTGGTATACGTTTCGTGTTTGCTTGTGGCGTTTCTTAAATATGTTACTAAATATTTATTAGTGTTCTTCATATTCCGGACCTATTTTATGTTTCTTGATCGTCTAATGTTCATTTGCCTGCAGGTGTGTGTGCCATATGTGTATATTGGACATACCTGTATCTTTTCTGCTCAATGAAAGTGGTTCATCCCGATTTCATCTTGTTCTTGGAACCTTTTAGACGAAACATAAACTCCAATACGATAATTGGTTTTCATATTTAATGTTTCACTTTCCAGGATGTCGGACAGAAGAATAAAAAGTGAGTTTATTGGCTCGTTGTCTTACCGGTCTATATTGAGAGATAGTTCAATCGCACTCAAGAGGGGAGGAGAGACAACCATAAGGCCCAACCGTTCTGCTTCAATTCGAAGTTCTAATTCTTCGATGATTTCCAGGTAACCGGGTCACGTGACTCACACGTAAGATACACGTACATCTGATCAGCTTACCACACCTTCCGGTTAACTTGGTCGATGATACAGATTTTTTATATTTTGATAGCTTTTATAAATATTCATCATATCCATCTCCTGTACATATCTCCAGTTAGATAGATAGTTAGATAGATAGATAGATAGATAGATAGCTCGATAGTTAAATTATTTATTTTTTCTACTCATTTCCTGAAAGGGTTACTCATCTGTTATTTACACACAATTTTGGTCTATGTAAACGCAAAAATTGTACACGTATATATTGTCAACTCATAAATCTGATCTTCTTGACGAACTAAAACTGCAAGGATCTATTTAACGGTACCATTAATACAGTCTTCGGTATAAGCTTGCAAAACAAGAGAACTCTAGCACGGTGGGTCAAAATAATAAAAACATATTATCATGTTACGTGCAGATACCAAATTTTCAAAAGATACATTTTTGGGTATACCTGAGGAATACCGAAAGTTTCATAGATCTAAATCTTATGCAAATAGAATACAAGATGAGAACAGAATTTCGAATAAGCCAAATACAACGATACCAAAATAATTATATATTTTTACAATACCATCAGTTGTTAGACTAATGCTAATCTGTTTTTTATATGATATAAACTGCATTCATGTGATTGTCCATACGTCGAATACACGTTTATTGTGTATCGTAAAATATTGTCGACCCAAAGCTGGAGTCTGTTTACATGTAACTATTGCGTGATATTAATCAGAGGACAAATCAACTCTTTACGGAAAGACACACAACAATATTTAGATTCCATTTACTTGTAAAAACGCTAATCATATATCCAATTTTATAAGCGATTAAAAAAAAAGACAAAAACATTTCTCAGCACGAATAACACTGGCATTTATAATAGATTCTGCAAAAACATATATTGCTCCTGGCTGTATTGCTCATCTGTTTGGGTAGTATTAACATCCTGAAGGATGAATTTGTTGCAGGTTCTTTCGGAATATATTTACATATATATATATATATATATATATATATATATATATATATATATATATATATATATATATATATATATAGATAGATATAGATATAGATATATATATATACACATATATATATATATGGATGTATTTATAAGTATGTATGTATATATGTCTGTATATATACAGATTTATCAATATGTATATATATATGTGTATATATATGTATATATTTATATATATATATATATGTGTCTGTATATATATGTCTGTATATATATATATCTGTATATATATATATATCTGTATATATATGCCTGTATATATATATATCTGTATATATATGTGTATGTATATATATATGCCTGTGTATATATATATATATATATATATATATATATCTGTATATATACATGTCTGTATATATATATATATATATATATATATATATATATATATATATCTGTATATATATATGTCTGTATATATATATATATCTGTACATATATGTATGTATATATATATATATATCTGTATATATATGTCTGTATATATATGTCTGTATATATATATATATATGTCTGTATATATATATCTGTATATATATGTCTGTATATATATATATATATCTGTATATATATATATGTCTGTATATATATGTCTGTATATATATATGTCTGTATATATATATATATATATATATATCTGTATATATATTTGTCTGTATATATATGTCTGTATATATATATATATATGTCTGTATATATATATATATATATATATATATATATATATATATATATATGCCTGTATATATATATATAAGTAGAATGATTGATAATTTGTCATAAAAATTAAAAATTAAAGATCGGTATCGCGAGGAAGAACAAACGAAATCAATAATTTGTACGATCGTTTCGCAAACGATGATTTTTTTTATTGAGATAGACAGTATGTTTGGACAATAATTTCATCATTTGTTTTTTTTTAAGCAAAATCTCCGTAACAGAAAAAATATTGTTTGTTTTTTTAAAGACACACACAAAAAAAAAAACTAGCATTTTTTTTTAGTAAGGCAGATGTATCTGAAAAATATTTAACATGTAAATGAAAATAGTTACATCCGCCTTACTTAAAAATGGTAGTTTTTTTGTGCCTTTAACAAAAGCCACCAATATTTTGCTGATGAGGAGACTCTTTAACAAATATCAAACGAAAAAATGTATGCCCAACACTTATTCCCTATCTCAATAAAAGAACATCGTTTCCGAAACGATCGTATAATATATTGATTGTGTTTCTTCTTCCTTGTGAAACTGATTTGAAATTTTTAATTGTTATTATAAATAAACAATCATCTTACTCAATATTAAAACAGCTCAAGGATATATATATATATATAATTATATGCCTATTGAGCTCATTTTTCAAGTTTTGCACTCATTTTAGCTACAGAGAATAAGAGAAATTGTACATAGATGTAGCAAAAAAAAATCGAAAGTGCATGCTAAATCCTATAATAGAAGTTCTTGTAATACGGCAGGTAAAAAGATATAACGAGAAGCTGGTAACAATCCAATATATATGCATACATACATACATACATACATACATACATACATACATACATACACACATATATATATATATATATATATATATATATATGTATATATATATATATATTCATAGTTTTTCTTTAGTTTAATTGGATATCCGGAAAATCTTTGATTATATCAATTTCGTAAAAAAATAGTTCATATATACGTTTCAAAGTTCAGTTCTAGTTTTCAATCAATTTGTGAATAAAATCATACATATATCTGTAGACAGGTAAATAGAATTACATTAATATTGAAATGATTAAATAAAATGAAAATGATTTAATAACAGAAGTGTTTATCAAAAAAAGGGAAAATAGTCTTTAAAAATCAGATTTATTTGTAAATCTTTAAAAATGAAGATTATATTTGTAAGTCAGCACAATTGAAAATGTGATAATGTTAAAATCGCAAAATTTAAATTCTATCACACCAACATATATATATATATATATATATATGTTTCTATCATATATATATATATATGTATGTATATATATATATATCATATACATTACATATATATATAATATACATTATATATATATTATATATATTATATATAAATATATATATTACATATATTTATATATAATATATATATTATATATATTATATATATTATATATAGTATATATAAATATATATATTACATATATTTATATATAATATATATATATATGATATATATTATACATATTATATTATATATTATATATATCATAAATATATAATATATATATATATATTATATATTATATATTATATATATATATATTATATATATCATTTACATATATTATATATATTATATATATATGTATATTATATTATATATATATTATATATATTATATATGTATATTATATATATATATTATATATGTATATTATATATATTATATATGTATATTATATATATATATTATATATGTATATTATATTATATATATTATATATGTATATTATGTTATATATATATAATTTATATGTATATTATATATATTATATATGTATATTATATATATTATATATGTATATTATATATTATATATGTATATATATATATTAAGTGTATATTATATATATATTATATACGTATATTATATATATTATATATGTATATTATATTATATATATATTTTGTATATTATATTATATATAATATATGTATATTATATTATATATATAATATATGTATATTATATTATATATATATATTATGTATATTATATTATATTATATATATTATATTATATATATTATATATGTATATTATATATATATTATGTGTATTATATATATATATATATATTATATGTATATTATATTATATATCTATCTATATAATACTAAAAGTCTATGGATCTTGTATGTTTGCAATCAGATTTCCGGTTTTCAACATCCGGTTGTGCATGCGTAAATAGCAACTTCTTCAATCCGTTATTCCAATTCCGGAATTTTTATATCGCTTTTCATACAAACAATTTCATTTAATTTGATCAAATAGTTATTTATATATACAAATAATACATAGATTCATAGATAGTTATAATATATATTATAAAATCTATTTATCTATGAATCTATTAATAATATGAAATATTACCCTATACAATTTATGGAAAGAAAACACCTCTCACTTTCCCTCTAATAGATTTCAACACTCCTACTCCCTCTGTTTTCGTTACGTACGCGAGAAATAGTTACGTGTATGTGTGAGAGAGGGAAAAAGAGAGCGATGTAAAACTGGATAGAGTTATCCCCCTTAACTAATGCAGACCTTTTTACTAGAGGGCGTTATTACAAAAAAAATTCTTTTTCTTCTTCCCATGTTTTTTAAAGTCGTCTGCTTACATTTTCAAACGGAAAGATGAATCGGTAAATGCACACATTTCTATTACATTAAATAGTGTTTTCCTTTACACAATGGGTACTGAATGTTTGCTTAAATTAAATGAAAAAAGTTACATTTTATTTTCATTTTCTATTTAAAAAGCCATTATTAACATGTGGAGAGTGTTTTTATTATTATTCTGTACTTTCAACTAACAATTTCATTTAAAAGATGATATATCAAAATTTGAATTTAACTATAATAAGGATTATGATACCTGTTCAGTGCTTATTTACCTATAAGGATGACCAACCACTTATAATTCAGTAACTGTAATTTAAAAAAAAATAACAATTATAATAAACAGAACGACTCATAGAAATCTATCTATATTCTTTTTTCATTTTAATATACTTTCATAGAAATGCTTCTGTTATGTAAAAAAAAAACTATTTTCTTTATGCCACAAGTGTCACGCTCATACATGAATTCCATAGCTAATATAACGTACTGACCCAACGGGTCACGGGTGGTCTAGTATATTATATATATGTGCTATATATATCATATATTTATTATATATATTATATATATAGTACATATATTAAATATATCATATATATTATATATCATATATATTATATATATATATTATGTATTTATTATATATATTATATATAGTATATATATATATTATATATCATATATATTGTATATATATATCATATATATTATATATATATCATATATATTATATATATATATCATATATATTATATATATAGTAAATATATAATATACATATTATATATATTATATATATAGTATATATAATATATATATAGTAAAATATATATATATGTATTATATATATTATATATATTATATATATTATATGTATATTATAAATATATATATATTATATATATTTTATATATATTATATATATGTTATATATATATTATAAATATATATTATATATATATTATATATAAAATATGCATAAATATTATATATATATTATGTATATATGTTATGTATATATATATTATATATATTATATATATATACACTTGTGCCCGATATTATTCATACCCCCCTTGAAAATTGAGTTTATTAGGTGTAACTTTTGTAAGAATTTATTGTTTACGTCCATATTGATACATATTCTTAATAAACCTCTTCTGATCATTTTCGTCATTTTAAAATCTCGGGATACTTGTAATAAAAGAAATATACAGCTATTTATAAAATCTGCAATGTTCAAAAATAATCATACCCCCTTATTTTTTCAGTATTAATCGAGTTTCTGACTGTTTGTTTTCTGTTTGATTCTTATTTTGAATGCTTTTATACAACCTTTGATTAATTTCATTTCGTTTTTTGCATTTTTCAGAAATTAAAATGATATCAACTGAAAACCAATAAAAGAATAAAAATTATTAGAATGGGGAAGAAAAAAGAGCTTAGTAATGATCTTAGGACTAAAATTGTGAATTCACATAAGGATGGTTTAGGTTACAAGTCAATTTCCAAGAAATTTGAGGTCCCTACAGCAACAGTACAGAGCATCATCAAAAAATTCCAGAGCCACCACACAACAAACAACTTGATTGGTAGAGGAAGGAAAAGGAAACTGTCTGCTAGAGCCACCAGGAATATTGTAAGAAGTTTTAATGCAAATCCAACCACCACTAATAAGGACATTTTAGAAAATCTGGAGTCTTCTGGCATAAAAATATCAAGGCAAACATTGCAAAGGACTCTGCATGAAAATGGTCTGAAAGGAAGAAGACCAAGAAGGACTCCATTGCACACCGGAAAACACCTTGCAGCACGTCTAAAGTTTGCTAGGACCCATGTGAATTCTCCAGAGTCCGTTTTCTCAAGTATTTTGTGGACTGACGAAACAAAAATTGAATTGTTTGGCCATATGGATGCTTCTTACGTTTGAAGGAAGAAAGGAGAAGCTTACAACCCAAAGAACACCATACCCACGGTGAAACATGGTGGTGATAGCCTAATGTTTTGGGGCTCCTTTTCGGCTAGTGGCCCAGGTAGTTTGGTCAAGATAGATGGAACCATGAAGAAGGAGCAATATTTGGAGATACTCCAGAAAAGCATTAGACAGGATGCGGAGAAGCTCCATTTAGGACCAAACTGGGTCCTTCAACAGGATAATGATCCAAAACATACTGCCAAAATAGTCAAGAAATGGTTTGAGGATAATCAAATTAATGTTTTGGAATGGCCTAGCCAGAGTCCCGACCTGAACCCTATCGAAAACCTCTGGCACATATTGAAAACTGAGGTTAAAAAGCGGAAACCTAGAAATTTGAGGGATTTGGAGAACTACTGCATTGAAGAATGGTCAAAAATCAGTGTTGATGCTTGTAAAAACCTTGTTGATAAATATCCCAAACGGTTACAGGCAGTTATTAAGAATAAAGGACATGCTATTGACTATTAGTAAGAGAGGTATGAATAATTTTGAACTAGTGCCATTATTGTTTTTCTTTGTATAATGTTTCAAACTTGCATAATTTATTTATTTGTTGAGTTTAAATTAAATGCTTATGCTTGATTTATTGTTTGAAACCCCCTTTAATATTGTCTACCTTCTGGTTTGAGCAATATTCTTATAGAAATCTCAAAGATCCGATGGGTATGAATAATATCGGGCACAAGTGTATATATATATATTATATGTATATATATATATCCTTTAGAGTTTAGTTTCCTAGAAGACAATTCCAACGAAAAAACATGTGTCTACAAAAATCGTGACCAATATATATATATAAATAATTATTTCTACAATCCAACACCGTCGCTGATACCAGACGACCTAGATGCTTCTTACTCAGTTGGGCTCATGAGTAGAACATATAAGCATTGGAAGAGAATCATCAAGTAAAGTGTTAGCACATATAAAAGAGAAAGTTGTCATTATTTTCTCACTATTAAGCCAGTTTCTACTCTCGCGTTGCATCGTAATATTTCCCAACAAAAAATGTTTGACTCTTATTGCTTATAATGATCAGAACGAGTCTGTTACGAGTGTACGTAAAATCCTCATTACCCTTACCTTATTCCAAATATTTAACAGACAGGAGATACTAGTTCAATTTTCATCTTCTATGGATTGTAAAAAGATCTGTGAACTTAAGTTTTCTCTCACAAGCAGCCGCGTTCTGGGGCAGCTTGAGGTGGTTCCATGTATAATGATGCATGTTTTGGTCTAAGAATTTACAACTTATATACGTACAATCTGTATTCTCGCTGAAATTACAAGTAAACGGCTGAACTAATAGAATACACATCTTGCTGTATTCAGACTTAACGAGATTTGGATTATATACATACTGGCATCTATTATGCATAACTTTACTTACCGCACGATAGCAGTATAAAAGTAAAGTATATTTCCATTTTTCTTCAAACATACACATGAACACAAACGCACATATATATATATATAAATATATATATATATATTGCGTAAATCTAGGTAGCATTCTTTCATTTAAACAGACATTTGATAAAGATAACTGAAAGCTTCTCTTTTTGTAATATCCTTTTTCATTTTTTCAGTTTTCTGTATTCTGCTTTTGTATACCCGTCGAAGGTATGGGTGTATGTTCCAAGGAGGTGTCTTTCTCAAAGTGTCTGCGTTTTTTTAAAACTTTTAGCTTCTCGTGTACTCACTTACACATATTCAGGAATTTGTGTGAGAGGTTCGGTTTGTATTATGAATAGATTCATTTAAATAGCTGTTGGTTTTTAGATTTAAGCAAAAACTCCTAAAATGAATGCACGCTGGTAGTGTAATAATCATTGATGATGTAAATTTGTTAGAATTTGATCATAGGAATAGCTCAACAAGACCTTTTTCACGATGGATTTTAAGGCTACTGTATTGTATCTTAACAAGGGCGTGCATTTTAACGATGGGAAGTGGTTATTTGTTTCATCATTTCCTGAAGGTAAAAGCTTCCTGTCACAGTGTGGGCCCTCGAACCATACAATTGCATAGGACTTAGGACTACTATCCAATCATGGCTGACGGAACGAGATGATGCTAACTAGGTGACGTTAATAAAGATTTAGTTCGAAATTCCGTTCATATTCGCGAGTTTATCAGAAACAAGATACACCTGAAGAAGATTTCATTAAGCTAAACGTTGTTAAAATGGTACTCGACGTGAAACTAAAGAACAGGAATATAAGAATTTACTTTTTGTATTCATGAAATGCATGTGAGTAAAAGGAACGTATTTTCTATTTACTTGCCTTCCAGCCAAAGTTGAACACAAGACAGTATATAATGTGGGGGAATTTATATTAGCTTCAATCTCATAATTTAGCACACTTTCATTGGTAATAAGAAACAATCAACGTACACGATTTAATTTTATCGTGCTTCTATATATGGAAATGTAAGCGTTAAAAACTACTGATCTAATGACAATATTATCAAACGAATTCAACATAGAAACGTAGGACGCACAATCCTCATGCATTCCCTTAAAGTGTCATACCCTGGTAGATCATCTAAGCTGGCAAGCTAAACCTCATGAAAGTGCAAGGTACCTCAAACAAGTATCTAACTTTTTGTGTATGAGCACTTTTATTTATAGTACACACATCAAGCTCTAGTCCCCTTCGAAGTAATCTCCTCTGGCTGCAATGCTTACCGTTCCAACAACTTCTGGAATGCCACATGGAAATCCTCTTCTGTGTGCGTGTCAATGACTCTAATTTCAGCCTCTTTCATCTCATCGATTCTCTCATAACGACATCCTCAAAGGTTTTCCTTGGGCTTAAGGAATAACTAAAAGTCACAGGGAGCAAAATCTGGACTATAGAGAGAGTGAGGAACTGTCTTGATGCCCATCTTATTCAAATAGAGTGTGACAAGGATAGATCACACTTGGGACAAACTTTGCGCAAATCTTCCGCATCTTCAGTTCACTGTTAATTGTGTATAGATCCCATACTGACATCAAATTGTGCAATTATTTTCTCTATAGACACACGATGGTCCTTACCCCTTAAAGTCTTTATTTGGCCGATCAACTCTACTGGTCTGACTTCCTTACTACTCCTACACTTCTCATCACCACTCAGACTCCCTGCCGTCTTAAATCTCTTACACAACTCAAAAACTGATGCACGATTTATGCAAGATGGTCCAAAAACAGTCTGAATCATTCCATACGTTTCGGGGCCTTAGTACAGCACGTTCCACCTTGGCTTCTAACTTGCTTGCGCAGTTTAGGTGTAGTATATGTTGCGCGTCAGATAAACACCCTCTACTGCTTATTTCCAGTAGAGCAAACCGGCGACGACTGACAGCAGAGGAGAACGCAGCTTCTGGCGAAAAGTAATCTCAGTGAGGTAAACATTCACCTTATGTAAACTAATACGCCTTTTCTTTCTGGATGAGGTTCCAACTTTGATAAATTAGAAACCTATGAAGTGAATTTTGGACAATCTTGAAATCAATCTAACATTGGTTTTTGAGTGGAAGAAGGTATTCAGGGAAGCAGGGAGTCTGTGAGGTATAATGAGATGTGTGGGAAAAGTAAAGAAGTAAAAACACTAGAGGTATTTCAAATGAAGTATTTCATGGATAAGGACCGTTGTGAGGCAATGCATCCATGGTTTGGTTTCAGTGTGAGAAATGTACACATAGTTGTTCGCGAGGAAGTGAAGATGCAGCAGATTTGTGAAAATGCACTAGTCAAAATTTCCATCCTTGTCACAAATTATTTGACCAAAATAGGCTTCAAAACAATTTCTTACGCGTTTTTCTGTGCAAGGAAGCAAGACATGTAAAAGGATTAGTTGAGGATTTTAGAAAGAGCAGGAGCTACCTAACGGAAACATTAATTTATCAGTATACAATTAATGAGATCAGGTCAACGCGTCTTGAAGATATCTATATTTGTTTTACTATATCACCTATTTAAGATATTTTGTTATGTAAATGGGAAGTCTCTGATGAACTAGTTTGTTCGTTTTTAGGAGAAGTTGAATACGAATAGCCGGATAAGCAGTTTAGACTCATATGTTGCGTTCCAAGCGACATTATGTTGTTGGACAGTGTGACATTTTTCTTAATTGAGAAACACCACTCATGAAAGCCCGTAAGTAATTCTAGGATAAGATTTCATGGATATAAATTGATAGTGTACTTATCGTTATAGGCGTACATAGGGTAGAGTTTGATTAGTTATTGGGGACGGCTCAACAATAACTTGTTTATATTGGATTTAAAAGCTATCATGTTTTATTCAACCGAGAAGCAGGCCAACGGAACAGTGTTCTACAGACGGTAAATTCCGGGACAGAATGTATATTTTGATTTCTGATTATTACTACCCCATTCTATATTTCCAGAAATCACCAGTTTCTAATTTCTACAAAGCATATTGTCGGAATGAATGCCGCTTTTGCGTAATGGCAGCTGCACAATCAAAGTGAATATTTAAGGCGTGGCATAAGACTTCAATTTCGGCACATATCCTTCAATGGATAATTGGTATATTATTCCGAAGAATGATGAAATTTATTTATCTATGGGATCTCTGGATTGATTTAATATGGTTTATAAATAGGTTATTTTAAGTATCTTGGCATGTTTCGCAATTGCCTTCAACTTGGTCGATAATGTAGACTAATGTCTATAAATATCACAATGTGATCGCTATTTCCGATCGTCCCATGGAAGTGTGTTACAGAATCTATAGATACTTTAATAAGGAATAGATTTTAAATAAATATTTATAATTTTTACGCACAGGAAAGCGGGGTCGTGCATACTTGTATAAAGGAAATTACGTGTAAATAAAACCATGAGTACTAACACAAGCTACGTATGAACAACGCAGAAAATGAAGCCAACTACTGCTGGTGACATTACAACCGCGAAATACATTTGTCCAGCGTTAGTTTCTACTATGAATGCTGATGGTTTTCTGTAAGTGATGTGGTAAATCAGAACATAGTCCAGAGTGGTACGATAAAACAAACAACACTACAGATTTATTTTAAACCTTTTATGAATACACTTAATTCAGGTAACTTAATCATGTAATAGAGCTGGTATCGATTAAGTGTAACTGCCAGCAGCGCCAATCAACGCCTGGATAGAGGTTTAGAACAAGGAGCATGCCTTTTCCACAAGTGTCGGCGGGAGATCGGCGAATTCTGTGCAAATGCTAATAATCAGGCTTGCTTTGGTGTTTTGGGAGGTCATGTTTGTGATGTTTTTTTATGTATGGTTAAAAAATGTAGTCAAGCACATTCCGGTGGAAGT
The DNA here is from genome assembly GCF_053919585.1 of Euprymna scolopes. Classification (NCBI taxonomy): domain Eukaryota; kingdom Metazoa; phylum Mollusca; class Cephalopoda; order Sepiida; family Sepiolidae; genus Euprymna; species Euprymna scolopes. The sequence continues at coordinate 49,318,247 of NC_136520.1, forward strand.
GAGGACGTAGAGGTTCAGTGCGAGAAGGAACAAAATCTTAGCACTCCTTCTGAACCCAAGCTTAGATTCTTTTGGACTTGTGGGCCAGCGCCGTCTGGTGGCAAGGTCAGATACTGCCAGCGGCAAGGTGATTGCATTAAGGGATCACTTGACTCTTAAAGACATCCAGGTACATTGTATGTTAATTCTAAGCCAATTTCGAAGTATGAAGTGCTTGATGTTCTCCTCACATCAAACATCACCAAGGATAATAACGGTGGCTGAAAACGTTGTTGAGTTGTGCCCTCAAGCGTTGAACCGTCCTGATAGGCATATTGAGAGTGCTGTCAATGGTCATGTAATGAGTTGGGTCAGTAGCGAGTTGGACAGCGGCGCATCTCAGATGTCGCACGTTGAACATTCTGTTAATTTATGATATAATAGAAGGTTCCTATCGCTCTTAGGATTCGTACACAATCATCAAACAGAAATTAAATCATGTCGTCTTTTCTGCAGCAACAATTTTATCGCTCTAATTTGCGCAGAATTTTGGAAAAATGGTATTTTCATAACCGCCCGTAATTATAGTAATACGCGAGTTATTCAGTTCACTTCATAATAACGTATAAAGATAAAAGTTTAGGTTTAATATTTACTATATATATATATATATATATATGTATATATATATATATATATGATGATTGCAACGTCTTGTCAGACGAGTACCACTCCCTCAGACATTTAAAATCCATGATTCCAAATGTCTGAGGGAGTATCTATACACATATGATGTTGCAGAGTCTTAGCTTTGTACGACAGCTAAGTCTCTCTCTCGGTTTAAAATGTTGAGATCCAGCAACAAGCAAGAGCAAGATAGCAAGCAAAAAATTAAACTGCAGACCAGCTTAATGCGGGCACTGGTCTTCCGCGTTATGTTTTTTTTAAATCAGAGATTTGCTTCTCCTAGAAAGGTTGCCTTCATCACGGATTACGGGAGCCCTCTCTATCCCAATAAACATATACACACACAAATATACACGGTGCTAGTTGGCCGTTGACCCAGAAAAAGAGTTCATTCGCCCTTTGGAAGGTCTTGTTTTTAATCATTCAGGGAGACTAGCCGCCCTCCTCACCAAACAAGTCTGGTGGGGGAGCCAGCTTAGTCGCCGGTGACCCGACCATGAGGCAGGTAGTACTGGGTTACATGGTACCAGTAGCATATGACATGACATATATATATATATATATATATATATATATATACTTGTTTATTGTTATATAAACATGCTCACATCCCGCTGCTACAAATAGCCACTTGTTTCAATCAAACAACAGATATCATCAGGCAGCGACTTGACTATTCAAAAGTTCAATGAATAATAATAGATTATTCATTGAACTTTTGAATAGTCAAGTCGCTGCCTGATGATATCTGTTGTTTGATTGAAACAAGTGGCTATTTGTAGCAGCGGGATGTGAGCATGTTTATATAACAATAAACAAGTATTATCAGCTCTTTTTATTGAGCACTATCTAACAACCTCGTTGAATTCATTAGTCCATTACTTTTGAATATAAAAAAACCCCGTATATATATATATATATATATATATATATATATATATATATATATATATATATATATATATATATATATATATATACACATATATATATACACATCAGCAGGAGTAGTAAATACGCTTAAATATTATAATTTGATTAATGACGATTTCGTATTTATTTTTATACTAGCCTGGGAGCCCGGTGTTGCCCGACTGTTGGGAGGTGTGGGTTGAGCAAAATATTAAAAAAAAAAGGTTAAAAAAGTGGTAGTAGGCAGGCAGTTTGAAGCTGTACCGCAAAGAAGAAACAGAACGCGAAAAAAAACACAACAAAAAACGTGACGTCTTTCCGTTGCATCCTTCGCCACACATGAAGTGACATGGGTTTAAATTAAGACTAGTTGATCGAAAAAAGGATGATTTTCGAAAATATTCTGGAAAAAGTGACCCATCCTTGTAGAAAAGTGTCCAGTTGAGAGTGAACGCATTAATGTTTTTAGCCGAGTTTTCCATATTTGTCGTCCGATTAGTGGTGCTTAAAAACGATACCTATTTCATGAAAATCCGTCCCCTCTATCGAAAATTTTAGGCATAAATGATGACTGCAACGGCTTGTCAGACAAGTGCCACTCCCTCAGACATATAAAATCAATGAGCCCAAATCATCGAGCAAAACACACACTATTCTAACAAAACTCTACTGTTTAACCAATGTTATTGTTAATGTTTATGTCACTTGCTAATGTGACAGATAAAAGTACCAAGTCACATTATTAAGCATTTTATTTATGTTACGTATTATGTTATTATTACAATGATGAATGTAGATTCTTTTGCATTCATGTTAAGAAGGATCAGAGTATTAAGAGTGTTCATGGAAGTAAGAGATCTTTGAGGTTCATGTGAAAGTGTTCATGTTGTGAGATATGGAGACATTAACAGGTGTATATAAATGAAAGAGTTTATAATTGAGAGAGAGAGTAGATATAATTACGCTTTGAGATGGGATTTATTATATAGATTGATAGACCGATAGGTTGGCATTTATACCGATAGATTGCGAGGTTGGCATTTGTGCTTTGACAGTTTGTATGCACGGGAGTGTTTATATAACATAAATAGAATGACACATATGCTTTCTAAACATATATTTCTTAGATGATGAATTTCAGATAGTTCTTATATATGAATTTACAATGCCTTTTTCATGTAATGATGGGCACAGGAGACGGCAGTTATAAAAACATGATGAGCATTTATTCTTCCACTTGATCGGTCAATGGCTTGCATCCAGGAATTCAAAGTTACTTCTTACATTTTCTTTTTCTGTTTAAAACCCTCCCGCTTCCAGTCGGGCCAAGATTCGAACTGGTCGGACTCTTGTCTAACTCTCTGACTCTCTGCCTCCCTTCTGGCTTCTCTTCCTAACTAACTAACTCTCAAATCCATGCATGTCCGGCCAACGTGAGCACAACTCACGTACCATCAACACGCGTGACCTGCAAACTTCGAAACATTCTGATTTCGCATTTTCCTTTGTTGTTCTCACAAACGAATTCAACCTACATATCTAACTCATTTAACCCATTTTTTATTATCCAACATTCTTTCTACAGTGACAGATTCCAGCCAAAATTATATTTATTATTTATTTTATCAGAATCAACAATTTACTGGACATTCCATTTAAAACCTATTGTTCTTTAAAACATATCTCCAGGGTTCGATTCTCGTTTTCTCTAATTTTATTGTCATTTACTAATTCTCTTTATTTTTACTTACATGAAAAAGGGTATAAGCATTTTTCATGTAACATTTATACGATGATCGATAGATGTAGACAAAAAAGCCCATTACAATTCAACTGATTTCAGAGAAAACAAGTAATGCAATGCTTTGTTTTATTTCCCCATGAAAATTTTTCATTTGGAATAGAAGAATATGATAAACCTGGAGTGAGATGAACTAAATTTGGTCATTAAGTAAATTAGTATTTAATACAAAAGTGATAGAGCTATAAATGGCACCAAATATATGAGAGCAGAGAAAATTGTATTTAAATATTAAAAAACACATTATTTTTTTTACTCATTCGGGAAATGATAATCAGCCAAAATAAAGTAATTAAAACCCAATGATCTACTTTAAAGCACTACACTGCACAAATTTAATAAATTCTGAAGGAAATGAATTTGAACGCCACCATTCACATTAGATATTTCCGATAATCAATTACAAAATGGAGTATCATTTTTAAAATTCTAACTTGCAAGATTTCTCCTCACACTCAGTAAATTAAGTACCAAATGTTTACCTATCAGTGTATGTTTTGATGCAAGGCACCAGAACATATTAGCAAATTTTATGTACCGAGAATTGAAACATATCTGTTCATCAATATATCAATATATAATATTACTGGACTTCATACTGTTAACATTATAAAACAATTAATTGTTCGTACATCTTTTAAAACTATTTATTAATACCCGGAAAATATATCCATATATACAACTATTGCAGCTTGAAAATTAGCATTTAAAAATCGGAAAACGAACGGCGAGGACAGATGGTGATTCAATTTCTAATCTAACATCAGAAATTTGCTTCTCCTAGAAAGGTTGCCTTCACCACGGCTTACGGGAGCCCTCTCTTCCCCAATACACATATACACACCCAAATATACACGGTGCTAGTTGGCCGTTGACCAAGAAAAAGAGTTCATTCGCCCTTTGGAAGGTCTCGTTTTTAATCCTTCAGGGAGACTAGCCACCCTCCTCACCAAACAAATCTGGTGGGGGAGCCAGTTTAGTCGCCGGTGACCCGACCATGAGTCAGGAAGTACTGGGTTACATGGTACCAGTAGCATATGACATGACCTGACAATACATATATATATACATATATACATATATACATATATATGCATATATATACATATATACATATATATGCATATATATATACATATATACATATATATGCATATATATATGCACATATATACATATATATGCATATATATATGCACATATATACATATATATGCATATATATATGCACATATATACATATATATGCATATATATATACATATATATGCATATATATACATATATATGCATATATATACATATATATGCATATATACATATCTACGCATATATACATATCTACATATATACATATATACACACCCATATACATATATATACACAAAGATATACATATATATACACATATGTACATGTATATATATATGTATATTCATGTATATATACATATATATATGCATATACATATATACATATTCATATATACATATTCATATATACATATATACATATTCATATATACATATATATATACATATATACATATTCATATATACATATATACATATTCATATATACATATATACATATTCATATATACATATATACATATTCATATATACATATATACATATTCATATATACATATATACATATTCATATATACATATATACATATTCATATATACATATATACATATTCATATATACATATATACATATTCATATATACATATATACATATATACATACTCATATATACATATATACATACTCATATATACATATATACATACTCATATATACATATATACATACTCATATATACATATATACATACTCATATATACATACTCATATATACACATATACATATTCATATATACATACTCATATATACAAATATACATATTCATATATACATATATACATATTCATATATACATATATACATATTCATATATACATATATACATATTCATATATACATATATACATATTCATATATACATATATACATATTCATATATACATATTCACATATATATATATACATATTCATATATACATATTCACATATATATATATACATATTCATATATACATATATACATATTAATATATACATATATACATATTCATATATACACATTCACATATATATATATACATATTCATATATACCTATTCACATATATATATACATATTCATATATACCTATTCACATATATATATACATATTCATATATACATATTCATATATATATATATATATATATATATATATATAATGGTTTTTACGTAGTGTTTCATGCATTCGCAATAATCAGCGCAGTTAGTTATAATTAGTGTAAACCGGAAGTTGCGAAAACAACTACAAAACTTTCTTTTGACTCCATGAACTATGGCTTAAAATATGGACCTTGATGTGTTGCCCCGAGATTATGTATAATGTGTATATGTATTTTGTGCGTATCTTTTCTCCATAATCCTCTATCTTTTCGGATGTACTTCTCAAACTTTTATACAAAGACATAGAGATTTTTACGTTATCGAATCGCTTCCCATTCTCCTATCTCCTTGTTACAGAACTATTCAACTATGTTTCTTTGTTTCTTTCGGCAGACCTATTCCACTATATATTTCTTCCATCTCATATTTTTCTTATTATTTATATATTTTATAGCTGTTGATACACATTTTCTTAACAACTTTTCCCTATCACTTTCAAGGTGTTTGTTGTTTGTTTTTCGTATGCCTGTTATATGTAATCAATACATATTCTTTGTAACTATGTATCACCTTATGGTCTCGTACTTACTGAATACTCCGTATATTTCTTCCAATAAATCTCTATCCCTCTAGTGTAGCAGCTATATGTATTCCTCTGTAGGTAACGTTACACACGTACACCTATCATGGTGTAGCTGAGTAGATTGCAAATGGAAGAAGACAAATAATTAATCCACCAGTTTTTTTCTCTAACAACGATATTTATTTCCCGAAAAATAGTGATCTCGAGCATGCTCGTCTTCTCTGACGTTTTAATGTTATCATCTTCTGTAACGTATTTTATTTTCCTTTTTATAGTATTTTTCTTTATCGGTGACGGCAATATGTATGCATTTGCATACACTCATCCGTGCTCAGTAAAAATTATATAAAACAGAATATAACCACTATTTAGTAATGTATCATGAATAAAGAAAACAGAGTTAAACCAGTCTTTAAACGATATTGTCATATCTTATTATAAAATCTATAGAACAAAAGTCAATATATCCGTTATCAAGTCATTTGCCATATAGCATTTTCGCAGGAAAATGAATAGAATTTCGCCTGAGGCCATTACTCTTGAGTAAACATTGGAATACGACAGCACATCGGACTACAGAAATAGGAATAAATAATAGGATGAATTTGTAAAGATAATTACGATATAACGATGGACATAAGTGGTAATCAAAAACAAATATTTGTGTAATTATCGCCTCATTGCGAATGCGAGCAAAGAAAACTATCCACATTATATATTTTTTTTCTAAATCAAATGACACGATCATGTTTATTTATGAGGGAGATATGTTAAAAAGATAAAGCAAAACTAGTCGAATTTTTCGTCTTCGAATAGAGAATAAGAACGCTGAAGCAAAAAAACTAGTTCATATGAATATGACCACTGTTTACCTCGTAACCAACTGTTCAACTATATCTTGATTTCGTCGTCTTGCGTTATTCACCAGACCACTCGGAATGCACAAAAGAATAAAACAGAATGAGATTTGTATTAATCTTATTTTGGCGGATATGCATAGTCTGTCTGAATGTTGCAATTACGCTAGGGTTGCAGTTTTTTTTCATATATACCTAAAGGTGATAAGCATTAGCCTCTTAAAGCTGTTTCATAGATATTATCTATTTAAAACTAAATATTAAAAAATAGTTTTGCATTGAGGTACCAGGGCTTTATGCTCACGCAATCATCAGTATAATAATTAATAATTACTGCTGATCTTAAACTCTTTAAATAACACTTATTTCATATTATATGCCGGCACCGTACACCTAGGCCAACTCTCTCTCTCTCTCTCTCTCTCTCTCTCTCTCTCTCTCTCTCTCTCTCACACACACACACACACATATATATGTGTGCGTGTGTGTGTTTCCTTTTTTAAAATGTAATATGTTTTTAACTCTTTTTCAAAATGTCTTTTGACATGTTTTATTAATCATTTGTTCATTCATATATATATATATATATATATATATATATATATATATATATATATATATATATACATATATATATATATATATTATGATTAAGTTAATAAAAATCTATTTTTTAGAAGCACGGCGAAAATGAAATTAAATACAGGACGCTTGAAATATCAGACACCCGCAGCATTCTTATTTTTTAATAGATGTTATGTATTCAAAAAGTATAATTTTAAGCTCATAGAAAAGCCTTAATAAGGAAAATTGTAGACAATACTGTGTTCTTACTTGACATGATTGTGTTTGGCGCAATTTGTCGTTGTCGACTAGGGACGTTATATTGTCTAGTTCAGTGTGTACGCGGCTGATAATGCGCACAAGTGTTAAAATTAATAGCCATGCAATGTTTAGATCACAATTAAAATGAAATTCAAAACAGGACGGTTTGTAGATCAGACAGGGGTATTTATTTTTATTAGATATTTAAAATTTCGACTCATACAAAAGCTTTCATCAGGAAAGTTTAAACGGTACTTTTTTCTAAATGCCTTGGTGCTGTTTTCTTTTAAGCATGTATAGAAACCTGGTTATTGTCCATATTATTCTAGAATACTGATCACATTGATAACAGTTACCAGAAATAAATACTCAAAGTATATGTAGAATCAGCGAGGGGATCTATGGAATATTGATGTACAGATATGTAAGAAAAAATCTATTCTATAATGACTTGAAAAGTAGCAAAGAAAGAAGTAGACGCTTATTTTATGAGGAAAAACTATAAGCGCAAGGTAAAGAATCTTCAGCCTAATAAAACATAACAGAAGCAACTACACACACACCCATCAATACAATTCAAATTATAACTCATGTCAAAAAAATTGAAAAGGTGAAACAAGTTAGAAAATATCATGAAGAAGGTGAAATAGTATTTTAACCAGGAAAATTAACAGAAAAATAGCTAAGAACTTTGCAACAACCTCATAAGACCGGAGGGGTTTGCTCAAGCTCCCATATTTCGTCTCAAGACTGAAAGTAATTTGAGTGAAATTCGCATAGCAGTTCGTGATAGTGCCACACTCATTAACAACGTTTAAGCCAGCAAAGCAAATAGTCTTAACAACATTCCGGTTATAGTACTCAGACAACGTAAGTCGGAATCAGCATTAATTCTTGCAAATCGCTGCATAAAGGAGAATGCTTACTAAAATCTTGAAGCATTACATTAGTTCCTCCAATGTTTAAAAATAATGGAAACCAGTCATCTGAATCACACTGCAGATAAATTAGTCTTCTGTGAGTCATGAGCATTTTGTTTGAATCCGCGTAATATAGAACAAATTCTCAACCACCTCCGATAAACAACCCAGTTAGCGACAAGCAATATTGTTTCCGTTCAGCGCGATATACAGCTGATTATTCACTTTAATTTGACATATCATCAGTGATTCTACTAATGGGGGGAGGGTCATCTCAAGAGTAATAGTTTTTGACACATTATTTGACAGATTATTTACGAGAGTGTTCTACTCAAAGAGGTTGGGCATACAATATATATGTAATCATCCACATACAATTCTGTTTCATTGTATCACAACTCACCAGTGCCGCTAGATAAGCAAGTCTCCCAAAGCAAGTATTGAACCTAGAACCATCGCGTTGGTAGTCAGCAGTTATATTGATCAACCTACGGGAGCGGTGCCTGCAAATAACCTCGCCAAATGTCTATTATAAACCAACATTCGCTCACCACTTTTATAGTGCTCACACCGCTTATTTATAAACAAACAACGAGCCTCGCATGTTTTCAGCAAATTAAGTAGCGGGTGAGATTATTTATAACAGTGCTCTACCCAAGGAGAAGGGGCGGCCCTTAAAATATATTTGTAGTCATCGACATGCATTTCTGTTTCTTTGTATTACAAATGATCAGTGCTGCTAGACTAGCACCTCTCCCAAGCCAGGGATTAAACCTAGAATCATCTACCGTTCAACCCACGGGAGCGGTCCCCGCAAATAATCTCGCAAATGTATATTATAAAGAAACATTCATCCACCACTTTTATAAACCTCTTATTTATAAACAAACAGCGAGCCTCGCATTTTTCAACCAATTAAGTAGGGGATGAGCACAAACTGTAATGCTACAACACCACCCATCGAAATCATTGCCCGGGTGTTTGTATGTGTGTGTTGTGTTAAATAAAAAAAAAAACGGAAGGGGGGGTAGGATCGAACCCGAAGCCCTGAGGCGAAGTTTGAAAATAAAATCGGCCAGCCAGAATGAGTTAGTGAAAGTGTTTTAATTTATGTAAGTAAGAACGAAATTGACAGGTGTCCGCCCGTTTTAATTAAGCGGTGGGGGATCAAAACACAAAAAAAAACACAAAAAACTAACGTAAGGCAAACGAACGATGAAAACAGCAAATGAACACGTGAAAAATTGCTTAAATAAGGATGTTTCGATATTAAAATGTAAAAAATCGGTTGGTACCCGGGTGTTTTTCGGTGTGTGGTCGGGGGTGGATAAGCGAAGTAGAAAACAAAATAGAAAAAACGAACGTTACGTGAAAAATGGCTTAAATAACACTAAAATCGACATCTCACACCACGATTCGAACCCAAAACTTTTAGATAATGAACTAACGCGCTAATCGACTGACCTAACGCGACGTACACGAAATTTCTTCAGTTTTTTAACTATTTAAAGTAAATCAGGTCATGCAGTCATCTGGCGCATGCGTAGAACTGGCCGCCGTCATGAGAAGATCGTTTTTTTTTACCCCCCCCACCTGTCGAAAATTGTCGATTTCCGGGTGAAAAAAATGAAGCTTTTGGTCAATTTTTCGACATATTTAAAGCGAAGGATGGAGCTTCGATATGATACCGATTTTGTGAATTTTCGTCGTGTTTGTCGAAAGTTTTTAGCAGACACACAAAACTACACACATACATACATTTTTGCTTTTATATATATAGATGAGGACGTTAACCTTTTAATGGGGGACTAAGTTCCATCAAACGTTTGCATTACCACCAGTATTCATATCGAAAATTGAGTCTCGAAATTAACAGTTTTTGTTTTCGTATTTGGAATATGAGAGGAATCAAATTTATGTAAATTTAGGATAAATTTCATCCTTCCAAATTATAAATTCCATGAGATTCGATCAAGTGCAGGCACATTTATTTGGGATTTTATAAAAATGTGTATTAATTTAAAACACCTTAAACAAAAATATTAAATTTACAATCGATTTTTTTGTTATTAATGCGTGCCAAATTAAGTCATATAAAATAATGAGCCCTATGGTCTAATATATATTTATATCGGATATAACTATATATAATACAGACGTAATAATAAGAGTTACCAAAGAAAATTAGATAATATATATTCACTATTAAAATTCAATGTAAGCGATGCGTACATTTAAATTAGAAACTGTATGTTTAACGAGAAAACTCATTAATCTAATTCACGTAGGTGATGTGATCGTACTAAATAGAACATATCGAAATAAGTATTGATGCCCACGGGGAATTTGCTTTCTAGTCACACGAACCAACGTCGTTGTGTTTGTTTATTAGCCCGATTATGACACATATCAGGGATGAACATC
>NC_136520.1:49334470-49354470 GCF_053919585.1 Euprymna scolopes
CGCGTCTAAATTACCTGAGGAAAATGAAGCAGAATCGAAAGCACTAGTCTATATCATAAATGAATGCCGATTATTTGAAATTGAAAGCGCAAACCTAATCTGCATTTCGCAACCGAAACAATAAGACAGAAGATTAAACCCGACAGAGGTAAATGTGGACATTAAGTAAACTCCGCATACTTTTCTCCTTTGGGCTTCTAAATATAGCTGTCCTATTATATATATATATATATATATATATATATATATATATATATATATATATATATATATATATATATATATATATATGTATATATATATATACTGTTAGAGATAAACATGTATTATTATCCCACAGTTCGTTGATCAATCTTAATCAAGTGTAGACATTCTTATTCGGGACAGAATGCCCCTGAAATTAATGTTTATTCTCCCGATGGTGGTTGATTAACGACCATGAACAAATGAATCTCATACAAAAACAGAAAACTATGAATAGTTTCTTTTTTTCTTAATACATGATTTTTTTTTTTTTGGCAATTTTAATTTTATATGAAGGCAGTATTTTCAAAATCGTGGTGCACGCTTTTGGAAATATCGAGGACCAAGACAGTGTGTTCCTTCATACTCGCTCTTACGGAGAAACTTTTAACTTGGCTCGCCTACGCGCCACAACCAAGATTCGAAGAGTCCTAATACGTGAGCTGCTGTTTGCAGACGAAGATGCATTGGTCTCGCACTCCGAAAGTGGACTCCAGCGGCTGTTGACAAATTGAGCGCTGCTCGTGCGGAGTTCACACTGGTAATCAGTGTTAAGAAGAAAGTTGTGATGCACCAGGGTGACGCATCACCAATCACCATAAATGACCACGGACTAGAGACTGTCGAGAACTTTACGTATCTTGGATTCAACATCAACAAAGTAGTATCTATTTAACAGTAGCTACAAACGCGCATAGGTATAGCAGCGTCTACTTTCAACCGACTACGTGAAAGAGCATGGTTATGTAAATGCCTCACTTCTCGCACAAAATGCCGCATCTACAAATGCTGTATTCTGAGTACCTTATCGTTAGATCAGAGAGGTGGACCGCGTATGCTCGTCACTAGAAAAGACTGAACGTCAACCATTTCCGATGCTTGCGACATATCATTCGCATCAATTGGTGGGATAGAATTACCAACGAAGAGGTGCTAAGACGTGCCGGCAGCCGCTCCTTGTCCGAGACACTCAAGATCTGACGATGGAGTTGGCTTGGACACCTGCGCAGAATGCTCGATGGCCGTCTCCCTAAGGATATCCTCTACAGCGAACTGGCAAATCGAACAAGAAGCCGCGGTCGTCCTGTGCTGCGCTTTAAAGACGTGGCCAAACGAGATCTGATCGCTCTTGGCATCGATGTAAATATGTGGAGGGGGAGCTAGCCGAAGATAGCCCAGTATGGCGGCGTGCCTTGAGTATGGGTGGCGAAGGACTTGAGAACCTTTTGTTCGAGAGGCTGGCGCAGAAAAGACAAAACTAGTGACTACGTTTACTGTTGCTTGCATTAATCTTTCGTAGATTGCTTGTCATTATTTTGTTTAATACAGATTAGTAAAGACGCGTGATTAAGGCAATATACTCACATCAATAACATTATTTACTAAATACATTCATTACTCGACTTGAGAACCTTTTGTTCGAGAGGCTGGCGCAGAAAAGACAAAACTAGTGACTACGTTTACTGTTGCTTGCATTAATCTTTCGTAGATTGCTTGTCATTATTTTGTTTAATACAGATTAGTAAAGACGCGTGATTAAGGCAATATACTCACATCAATAACATTATTTACTAAATACATTCATTACTCGACAATTTTCTTAAGAATATGTATAACACACTAAAATATGAAATAAATATTTCTATGATCAACAATTAAATGTAACTATGATTATATTATTTGAGATTAGAATATAGCATATGCGTATAATAATAAAGAACTGTAATGATGACTTAACAATTAACAAGAGATTCATTTGCAGCGAGAGGGTTAATCATTAGATAAAATTCTTTATTAACATATGGAACTGGCTTACTTAAACAGAATTGGAATAATAAAAATCATTTTGTTTATATATAAAAGCAGTAAAGGTATAAAATAACCAAATCAAACATACAGACATAAGAAAATATGCGCTTATGAATATATTAAAAACAAAGTTTTACTCAGATGAAAGGGGAAAAAGTCATGAATCTAAAATTAGCTCATATCCTTAAGAATTAAATAAACCTACCGTGCTAAAACTTTCACTTCAGCTCGAACTGTGCCCCGTTGGGGAATTAATTTTGAAAGTAAATTAATCACTAAAAGACTTAATAACTTGTGCGACACAGTAATTAAAAGTTATCTGTGTTAAAAGATACACACATGTTTTATATAGATTTGATAAAGCAAATCAACTGGCCTATTTCCCAATAAATATAGTTTGTTAAAAAGTGGAAAGTATAAGAACATATCAAGTCAGAATTTGAAGAACATTCTTCTAAATTTTTCTCAGCTGGTGTGCGTACATGTACATGAATTAACAGACGGATCCAAACTCAAAGATAATGCGTAATGAAAAGAAATGTACCGTTCGCTTCATTATAGAAAATTAATGAAGAGCCTCAAAAACTAAACGTACCGACATCCCCTCAAAAGTTTTACTAACTTAATTGTTATCCCCTACTTTTTCTGTGAAACATGCCAAGATATATTCGATGTAGTAGTTTTGGATTCAAACGGCAGCAGATACAAACTGAATCACTCCTCAGCAGATATGTTAAAACAATATGGAATAATCGCAAACGTGGTAGAAATTTTAAAATATATTCGGCCCATTAAAGGTTAAGCACACGCTCATCAACACATTGTGTTCATTACAATACAACTGAACCAGAAACTGTCAGTTGATTGGAATTAACACGTCAGTTCATACGGGGAACAGAGACACAAAAGTTGCGTCTCCAGAAAGTTGAGTCTCAAGAGCATGTTCCAATATTTTGACAATCAGGTTGAACACGTCTAATAGAATACAGAACAAAGGTTCTCAATAATGAAATCGCATGGTGAGATAAAAATATTATCATTTCAGTTCAGACATATTTTGTCGACGCCTACATTGGAATTTCTGAAAATAATCGGTTTACCAGTTCCGATTGCCCAAGCGTGTCTGTTATTGTTTACAGTGATGAACGTAAAGATATTTTTCAATGATTGTTTCCAGGATTGGATGGTGGATTTATATAAAAAAAAGGAAAATTGGACTCATTTCTACTGAACATTCATTTCTGGCTTCTGCTTTTATAATCTGAAGTCGATCCAATAATAAAAAATGTATCTCAAATCAGAAAATAATGGATCAACATACGTTTAACACCAATTTTGAGAAGTTGGAATGATTGTGATATCAAATTATTTTTTTTAATCTTCATACAATTGGTTGCTCTTCGCATCGTAACAAACAACCTTACAGAGTTCTTTTTAAAATATAGGTTGGTTGCGCAAAACGCCGTACAACAGTCAGCGGGTCCCTGGGGGAATTATGATCAGATGGTTGTCATGATTTACTCCAAATATCATTTTCCACTATTAGCAGTCCTCTGGATTCAATTTTGAAAATTGATGAAATAAATGACCTCAGTTTGACTAAAGATTTCTATATGAATACACATTAGGTATTTCTAGAGGTAACGTCGACTCCAGATTTGCTTCGTGGAAAATTAGTGCTTTTAATCAGGCAGGATTGCTAACTTTACCCATCAGACTCATGTGTTTATGGGTGCATACTCACAGAGTCTCCAAACAAAACTCCAGAAGTTAATAAATTTTATAGTAAATGTGTAAGCCACTTGTTGGTTTGAAATGAAAATATAATAATAAATCCCACAATCTACAATTCACATTTTTGATATGATCTAAAAAATTAAGAAGCAGTCTCATGAAATCCAGCAGATTGAATTTAAAAAAACCATACAGGGTAATGCATTATTTTACTGCCTGAACACCTTCTACATTCAATGGTCAAATGGGGAAGTTGAAGTAAAAGAAGAAGATTTAAAAAGAATTTTGGCCATTAGGTAAGTAAACATTTATTCATATATCAATGACTCAGTTATTTATTTTAATGTATACAACCACGTTTAAGATTTTATATAATTTAACCATAATTATTAAAGCGGTACACATTGAATTTTTTCAATATTTAGTATTTTTTTAATAGTTTTCTAATTGTTATATTCTTTCAGGATTGGGGAGTCACCCAAGAAACGATTAAAAAGATTCCAAAATATTAATGTCAATGCGACTCATTAATTCCATTAAAAGATTTGCCATTATGTGGTATTTTTGAACAACCAATGACGAAAGAGTCTTCTGATTCTGAACTTTGAGACTAATTATTAAATAGAAACAAGCTTGACTTTCCAGATTTCCCCTCTCATTTTCAGGGCATGGGACGGGCAGTCAAGTTAACAACGGAAGTAAGATTAACTGTATATGGTTTTCAATCAAGACATCGACACATCATGGCCAAAGATTTGGGTAAGAAATCGAGACCGTCATTTATTAAGGTCTCTATATGGATCACTTTAACTCTATGTATTACACTCTATTAAGATTATGTTCGTATTTTCCTAATTTGTTTGCTATATTTTAATTTTAACAGAAAATATAAATTTTAATATATTGAAATATTGCTGCTTAATTAATAATATTAAAAGACAGTTTGATAATGCAACTCTATGATATATGGGAACTTGTCAATCATTTAAAGAAAAATAACATTTTCAGTGACATGCAATATGGTTTCCGCTCTGAGAGATCAACAGCTAGTGTGCTAATTTTGATACACTCAGAATCAGTGAATTTGTTGACGAAGGTTTCATTTCTATAGCGGTAGCTCCTAGCAATCTAAGGCGTTTGATAGGGTCTGACACAAAGGTTTATGTCAGAAAATCCTTAGCCACGGAATAGCTGAAATGCCCCTTCAAGCATTAAATCCTTTCGCTCTCATAGGTCTATTAAAGTGGTCATTAATGGGCAGGAATACTTAGGTCACATTACAAATACTGACATGCCCTAAGGATCCATATTGGACCCACCTCTCTCCCTTATTTTTATCAAGGACCTCAGAAACCATATTCTTCGATCATTTGTCGACATCTCTGCACACAATAATACCATCTATGAAAACACTACACAAGCCGAAAATGTTTTCTGATTCTCTCTCTTCTTGCATTAAACCTGAGCTGTAATGGGGTAAGGAATTGCTGGTCAGCTTTACTACATTCAAAATTAAACTGTTATCTGTTCACCACTAACGCTTATATCATCAGTTTCCCTAATTGAAATGACCATCTCTTGCCTTAATGAAGTACCCTGTTTACCAATTCTGGGACACTTTTACCCTGAATCTTAAATGAAATACCTACATCAGATCCCTAAGCACTCCAGGAAGCATCTCACTCCTGTTGCAAACATCTACCTGTACAAACAAACAATTTCCTTCTAAGAGGGAGTACTACTGACACATCTGGGTTGGAGCTCAAAAATAATCTTTCCTGTCTTTACAGAATGCAGAACATCTGCTTAATACCTTATCCTTCTCACAGTGTTGCCACAGAGCCTTGATAAGTAGTGAGCCTCAAAGTAAAACAATAACATGAAATGGGGGCTGATTTTCGATTTGAAGATTATTTATGATTTGTTATATTAATATAAAATATTAAGGCATCCCTTGATTTGAAATACTGGAAATGTTGATATTCACACAAATATCGAAAGACAAACCTTGCAAAAATGAGAACGTTTCAGTATATTTGTGTCCACGACTTTGAAACTAAACGCTCCAATACCGCTCAAGCATTTGATCTTATTTGTTGGCAGGAGTACTTAGTTAGTCCAGGCGCAAATTTCAGTACGCGCCGTTTTTTTTTATATTCTGAGAAAAGTGAAAAATCGGCCTACACACGCACACATACATTATATATATATATATATATATATATATATATATATATATATATATATATGAGGGGCTCTTATATAAAAAATAGAACATTTAAATAAAAAATATGGCAATCCCTTGAAGATAATGCATGCCATTTGCAATTAATTTTTTACTAAAAAAGAATTAACATGCAATTCATGATAATTAAAGGAAGCGATTAAATGTAACAAATTCTTTTCGTCAAATGTAGATTAAACTGAACAAACAATAAATTGAAATCAGTCAATGAGCCATGTCGCCATTGGTTTATTATGAACACAGTATCAAATAAATGTTATTTTGTTATATTGCAATGTTTTAATTTACTTTACTGCACGTTAAATTGAATAAATTAACTATTAATTTAAATAAGTATTAATTATTATTAATTACTGAATAAATCGCCAGATGTCCACACTACATAAGTATTTACATAATGCTGATATTTGATTTCTTTCTTATATATGTATATATATATATATGTATATATATATATATATATATACTCGTTTTTTTATATTCAAAAATAATGGACTAGTGAATTCAACGAGGTTGTTGGATAGTGCTCAATAAAAAGAGCTGATAATACTTGTTTATTGTTATATAAACATGCTCACATCCCGCTGCTACAAACATCCACTTGTTTCAATCAAACAACAGATACCATCAAATGTTCAATGAATAATCTTATTAGATTTTTCATTGAACATTCGAATAGTCAAGTCGCTGCCTGATGATATCTGTTGTTTGATTGAAACAAGTGGTTGTTTGTAGCAGCGGGATGTGAGCATGTTTATATAACAATATACAAGTATATATATATATATATATATATATATATATATATATATATATATATATATATATTAGAAATTCTTTAATTATCACGTTAGAAATTTCTATTGAATTAAGATCAACTGTTTGGTGTGAGCACTATATTGGGTGAGTCTGCCCTTTTCAACGTAGTTAACACATTGTAAACTTTGAAGCTAGGACCATTTTCACGCATGAGACTATGGGATACGTAATAATAACTGTGTAATCCTATGAATAAGATAATGGAGAAGCATTTTATAACTGTCAGCATTCATGGAGAAAGGGCAAAGAGAGTGCGGGCGTAACATAAAGTATACTATAATCCAATGCACTTAATCTCCAACACATCAGATGCGACGCTGTTTTAATAGAAAACGTGCTTTTATATGTGAATATCCATTAAAAGAAAACACGATGCATGATTTCGAATAGACTATCACCGGAATGCACAGATGCAATTATCCTGGGTTATAACACAAGTTTCTGATTTGCATCAATGCTAACAAATTATCGGCAATAACAAGTGCGCCACTCTTTACTCTAAGTTCTAATCCAATTCCCATTGATATTATTTCGATTCCACTGGCATTAACAACTGGATATATGCATGTTTAGTTGCTAGATATTATTTAATAAGTAGAACAAAATGATATTCTGAACATTTCTATGTTTGGAAACGTTCGTGAAAAATGTGCATGAGAAAGTAACATAGCGTGAAATAATCAAATGTTTGGATCCAAAATAAAAATAATAAATAATAATAATTAATAATAATAATTAATAATAATAATAATAATAATAAGTAGAAAATAATAGTAATAATTGTGATAATAATAGTAAAAATTATGAAGTAATGATACTGATAAAAAGCATAAATAATAATAAAATAATATTAATAATTGCAAAAATAAAAGATAATAATAATTAAACATAATAGATAAATAATAAACCAATATTAACAATAATAGAAATAAGAATAAGCACTAATAAAATAATAGTGAATAATAATAATAATAATAATAATAATAATACTAATAATAATAATAATAATAATAATAATAATAATAATAATAATATGTTCTGTTATCTAGTAAGGTCAAGACAGGAAAGGAGTACCATATTGATAATAAACAAATTGTAGCAGACAGGTACGCCGAGACTATACATGCATGGAAGTTCATCTGAGTACATTACATCAACATCATTGTGTAACAAGCGCGGATTATATTTATTATAATATAGAGATGAGTATTGGCTGATGACGGCTTGATATGGGTATTTAAAACGGTCCTCATGATTGGGTTTGAAACCGACGGTAGTAATGACTTATCTCAGCTAAAATTGGTGACCTGCCATTTCAGGATTAATCGCTTTTCTTAGAATCGTCTATACCTGTCATGTAATATTCTAACGCCACATCTATTTTTTAAATGTGGTACATTTGTATAAACTGATTTTAATAAATCTACGATATGTTTCTATCTTATTACGCACAAATCTATTTATATTAACGCATATTATTATCGTTTGTTGTTATAATTAGTGTTAATTCGTGATAAAATATGTAAACGTTTATTCTCATTCGTGCAGTGGTCAGGGAAACGCAATTAAATTACTGATGTAAAGACAAAGTATTTTTAAATATATAAAAAGAATAAAAAACACTGTTCCAAAAGTTTGACACAAGGTCACAAATGTAGGTCACCAATTAATAATGAAGCTTACAGCCAAATGAGCTTGTTAGCCATTGCTTTCAAGCAAGAAAATTTTGTGTGTATGTGTTTTGCAGAAGATAAACACATTGGTATGCTTGGTTTCAAATGCAAAGGAAGGGAAGCAATATTCTAGGAGTTGTATTTGCCAGATTGGGATATTTTATTCGTTTATACTCTTCAGCTTCAATAGATATATACAGTTTAAAACGATAAAGTTGTCACCATAAAGAAAACAAAACTCAGCTTTATTTTTATGCTTTTATAGAATTCATGTAGTTAATTCAGAAAACTAGATTTTGTAGTAGAGCAACATTCATTTCCTGTAGCCACCTTCAACTTCAATCGCCGCCTCGATACCTGTCCGGAACTTGGAGCATTTTTTCTCACAAGCGTCGACCGGAGCTCAGACAATACTCGGCGGATGGTTACCATCAGGCTTGCTTTGGTGTCGTGGGATGTCATATTGGTGATATTCTTGACATAAGACCAAACGAAGTAGTCCAGCGAGTTCAGTTCAGGGGATAAAGAGGGCCAGTATGTTGGAAGTTACAAAGTCGTAGTACTCCTTCTGAAGTCAGTGTGAATTTGTGGACCAGCAACGCGTCCAAGTGCCACACCTAGGGTCTGCCAGCAACAACTTGATTTCAGCATGGGTTACCACACTCTTCAGCACATCTAGATACACTTTGGTGCTGATTAATAAGTCGACTTCGAAGATGTGAGGTGGCAAGATGTGGCCCTCACTTTGATCTATATTAAAGACAATAAGCGTGGTTGGAAATTGTTTTCATCACCCTGGACACTTCCTGTTATCCGGATTTGCATTTTGAAAAAGCTGACCATGATCTTGTTGAAACAACTTTGATTGGTTGAACTTTCTGATATGATGGAAGGCTATACTCGCTCCGGGGATTTGTGCACAACTGCCCAACTAGTAGATGGTCTCCAGCAAAAACAAAGAACCGGTTTTCATCAAACGGAAACAGACACACGTGTGTTTTTAGAAAGACAATTTGTTTTTCGTTCCACTTTTATAAACATATTTATGATACATATCTAACTGGGATCTAGAAAAATATACGCAAATCGCGTTACCGAGAAACATATAATATGGAAATACGTCGAGTAAATTAAACATGTATATATATTAAGAGAACTCGAGATAGATATTTGTAATGGAAAAGATATTGAATATGGTAAAGTTTTACACCTAGGTATTGATAAATAAATGAAGTGGAAATTATTGAAATGCCAGTTGAGACAGACATGGAAATAAAAAATGGGGAGAGTGTCAACAAAAATATATTAATAGAAAAGGAGGCATCGTCCACGGCTATAGTTACGACGTTAAATAGATAAAGGGATTTTTATTTACAAGGGTGTCACCACTTATCAAGGCTCAGAGGCCACTCGAGGATAAGGGTTAATAGGTATGCATTAGTCATTGTGATTTTAGCATAGTAAACAGTGGGAATTTTGAAACTTGGATTACTTAGGGGGACGATTCAATTAGAACTTGTTCACATTGGACTTTTTCCTTTTTTTTTCTCATAGGTATCAACTCATTATCAAGGCCAAGAGGTCACTCAAGGATAAGGGTTAAAGAGTGTACAGTAGAAATTGGACAATATAATAATCATTAGTAATGAAAATTTGTTAAATTTGATAACTTATATGGAACGGCTCATCAAGAACTTATTTACGTTAGACTTGAAGACAACCATATTGTAGTCAGCCGGAAAGCAGGAAAACGGAAAACAATTCCACAGGCGTGCAGTTCTAATAAAAAAGCTTTGTTCATGGAATCTACGTTTAGGTTTAGGCACAGATAAAGAGTGGGGAATTATTGATAGTGTTTACAGCTAGACGAGTGTTTCTTGTGAAAGTTTTGCGAGGGGGACCATAGATTGAAGCTCAGTCGAACACTTTCCATGAAAATAACGATACATCAGAGACAAACTCGCAACATCTCTTCTGTGAGATAGAGGTTGCAAGGAAGAGAAAAGGACATCTCCTACGAGGCTACGAAGTCTATTTTGAACTCTATCAAGGCAGGCCAAGTCCTTTCTAGCAGCTCCTGCCCAGATGTGGCAACAGTATTCCATCCTTGGACGTACCTGGCTCTTATATAGATAGAGAATTGCATCAGTAGTGAGATATCTACTGGATCGATAGAAAGATCCCACCATTTTTCCAGCGGCATTGGCAACAGATTTGATGTACGTGTTCCATTTAAGATCAGGAGTAATGGTCAAGCCCAGAAGCTTGTCAAAACTTGAGGCCTCCTGAAGACGAGAGCCATTCATTTTAATTGATGCCAGATGTGGATCAGAATGTTGATGATGTAAAGAGAGAACCTTGGTTTTAGATGCATTAAAAGTAACCAGCCACTCCTTTCCCCATTGTACTACATGCTCAAGATCAGAGGAGAGAGAATTGGAGAGAACTTGGTCGTTTACTGTCTTAGATGTGGTACCATAAATGGTAGTGTCGTCAGCATAAATGTCTACAAATGATGTAAGGATGTGATTTGGAAGATCATTAATGTAGATCAGGAAAAGAGTTGGGCCCAGGATGGACCCATGAGGGACACCGGCATTAATACTGTGAGCTTCTGATTTTTGCCCATCAACTACTACTCTTATGAAACTATCAGAAAGAAATGATTTAATAATTGAGAAGACATTTCCAGCTATACCATGAAAAACACTAGTTGTCAGAGAGAGTCGGGTAGCAGTGAACAGTTACTTAATAAAGAGACAAAGAGCGTGTAATTATAGATTCACAGAAAGGTACAACATGAAAGAGTAATACATGTATTTTATGGCAGGAGTACGATTTCGAGGAGCTAGAATTTTCCACAGTAAGAGCACAGACGCAAAAAATATAGTGATAGAATGACAACAGAACTATAATTTGGTAAACGAGAAAAACATATGCACAGAAAAAGATAAAACATCCATAGTGACTAAAACAGAGACAGATACATAAAACTATTATTGAGTGCAGAGAAATACGCGTGGCAACGTAATAACCGCCAAAAAGTCGAGAGTAAATATGATAATTGCGGATATATATATATTGTGAAAAATAGAGTCAAAATATATAGTTGTAGAGAGACATTGTAGCTGATGGAAAAGCAGAACATACAAGAGAAACGGAGCGAGACAAATAACTGGATATTAATGAAATACAACTTTAAATTTCAAGAAAAGACTAAATTAAAAACATACATGAATACAAAATGAGCGAGGGAAGATAGAAAAATCGATGCATATAGAAATTATATATGAAAGTGTAATATCTAGAAAGACACGTAGGTAGATATTGTAAGATATGTTGTTTGAAATAAGATCAATATAAAAATAATGGCGTAATACAAAGAGAATGGTTTACATACTTACGGATATATATATATATATATATATATATGTATATATATATATATATATATATATACTTCAGAATAGTTTTTATATAACGATCAGTTGTTATGGAAACGTGAGATTGTTGGTTTACAAAAATATTACTGGCAGTAATATTCTATAAGTTATCCCATCTAAACAGGAATTTCTCGATATGCAAGATAGAGCAAATAAATTATATATATATATATATATATATATATATATATATATATATATATATTATAGTACAACTTATATTATGTATTATGTTATATATTAAAAGTCATATATGTTATATTATATATTATATTGTGCAATATATGTGATACTACATAATATAGACTTAACTTCTATAGTAAATATTACATTGTAAATTACATAACACATATTATAGACTATTATATTATATATTACATATAATAGGAACATTATATTATAAAAAAGGACGCTAGGTATTTATAAACTAAATGAGACATGGTATTCAATACACTCAGTAATGTTTGTGTTTATTATTCATCGCATATTACAATGGTAGGCACTTGTATATTCGTCAGCGGAATGGGAGGACGCCCTTAGAATTAGGCTCCAAAGGTTATACTATTAGATAGTGTATTATGACAAATGGTGGCTCGCTTAAAATCTGTTAACACTTAACTTAGCGGCTATACTATTATAGTTAGCTACTATTGCAATATCGATACAATAGAGAAAAAAACCTATAAACTATATAAAAGCACACGGGCGAAGAAACAGAAATACAGCGAAGTTTACAACTAAATTAACATGGATGATCAGATTTATATATTTTGAAAAGTACAGAGATTTGGAAGGAGAGAGCGTAAGATAAATTCAATGTAAGCAAAAACAACAACAACAACAAGAAACAAGAAGTGAAAGTATGCCTAAGTAGAGTAAGAATTGAGAAGTATAAATAGAATATATACAGACTTGCACTTTCAATAATTGCATTTAGCGTTTTTTATACTTTCTCGTTGTATATTTTGTTCATTATATTAGCTGTGCTTACGTTTATCCCAAAGCTCCACACGTCGTTTTAAGGAGCTTATTGCACGGATAGATGACACTACACTATTCAGACTTGAATTGCATCGCCCGCTTACAGGAAAATCCATATATCTTCAGTTAAAAATGTGTACATTTCGCAAACCGCTCTAGAAATCGATAAGGTGGAGCGCTCACTTCTATCAATTTATAAGTGGCGATTCCGACCCTTCATCCCGGTCATGGAAAGATCACAGGTTGCGATAAACTGCTGTAATATATTAAGAGTTTACGGTATCTGCAATTTAAGTTATTCGATTTGAAGTAGAACCGTCGAAATATAATGGATTCCAGATTATAGGTAATCTTTCCTGATGGGTCAAAGTTTCCCTGGAAAGATAATGGATAATTCAAGCAATTATGAAAGACCAGTACATCTTAAGCTGCATCCACTTAATTTAAGAGTTGGACAAATAAGATGATATTTCAACCTTAAGAAATACCGGGTAGAAATGTGCTTGATTTTAATTAAAAACTGTTATATCCGACGAAACTCCTATTTAAATGCAAGCGTGTTAGATTAAATAAAATTTTCTTTGCATTTTTCATGCAAACAAATTCCTTTTGCTAATTTCTTTTATGACAACGCGTACACGAATCTGAAATAATTTGTCTCAACATATGTGTGATTTTCAATTAAATTTGAGGTCCAAACCACGAAAATTGTGTATCGATTTGCAAGTACCGTTGAATTTACAGTAATTTTGCATAATTCGAAGCAATGCTCACCGAAACACAATTCTCTGAGAAAAATAAAACTCAGACTTCAACATTTTAATTGTTATTTCAATTTACGTACACGCAACCCAAACCCATATCCTCACAATATATCTGACTACGGCGTATTTTGTATACTACTTTCATTTGCCCCAGTAAAATGTTTGTGTTTGTTCTTTTTGCATTTGATTTGATGATTAATGGTAGAGGTATATAATGATCTGTCAATTTATATAAAAGTTATATATTAAGAGTTATTGGCGTCAATACGTCCATCTAAACATCCCAATACAGATGGGCAGTGAAGTAGACAACATGAAAACAGATGGCGCATTAGAACAACAGAAGGGAACCTCGTAGAAAAAAACAGGTCAAATGGAAAACCAAGAAGATGATAGAATGAGACCTGATAGATCACATGCTCCCCACATAGGATTGAATAGTTCGGGACAGAGTTACGTGGCTGAAGTAAAGGAAGGTGTTCATTATTGAGTGATACATTCTTATCGATGTTGATGTTGATACATACACACACACATAAGTACATACATACATACATACATACATACATACATACATGATGGCAGCAGATTCGTTTTCGGACATTGCCATTACTTGATGCAACACACACAAAAAAGATATACAAAAACACGAAAACAAATCGCTTATGGGCCGCACGAAGGTGGCTTTTAAGCCCTGGCAAATTCTGGAATTCTTTGGCACACATTGTGCAGACGTGTGCGCCACTAGCAGCACGTTCTTGATGATCAAATGCCGCTTCAAACCACCTGCTGTTTTGTAAGTCCACGCGCAGTTGACACAGGTTAGATCTGGCAACATAAAGCTGTTTGCGGCTCATCAGTCCAACTCTGTTCAGAAATAATGTTCCGCACACTTAACACTCCTGAACAATTAGGCGCCTCACCCATCCACTGCTCCTTTCTCTCTCCCTTTCCGGATATCACGTTTTAGCAGCTCATACTGGGTTCGATCTGCCTCAAACTTGCCCACACCTTCCCGCAAGGTCCTCTCCACTCGCTACGATCTAAAGCTCCCCCGTTCCTCCATGTATTGCACATGTTTTAAGGTGGGCCTTAAACAATCTTTGAATCTCAATTTAGGCTTTTCAGCAAGACGTCTTCCATCGGTTAGCTCGCCATAAATGAGTTGTTTGGGAAATTGGCTGTCTAACATCCTAACCACACGTCCACTCCATCTCAGCCTATTTTTGATAATGTGAGTTTCAATGCATTGACATTGGGTCCGAATCATTGACATACATTTATACATCACTTACATGATTGCAACGTCTTGTCAGACAAGTGTCACTCCCTAAGACATTGGAAGTTCATAAGCTAGAAAATGGCATTTAGTCCTGCCGTCGAATTCAGATGATCAAGCAGACATGACACTGAAGACGGTCATTGGTATACATACATATATACATATATACACGCACACACACCTACATATGTACACATATCACACAGGCATATATACATGCATACATACACAATACGCACACATATATATATATACATGCACACACATGCAAACATACACAAGACGGCCATCGGCATACATATAAATATATACATGCATACATACATATCTATAAGCATACGCTCATATATACCTATACACACAATGCATAATACGCAAACATACATATACATACCCACATGCATACACACATCTACATACATATACACACATATAGACACATATACAAATACATACACATATATACTTACACATACACACATATATGTACACATATGCACATAGATATACATACACTTAGCTACATATGCTTACACATACATATATATGCATTCATACACATACGCACATGCGCATATACACATACATATACACATTCATACATGCACATACACATATATGTCCGTACATACACAGAAACGTATATGCATATGCACACATACTAATATATATAAATGTGTATACATACACACACAAACATATATACACACAGACACATATACATGCATATACACATAGATATAAATACATATACACACATATAAATATACATACACATATACATACATATATACATTGATACATATAATGATGGCAGATTGTTACATGCATCCAGCATTTTAGGCGTTCACACGTCACAGCTTTTTTTTTTCGAAACACGACTTTCTTTTTTTAATAGAAAAAATGTCTGAGGAAGTATCTATACAAAGATGATGTTACAGGGTTTTAGCTTTGTACGAAAGGTAAATCTCTCTCTCTCTCTCTCTCTCTCTCTCTCTCTCTCTCTCTCTCTCTCGGTTCAAAATGTTGATATCCAGCAACAAGTAAGAGCAAGATAACCAGCAGCAAGTCAAACTGCAGACCAGCTTATTGCGGATAGGTGTTTCCCGCTTGTGGCAAGATGTTGATGAGATCATTAATGATCAAGACAGTCTACACATCGATAAGATAAATAAAATATATAATTTGCTCTATTTGGTTGAGCGCAACCCACAAGCTTTGGAGGAATCAAGTGATTCTAATGTTTGGAATATTTTCCAACCTGAAATATATATATATATATATATATATATATATATATATATATATATATATATATATAGACAGATAGTTTATATATATATATATATATATATATTTAGTTACATAGTTATATATCATAAATTTTCCCATAAATGATCTTTCGTAAACAGGTGGACAATTCCCTGATCCTGTGATTTAACCGAAACAGCTATAATGGAAAATTGATGATGGAATAAAAGAAGGTTATGAACAAATCGTAAGTCTTAGAGTTATTGCAAAAAAATCTATTCTATATATGCTCTGCTACTGTAAAACATATGCATTGAGATGTATTCTTATCTAATGGTAATTTGGTTTGTTTTCGTCGCAATCTGTAGACATTAAATAAAAAGGAAAAAAATAATTATAAAATAAATATTCACTATATATTAATATAAATATATATATATATATGTATATATATATATATATATATATATACACTCCTATCAATTCGATTTTCTTTCGCGTGCATTGATATTCATATTGAAAACCCATTTTCTATTTATCTAAATAGAAAATACAATTTGCTCATATATGGGAAGGGGAATTGCATTTAGTAGCAGAAGATCCAGCTAATTTGCAATTTTTAAACCTTAATTTTAATTAATTCCTTATAAGGATTTTTCGGTTTTCTCATGGAATGATCATCTTTAGTTAACTATCACCTGTAAGTATATCTATGCAGATATTCTACATGATTTATACTTGCATAATATTGGCGTAAAATTTTACAGTAAACACAATATTGTTTCCATATCTATTTATACATAGGTATATATTTCTATTTAATCCATCTATATATCTATCTATCTTGTATACTCCTATAAATTCGTTTTTATTTATTTGTATTGACATTCATATTAAAAACCCTCGTTTCTATTTATTTGAAAATAAAATACAATTTTCTCATATATGGGTTCTTAAATTTCATTCACTAGCAAAATATCTAGCTAATTTGCATATTCTTTTTAACATTAATTTAATTAATTCCCTGTTGTTTTTTTCGGTTTTCTCATGGGATAATCATCTTTAGTAAACTATTACGTGTAATTATATTGATGCACATATTCTACTTGATTTAAACTTTATTTATACATAATATTTGCGTAAGTAAACACAAAATTGTTTCCATATCTATTCATGTATACGTATTTAGTTTTGTTTAATTTGTCTATCTATCCATATATATATATATATATATATATATATATATATATATATATATATATATATATATATATATATATATATATATATATATATATATAAGTGAACGCGTTTCTCTGTGTGTGTTTGTGTGCGTACATTTCCCTATGGAATAACTTTATTAATTTTTAGTTTACAGACGAAATTTGATATAGAGTGAGCTGAGATTTCGGAAATCTGTTTAATTCGTTTTCGGCTACAAATTTGCATATTAAGGGGCCACATTTCAATATATATATATATATATATATATATATATATATATATATATATATATATATATACATATATATATGTGTGTGTGTATATATGTATATATAAATATGTATATATGTGTATATATATGTGTGTATAGATATGTCTGTGTACATATACATGTGTGTATATAGATGTGTGTATGTATATGTGCATATATATATATGTAAATATATATGTGTGTGTTCATGTGGGTATATATATAAATATGTGTGTATATATGTGTACATTTGTGTGTATATATATATATATGTATATATACCGGTATGTATATATACGTATGTACGTGTGCATATATATATATGTGTATATATTTTTATGTATTTTATTTTTGTGTGTATATGTATATGTATGTGCATATATATATGTATGTATATATATATGTATATATATGTATGTATATATATGTATATATATGTATATATATGTATATATACATGTATATATATATGTGTATATATATGTATATATACATGTATGTATATATATATGTATATATATATATTTGTATATATATATATGTATATATATATGTATATATATATATATATATATATATATAAAAGTGAACGTGTGTGTGTGTGTGTGTCTGAACATTTCCCTACGCAATTACTCTGTCAATATTTATTCTACAGACTCGAAATATTATATACAGGTAACTGAGATTTGAGAAAATCTTTGTGCTCCGTTTTCGGCCAAAAATCTTTCTGTTACGGAGTCAACGTTCAACTATTTACCTTTGAGAATTCCACAACACTCCCCTGCGAGAGTTTGGCTAAACAATATTAACTGTAGATATAGCTTTCGTGGATATGGATTTAAATTAATAACTTGATTTGACTCCAAAACAATAAATGTTAAGGGGTCATAAAAAGGGTCAATTTGTTTTTTTATTAAATGTCGCTATTTTTATTGGGGGGGGGGCTCAAATTACTGCTCCAAAAAACCCGGGAACGCAGAACTTAAATACTAGTATTATACATACATATATATATATATATATAAGTAAACGTTTCTCTGTGTGTGTGTGTACATTTTCCTTTGCAAAACGTCTGTCAGTTTTCAGTCTATGGACTCGAAATTTGATATACAGTTTTTGGAAAATCTGAGTCATACGTTGAGTTTTTGGAAAATCTGAGTCATACGTTTTCAACCAGAAACTTTACTGTTAAAGCGTCAAATTTCAACGATTTGACTTTTGAGAACGCTCTCAAACTCCTCCAACTTGAAAT
Source organism: Euprymna scolopes (assembly GCF_053919585.1). Lineage (NCBI taxonomy): Eukaryota > Metazoa > Mollusca > Cephalopoda > Sepiida > Sepiolidae > Euprymna > Euprymna scolopes. The sequence continues at coordinate 49,353,441 of NC_136520.1, forward strand.
TTTAGATATTGATTTCTTGGACATGAATCTAACTTAACTTTTTTTGAGCCCAAAACAATATGCGTTAAGCAGTTGTAATAGGGGTAAAGGTTAAAAAAAATTGACTGCTTTTTTTTTTTTTTTGCTCAACATAAACCTCCAAACACCCGGGCAACGCTTGACTGAAGTGCTAGTCTATATATATATATATATATATATATATATATATATATATATATATATATATATATATATATATGAATAAGTGAACGTGTCTGTGGGTGTGTATGTGGGTATATGTATGTACATTTCCCTACGTAATAACTCTGACTCGAAATTTCATTTAAAGGGTACTGGGATTTGGGAAAAAGCTTGATCCGATTTCTTCCAGAAATTTGGCCGTCAAGAGGTCAAAGTTTAACGATTTGACTGTTGAGATCTCTACCAAACTCCTCCGACAAGTTTGTGTATAAACACTTGTGATTTTGGATATATGTCCCTTGGACATGGATCTAACTTAATAACTTAATTTGAGCCCAAAGCAATAAATGTTAAGGAGTCATAATAGGGGTCAATTTAAAAAAAAAATTTGGGCACTTCTTTTTTTTCTCAACATACGTCTCCAAATAGTCGGCCAACGTCGGGATTAAATGCTAATATATATAGAAAGGGAGATATATAGTAAGAGGGATTATAGCTCCCATCTGCTTTCTTAGAAAATAGGATTTCTGCATCTGATCCACTGAAGCGTCTGCTGTGTCTATAATTTTTAGGCTGGAGTTGACCCTCCAGATGCAGGTTTAGCAAAGTGATAATGCGACTTATCTTTGAAAAGTTAACAGAAAAAAGTTCGACGGAAAATAAACCAATTCAGTCGGAGCCAGTATTGGTGCAGGCGGTGAAGAAAACATGTTATAATGCTTGACCATCTACCCCTCTAGACTCCAAACAAGCTATTTTTGTAAGAATTTATACCAGTGGCCTTTGAAAGTCTAAAGGGAATCTTCCAGCGATGGAGTTATTTGCAATTTGTCGTTTATCTTTGATGATT
>NC_136520.1:49359470-49366970 GCF_053919585.1 Euprymna scolopes
AAGTCTGTGGTCTATATACATGAAACTTAATATGTAAGGTGTTGGGACCCATGTAAAACTTTATTTTTTTTTTAGCTGGTTAAAAAGGTAGGAAATATTACAATTAAAAAAATGCTGATTTTTCTTTTGTGAAAGTCGAACGACGGCATTAGGAATATGCGTGTGTAACCTAATTCCTATTGGTTCATGTTTTAATTTTTAACCTTACAGAAAATATGGCGGCATAGCTCATACATTAATGCCGAAGGAAAAATAAATCGAAGCTAAACGTTTAGGTTTCGGTAGTAGGTAGTGCCGCCCGAGTCATTTTTTAATTTATTTTTTAGTCATTACAATATATTGGGTCCAATATAACACAATAATGAATACGGAATATGCATTAATCAAAATATCATATTTGCGTGTGCTTTATGGCCGAGCAATGGCAGGCATTCTGCTAGATTTACGTACGTCCTTTCACCAATAAGGCTAGAAATAAAGATAAATCCCGGAATCCTTCAAGTTAGTTTCATCGGTTTTTAGCGTACGCTTTCTCAGAATTAAAAAAAAGATAACAGAATAATTATTTCCAAACCTAACTTTACGTGCATTTTTTTCTTTTACAATTTGCTCTCTATATATGGTTCCGGGTTTTTACTTAGCAGTTCCTATTTCCGTACATGACAAATGCCTTTCTTTGGATCAGTTTCGAAAACGTGGTATTCCACGATAGCTTACGCAACAGAAACCAGGATTCTAAATTATGCTCACAAAATAATTTCGCACGGATCGCATTTCGCTAAGTCAGTGAAAAATGCACGTATATAGAATCATGAAACATAAAAAAATATACTTGCTTTTTTGTCTAGAATATTTATTTATTGGCAACATCGTAAAACACGATGTTTTACGAATTCCGACCATTTGTACCAAGATAATTGTTATATTGGCAAACTATTTGGTGGTAGTGAAGGGAGTAATCCGCGCTAATTTTTAAATCGTATTTCCAAGTTTAATTAATGTTTTATGATATGTTTTTTATTCAATTGTAAGTTTGAAGTATACAATAGGCACAAAACACCCTTCCCTTCCAATGTTAAGAAGGCCTTTTTAAATAATAACGTTATTATTTACGTCTGGATCACTCTCTGCTCTAGTACCAACTATTTCATTAATATTTCTAGTATAATTTTGGATTATTACTGTTCATATTTTTTAATTTTTATTGTAAATCATCAAATCAAACATTACATCGAAAACAAATCAAAATATTCTAAAAAAAATTAATAGCTTATACAAAAGAAAATTCTGACCCCATAGAAGCATATTCCAATTTTGGCCAAATAAAATTAAGCCCTATCAGAAAGAACTCTGAAATCTTGGCCTTCATTTTTATCTCCGAAAGAAAAGTTATACAGTCCACAAAATATCGGAATAGAACTTTTATGCAAAAATATTCCAAAACGATCAGCCAAAAATAAAAATACATCTGAACATTCGCGACTTCCTTAATACTGAATCATTAAAAAAAAACAAGCAGCACTCCCAAAATACAATTACTTCCTCCAAAATTAAAAACAGTGGCCATTGAACTACAAAATAAACCAGCTAAACAATTAAGCCCCCCCCCAGTAACGAATGCCAAACGCTAGTCTTCCACATACGAAATTGTTTATAAAGAACATTCTAACATAACCCTTACCCTAATTTTTAACAATTCCAAAATAATATAGCTGGTCAGCAGATAAAATATTTTTTACCCGTGATTACAAAAGAAAAATACTACTACTACTACTACTACTAGTAATAATAATAATAATGACAATAATTATAATATTGATACTACTACTAATAATAACAATAATATTGATACTAATATTAATATATATATATATATATATATATTGTAAACAGATGCATACAAATTATAATATAGACGAAAAATATAATGGTAAATGTCATACACAAACACATTTAAACCAATGAAAAAAAAACTCTTAAATTAGATTCATTATTTGTTACGAAAAGAAATAAAATAAGTCACAAATAAATTTTAAGCTTAAATTATAGGTCAACTTCAACAACTATGAAACAAGACGCAATACAAATTTGTGACGACTCGAACAGGTCGTATGCATAATTATTTGAACATTAAGTAATTCTATCCATACCCCATGCCCGTATATGTTTCATTCTAACTGAATAAACAGCATGCCTTTTTTTCTACAATAAAACGTAACAATATTACATGTAAATTATGTAATATAATATATTTGCCTCGTTGCTTAAAAATCACTGTACCTGTAATTCATTCTTTAACCGTCTCCCAGGTGGTATAAATATTGTAAGAATTGAAATTGATTTGACTTACCGGGAGTGGGCGGAAGGAAGAAAATACACTGAACGGCTGTTTGCCTTTACTGATAAATTGGGTGTCTATTTCCTACGAAGTTAAATAAACATTCTAATCTCGTTGGAAATCACGTTGGAATTCTCGCCACTGAGGGTTAGTATGTATAAAAGGAGTTGTCTCACTACAGGTTAGTGATTAGTTAAGAACCTAGTTACATAGCTTGCTAGTCGGTTGGCGTCTCTTAGACTGATTGTCTAGTTACTCTTGTTCGGCAAACGTTACCTGTTAATTGTTACCTTTACAAGGATAGTAAAGACTGCTTGTAATCAACGTCACCATTTCGTTGCAAGCCTTTACTGCCTTTTCTTACACCCCCGCTTCTTGTTGATGAAATAATCCCAACAATATAAGCATGACAGTCTATCAGTTGTTTACGAGTTGTCAGGCGTCAATCACATAAAAAATGAGTCAAATTCCCTCATTAGAAATGATTTCCTTGAATAGGAATTATGGGATGGACTTTGAGAATTGACTTGGATTAAGAGTCATTAGGAATTATGAACATTCAGTACCGAGTCAAGTGGGAAATTTATTGTTGAAAATCTCTGAGAAGTGTTATTCTTTTTTAATCCTTATCTGTCTGTAATCCATCAATGTATGTCATAAGCACGGACAGTAAAAAAAAGAATGATAATTATAAACAGAATTAAAATTAAGATTGTTAAAACAATGCAGAATGAAGATCGTGCGTAGTATGGAGAAGCAACAGATTTGTCGAAGATGCCGTATAATCTGTAAAATAAATCCGCATCTTATGTTTAGAATTAACATTATTAGATTTTACTATAGTCAGATCGATTCGCGGGATGTAGAACAAAAATAGAAAATAGAAAATACAACGGGTATAAGAATGTGGCATCTGCAAATATGCTGAATATGTAACTGCACAATATTAAAAAAATAGAGGGATATATATAAACGATGAGAAAATAAAAAAAAGAAAGTAGAATGCCCAAATTATAGAGATTTAAAATAACCAAATAAAAAACGATTAAAAAAAATGCAAAAAATGTGCAGAAAAATGAGACACAGGCAAAACCTGATGCGACTCCAAAAAAAATAAAAAAAATAAAAAAGAATAAAAAAAACGTAAAAATATGAGCAAAAACTAGCATGAAGAACCGACTTTGCCCTGGGTGTATTTTGTTTCACACCTCCATATTTTTATTGACATCGAAATCGATGAAATTACCCAATTCTTAATCCAATCATTTGTGTGCTTTAATTCGCGGCCCATCGACTACACCGGGAGAGAAATTCAAATGTCTTCCCGCAGTTCTTTGTTCTTCCTACATTGTAGTATAGATTGCACTGTAAAGAACTTTCCATGAATGTTTTAACATTATTTTTATACACATCATCCGGTCATGCTAATCTTATTTAAAAATCTTTTCAAGATGATTAAAAACTGCTAACATAGAATCCTCTATTGAATACATGAACAAGGTTTTCGACGAAAATTAAAAAAAAATCTGAATATAAAACTTTAATAAAATAAACATTTAAACTGAACGATTTATTACAAGATAAAAAAAAAATCCAAAAGTATATTATCAAGTGTTAATGTATCCCAACTCTTTTTTAAAATATTAAAAATTAATTGCAGGACATTTTTATAAGAAAAACCAGGTATTTAGATTAGTCTGTTTATCATTCGTAAACTTTTCTAAACTGTAACACGTCGGGAATTTCGACAGAATTTCGAACTAAATCCGTTATTACTTTACGAGTGAAGAATGCTATCGTCTCGAAATCTATTTTTGCTTGGAGTATGTACAATATTAAAAAGTAATTGGCACTATCGTATTTAAAATTAATTCGTATGTTGAAAATAGAATTCTACATTATTGACTGTTTTCTATCTTGAAAAGTTGTAAACAATGTTTTTGTAATTGCGGGAATATATTATGCGATGTATAATTATCCGGGGCATATCTAACTATTAATTCTAAATTTTAATAAGCTGTGTAATTTATTGAATAATACGACTACTCTGTTAAAATAAAAGTTTTTAAATTAGCTGTTTCCCCTATAGTATTTTATCATACACTGAGTATATGTAACACTGTCTAATACTAATCCGTGTCAATTTTTAAATATTACTATAGTTATATGTATAAAATCTGGAATTCGTGTATATATATATATATATATATATATATATATATATATATATATATATATATATGCGTGTGAATGGGCGTTTGTGTGTGTAACTAATCCTATCTTATTTTTGTTGCATATATATATATAGTCTTTGAAGTTTTTAACATTTAAAACTATACAAAAACATCTTTTTATAATTCGTTAGAAAACCATCTAGTCAGTAAGCCATTTAATCCCCTGCAATCACTGCATCAACTCGCTCTCGAATTAACTATAATACCAACAATTTATTTTTCAAGGGATCATCAGTTGTTTGCCATGAAACCCTGTTTCGGGGATTTAAAAACAAAACAGTATATTACATCATGGCTCCCCAGCAGTGTTGATCAAACACCACCACCCTAAATCTTCGGAAGAAGACATGTTACAAACATTAGATCCAATTTCATATTATTAATTACAATTACTAACGTTTTCATACTATAAAAATGAATTTCTTACCTGTGCGATTCATCAATTTCCACATTTCAAATCGATACAATTTATAATTTTTTAATTTATCAGTCTTGTATTTATAAGATTAGGATTAATCCATTTAACTACTTATCACACCCACTATGATTAGTATTTAGTATATATTTATATTCTTATTTAAAATTAGATACATAAAGGTTAAAAATATGTTTACATATATACATTTTTTATGAATTAATTATATGTAATTATAAATACATTTTATACATTGCTAATATAGTATTGGATTTCCTTTATTAATATAGTCTGGTTTATCTTAAACGAATCAAAAGCATCAGGATAACGAACAAATTCTTTATTTAACTGTTTAAATATTTTATTTTTATCACCACCTTATTTTATCATCCTTATTACTAAACTAGAAACTGGTGGTATAAAGTCTGTTAGTTTTAAAGTAACGCGGGCTATTCTCAAAAACTCTGACATAATGGTTCCATAAAACATAAAAACAGGGCAGGTGCTATCTTTATGGCGCATACGTACTATTTTAAAGGGGAAAGCGTTTCTTTTATCAAATATGTTATAAAGAAAAATCCCATCCTCAATTTTTATATCTAAATCCAGAAATGCAGCCGGTTGTCCTCTATGTTCACAATTCAATTTTAATTCGTTTTGAAATATAAGATGTTTATTTTTTTCGACTTCATCATTATCGTTTATACATATACGGTCATATAATCTCCTACATCCATGAAAGTTATATGTTTTAGATATATCTGCTTTTAATAGTGATTACATATATATATATATATATATATATATATATATATATATATATATATATATATATATATATATATATATACTCGAGTCTATGTAAATACAAATTTACCCAAAATGGTGCAGGGTCCAATCCCATATATACCTAATAACAAATATGTATGCACTAACATATAAACATATATGCACACACACACACATACACACATAAATATATATATATATATATATGTTAACTAATATCCATATATAAATATATATATATATATATTTATATATATATATATATATATATATATATATATATATATATATATATACGCACATACATATATCTGGCGTTCAGACTTTTTTCAATTGTAAATCACGGCAACAACTTCTATATTAAGGCAATATTTAATTTGCAATTGCCAGACTAATCCTAGCTGGTTATCCACCTACATTTAATATTACTCTGTATCATACTCAGTGATCCTATCGCATGTCGTACTTGTTTACTAAAGGTCAATAGACGAAGATTTTAGTGGAACAGCGAATAAATACAATGTATGTATATATATATATATATATATATATATATGTGGGGGGGAGTGGGGTGTATGTGTTGTGTGGTTATATATCTGCATGGAATTAGGTATGCTACGTTAGTTTCAACTTGAAATCTACGACATCAATCAAGAAAAATAGTAATCTTGAGTCATCAATTTATTATAAGCAATGTCTTTGTTCAATCACCGGAAGCCGATTTAGCGCTGTTCTTAGAAGTCTGTCTAACATTCAGCTAAATTGAGTTTGTCTGTTTCCGTAATCCCTCTAGTCTAAGAACGTAATCAATTAAATGACTGCTTTGTGTATGAAACTCAATTGCAATTAAATATACTGAATCGTTTGTATTCTGAATCTGTTCTGATGGCACTTAAACCCGCGGATTTCATGATCTCTTTTTACAAATCGTGGATTGAATATTTCGGTAAAGAAGGCGTAGGAATATTTAACTTAATTCTAGTACTTACATGACAAAGATAAGTCTAGGAATCTGTTAGCCATTCCCGAAAATTGATTCATGGATTTTGTTAAGATCCAATGCAATATAGGATGTGTAGTAGCATTAGTTGTAATAAAATTGGTAGTAGTGATAGATTATTATTTCAGCTTTTATCTGCATTAGATTCTTGGCTCCATTCTCAAACATAGTGTTGAGAATACCCGGTTAGTACAACAGTACACCGTTGCTTATAGACACGCACACAAACACACGCACCCATACACACACACACACACACACACATATATATATATATATATATATATATATATAGAGAGAGAGAGAGAGAGAGAGACAGACAGACAGACAGACAGACATTCACAGAGCCTGAAAGATTAATTCGTTTTATCAATAAAGGTGATGCATACATTAGGGATGTACCTACTTACTATGCCTCCCTACGGGACAGAGTTACACACCAGGGTCGTTTTTTAACGTGGAGAAAAGGTACAAAAATAAAAATTGTCTCAGTCGTGAAGGAGTTCTCCTCCACACCAAAGAGAACAAGAAATGGAAGTGCAGCATCTACATAACAGATGCTACACTTTGATCTAGATGTAGGGTAAGTATATATTTGTATATATGCTTATATAGTCATTTTCATTCGTTATTGATTTTAATATGAGCTCCAAAACAATTAGCTTTGCATTAACTCGATATGTCTCCTCCTGAAGAATTAATATTATCCTTTCCATTTAAACCT
>NC_136520.1:49371970-49401970 GCF_053919585.1 Euprymna scolopes
TTATTTATGAGCTTTGACAAGGTTTATAATTGGTCTTACTATTTGCTGCCGACGATGACTAATATAGCACTGGCCAAAACAGTTCAGAATGTTTTGTGATAGTATATATATATATATATATATATATATATATATATATATATATATATGTATGCATATATGGAAATACACACATACAGGTACATATATGTAATTCGTTGGAGGCAATACTTAAAGAAACAGTTTACGATTCTGCATGAAAAACATGTAATATATATATATATATATATATATATATATATATATATATATATATATATATATATATATATATATATATATATATATATATGTATAAGAACTTTGACGTGCACGGTTTTTACAGCACGTTTTCGTTGCGCAAAATAAAGAGTATATAATTAATACATCTGTTCTGCTCAACAGAAGGAACATAGCTTTTCAATTCTATTATAAGAAAATAAACTCATTCATATATATATATATATATATATGTATATATGTATGTATATATATGTGATAATTGCAGCGTCTTGTCAGACGAGTGCCACTCTCTCAGACACTTAAATCCATGATCCCAAAAATGACTTCCATCGCCACAGGACCATTTTAATAGACAAATGCCCGAGGGAGCATAAGAACAAAGATGCCGTTACAGGGATTTAACTTCGTACCACAGTAAAGTCACGCTCTCGGTTGAAATATTGAGATCCAGCAGCAAGTAAGAGCAAGATAACCAGTAACAAGTTAAACTGTAGACCAGCTTAATTGTCTCCCGTTTTCTCTTTCAAGAAAGGTTGCCTTCACCACGGCTTCGGTGATCCCTCTCCACGCCAACATACACATACATACACACAACACACACACGTTGTTATTAGCCGTTGACCCCGAAAAAGGGTTCATTCGCCCTTTGGAAGGTCTTGTTTTTAATCCTTCAGGGAGACTAGGCATCCTCCTCACCAAACAAGTCTGGTGGGGGAACCAGTTTACTCGCCGGTGACCCGACCATGGGGCAGGTTGTTCTGGGTGATATGGTACCAGTTGCATATAACATGACCTGACATATATACATATACATATATATATATACACACACACACACACATATATATATATATATATATATATATATATATATATATATATATATATATATATATATATATACGGAGGGAGAGAACAAGACAGAGTGTTTAATGTATTGTCACGTGTTTCGTCATCCACGACTCATCATAATGATTGAATTTAGAGAGATTATGTAAACTTAAACCTAAGATTCGACCACTGGAGTATATCGTACGACTGCTGAATGTATCGCTAGGTTTAGCTACTCCGATGAGTCGTAGACGACAAAACATGTGTCACTGAATTATGATATATTACAACTTCCGCATATCCAATCCCCATTTTAAGGGTAGCAGATTTTTCAATGGAAAAATTATTCACATTAAGGTAAAAATGCACTTTTGAATTAATAATTGAATTAATTCAAGTAGTACCGAAAAAATACTTCCAAATTCTCATATATATATATATATATATATATATATATATATATATATATATATATATATATATATATATATACATATATATATATATATATATATATATATTGTGCACCAGGTAAAAAGTATCAACGCAATCCCATTGTTTTTGATATTTCTTTATAGTAGTTTTCATAGTACGTAAATAACAGTAGGCTGCTTCAAACATGTTTATTTTGTTATTAATTCTCAATCAAATCCATGAGAATATTATCAGTCAATTTAATTATCTAAAAGTACACCTTCTGTATAACTCTATTATCCTTTGTGTCGTATAAAATGGATCTGCTGTAATTGGCGGCCTTTATCATTGTTGTTGCCAATTCTACTCCTAATCGTTTATCTTCAAACAATGAACCCATCCGTCTTTTGTGCGAGATTTCAACTTCCGGTCTGTATACACAAGTCAATCTCCGGTCAGTTTCATCAGTCAACAATTGAACGCTTGATTAGCAAATCAGACTATCGCAAAGAGAAAGCAAGTAAATGGAAATTCGACGATCCAACATTGAATGTATGAATTTCTAATCTGGCCAGTTTTTACGTTTTCAACCAGCGTCCGCTATATTCAATACTATATATTTATATATATATATATATATATATATATATATATATATATATATATATATATATATATATACACCCCACACACATTTGTTTATTAAGTTTAAAACTTGTTGCTTCAGCGTAAGCTTTTTAATTTTTTTATATTCTCTGTCTATTTTGTTGTCTTTATTATTATTGTTATTATTATTACTTTTCTTTTGCTGTTTAATTATTTATTATTATTTGTTTATTAATTTATTTGTGTTTGCTGTTAGTGTTTATTTGTGTTTGAATAAGGGGGTTGCTTAAATCGAACGTTTTATTATAAATTTGTTTATCTTGTTTCAGCTAACTATTTTATTGTTTTACATATATATATATATATATATATATGTGTGTGTGTAAAATAATAAAATAGTTATATATATATATATATATATTGTTGTTATTTACTCATTGATTTAATTTCATTTCTTTTTCAGATATAATTAATATGGGTGGGGGCTTGTAGTAAGGCACTGTTTTGACTGTGAGTTAGTGTATTGGCTCTGTGCAGGAGTGTACCTGTTCTAATGGGTTAAGGTTGTAATGGTAAGTCTTTGGTGGGAGCCGATATATAATGAATGATGATCCGAGCTTCAGTCGGTCGTTGAGTTCCGTCCGTAATTTGGATATAAGTAATGATTCCTTTATTCGAAGATTCCCATTATTGCGTTCTGTGGTAAAAATATCGACTTTACTAGATATATTAGTGTTTCTGCAGATGTTGAGGTGTTTGTAGAATGATGATGCTTGTGTGTGTGCGTGTGTATGTGTGTTCCATGATTCTTATGTGTAGGGGGCATGTGGTGCAGCCTACGTAGAAGTTTCCTCAGGAAGAGCATTCTAGTTTGTAGACTACATGTGTGCGGTGGTATATGCTTTCGGGGTATACTGGGCAATTTGTCAGTGTACATGGTGGTGGGTCCTCATTAGGCTTGCGTTTAGGAAGCTGTTGTCTAACGGATGGTCCAGAGTGGGCTAGTTGCATATTCAGACCCTACCTTCTGATGACCCTGTGGATAGCCGTTGTGATCTTGTCGCCGACATCGGGCATTTTAATGAAGTAGGTGTGGTGGGAAAGCGTATTACACGTTTTCTTGTGTTCCAGAGTTGTTTATAACGGTTCTTGGGTATCCGCTTGTCTCTAGGACCTGGTGGAACTGTCTTGATCACACTTACCAACGCCAAACATACAGACAAATTATAGGACTGCCCATGAGTTCCAGTCTCTCAGGAATACTGGCCATCTCGTACATGAACAGACTAGAATGCCGAACCCTCAACACGTGACATGCATACACATATGCGCACATATATACATCCACATTCGCATGCATGCACACGCATCCATCTGTATATACATATACGCATATGTAAACATGCATGCACTCATATACATATCCACACGGATATGCATACACACATACACACATACACATGCATATACACATACAGATATACAGCAGATTATGCTATAAATTAGGGGTATAGATGTGCATACACATATACCCACATTTGCATCCACTTCCACTGATACATGTACACACACACACACCAACACGGATGCACATATACATGCATATATACACGTACTAACATACACATATATACCTAAACATATAGATAGCTATTGTTCGTAAATAGAATAAAGTAAAGTTAGCTAGGATATTTAGGTAGGTATAACTAATTAATACGGCGAGATTAGGTAGGTGCATGATGGGATAAGTTCCAACGCATGCGGTTGGTTTAATATCTGGGAGTATCTATGGAGTTGCCTGAATATAGGTGTTCCTTAGGTAGAGGTTGAGTTATAATGGCTTGTAGATCCTAATGCTTGGGTAGGTTTTAGATAAAGCAAGAGGTAAATAGGTAGGGGCAGAATAATGCGTTGGGGTGGTTACATGGTTTAGTACAGTAGTTCTGGGTGTCTGGTATTAGGGGTTAGATGCAACAGGACTACCAAGGTTAGGCATTCGCATGGGTGTGGATATAGACGTATACGTATACAGAGCATGAGCGATGCACATGTAGAGTTTTCTATGTATGGGTATACTGGGGTGATTGTAAGTTGTTATAGAGGTGGAAAACGTTTAAGGAGGATAATGCGCTATATTTCTAACGAGTAAAAAGGGGAGTGTGTGTTCTAGACGAGTATATGGGTAAATATTTGGATGATTATAGGTTGGTATACTTATAGAATTTGGTGAGGGGTTGACATACCTTTATGGGGATTAAGTACTTTAATTAATGTTCTAATTTGCGGTATTTGTTTTTTTAAAGAGTATTGTAGATCAGTTTAGGTTCATGGTTATATTGGTATACCTACATACTAAGATATATATTTATGTATATAAAGCATTCGTCTATTATACATTTTAGTATATACACACCTGTGCAAGTGCAAATCCACAGAGGTTTATGTTAAATAGTATCCCGGGTTAACTCACGGAAGTTTTATGTGGGATGTGTTGGGGTTGGGTGGATGAGTTTAGTAAGGGAGAGGGGGTAAGGTAATATAGGGTATTGGGAGAATGGGGTGAAGGGGTTTTAATCGTGTGTATGCTACAGTTACTAGGTGCATGTGGTAGATGGTTATACTAGATGTATGATTAAGCAGATCTAAAACGGTGTTGCCTGAGGGATGTTTCAGAAAGGTGTGTAATTGCGAAGGAGGTGGGATTTGTAATGCCTGCAGTTAATTGTAGTTTCGTGCTTTTATTTGTCTCTTTCTTAAAAATTGAGGATAAAGAGTTTTTCGTTTAGGCAGAGGAGACATAAAGAGTTTAAAAAATTACATTTGCTAGATTTTTTAAGGATTTCCCAATAATGGTTGGTGTTAGATTATTTCGGATTAGATGTATATAGTGGAGAGTTAATGAGGTTTTGTTAGAATGGTTAAGGTTTTTTTAAAGGAGCATTTATGTACTCTAAATCTACATTTAAAAGAAGTGCCGGCTAAGCCAATATAGTTTATTTGTCGTTTGGGTTTTCTGTATGTGCGATTGCAGCTTTATACAATACTTCTGTTTGTAGGCATTGTTGATTAAGTGGGCATTTAGATTTGTTGGTTCAGTTGCACTTATTTTTGCTAATGTATTATCTTTGTTCGGTATTTTCGCGTTGTTTCTTGCTTATTTGTTCTAAGATATCAGTAGATTGTACCTGAGTTTAATTGTGTGTTTGCTTAATATGTTGTGTAGTGGGTGGTTGGGTGGGAAGTAATTGTACATTAGCTGAAATAATCTATTGTCTTGGTTTGTTTTGACCATTGTATTGACGGGGGGTGAACCAAATTATTTTCCTAAGTCTATGTCTTTTGTTTGAAGTATAAGAGGGATTAGGTTCAATATAATTACAGATGGTGTTTGGCTTACTTCTTTCCTTAAAAACATTTTCGTTTATGTTTGTTGAATATTTCATGTTTGAAGGAATTATTACGAAGTCTTTTTTCGATAGACGTAGGGATATGATTAATGATATATTTAAGGTGGTTTGATAATGGGTGTATACAGAGTGGGTAAGTATTGTTTTTAAAGTAAGGTTTCTATGAGTTATTTGAGAGGTTGAGAGTTATATCGAGAAAGTTACGTTAGATTTGATGTACAGTTTTAGACCTATTCTGTTAATTTCCTAAGTTACAGTTTTCTTTATTTTTTCACATTCCGGGCTATTTGAGTTTTAACCTACAATAAGGCTATGGCCTCTATATAGTCCTACGTTTTGCTATTTATAGTTTTAGTGATATTGTATAGAATGAAGAGATCAACAAAGACAGTTGCTTCTGCTGAGTCTAAAGGCCAGATGGAGAGTCAAACTCATCCGGATTGGGTTTTCTTAGTCCATTGTGTGTCTTGGCTGATTACGACTATTATTCCAGACTTTTTAGTAATGCCCATTTTGGATGGGTGAAGGTCGGAAAGTGGAGAGGCAAAGTCCAAGGACTCGTCAAACAGGTCTTTTGATATGAAAGGATAGTAATTTTCAATATCGAACTGGATGAAGGCGACCTCCTCTTTATTTTGGATGTTACTGAACCATTCGATGGTGTTCTTGGTGTTAATCCACTGGTTTAGTTAATGTTTGGTTCTAATTTGTAGATGCATTCTTTCTAGTATTCTTTTACTAATTCTTCCTATTTCAGTCTCGTTTGAGGGTTTACTTCAAATCAAACTAAAATGCTTGATATCAGAGTAACCTACATCTTCAAGTTCAAGTGGTACGTGAGAAGGAGTTTAGTAGGGTTTTAATGCTCAAATCATTAAACCTGGACCGCTTACCACCCATATTTCCGGCAGAACATCGATTAAAAGGATTTATCTTAATCTAAATACACCGTATGTCAAATCTTGAGTACGTAGACCGAAAATTGACTGAGTGATTTGGCATGAAATGAACACACACTTAGAGGCAATTCTACTTTATATATATATATATATATATATATATATATATATATATAATCTTATTAAAAATGTAAAACGTTCATCTGAATATAAATGAATATATATATATATATGTTATATGTATATATTCATATATAATAAGCATTTATATACAATGCATATTTATATATGCATATATCTATATCTATGCATATATATATATATATATGCATTTAATATCAGTTATATATTTTTTTAAATAATACGGTTTAGACACTATTGTATTTGGTAGCAGTCACACACATAGGTAAGTTTAGTAAGTATAACAGTTGCTTTATCCTCCTATGTATGAGCAAGGCTTTCCTATTTCCACCTTCTCCATATTACGAATCAATAATTACAATATTATTTTATGTTACTTTTATTTCGACCGTTGTAGCTTAACGAACTTACACTTTTTTTATTTAGTTGATATCAAGCATTCCTCTTGAGATAAGACGGGGAACCCTATTTTCGGTCTGCGTTTTCGCGGGACATCAATAAAATAAAGCCATGTGACAGATACTCTAAAGTGTCCGCGACATATATATATATATATATATATATATATATATATATATATATATATATATATATGTCTATATATATATATGTATATATATATATATATATATATATATATATATATATATATATATACTAGCATTTCATCCCGGCGTTGCCCGGGTGTGAGCAAAAAAAAGTGGTAGTAGAAAGGCAGGCTCAAATCCGTACCGCGAAGGACGAAAAGAACGGGGGAAACAACTGGAAGTCTTAGTCGTTACGACCACCGCCAAACTGGAAGTGGCGTAGGTTTAAATTAAGGCTAGACAATCGAAAGGAGAGGATGACTTTTAAAAATATCGGTAAAAAACGACCCCCACCGTGTAGAAAACTGCCCAGTTGAAGGTGAAGATATTCATTTTTTAGCAAATGTGTTTATATTTGTCGTTTGAAAGGTCGAACTTCAAAACTATACCGATCTTGAGAAAATCCGTTGCCTCTGTCGAAAGTGTTGGGCAGACGTGCAAACTTACATACATGCATACATTTATATATTGGCAACTAACAATTTTAACTCAATCCGATATAAAAGCTCGCCCAATCTCTGAATACCGTTATGTAAAATTTCAAATGTTTAGACCAGAAATTGGCTGAATAATTTGGTAGAGGCCGAAGAGGTTAATTTTTTTTAAAAATTTGACCCCTATTATTACCGCTTAAAATTTATTGTTTTGGACTCAAATAATGTTATTAAGTTAGATCCATGTCCAAGGAACCTTCATCTAAAATTTCAAGTGTTTAGACCCAAAATTGTCGGAGGAGTTTGGTAGAGTTCTCAAAGATCAAATCGTTTGACCCATATTAACAGCCAAATTCCTGGCCGAAAACGAAACCGGAAAAATATACACAAGAACTCCAATCTAGTAAATCATACTGCATTAGAATGATTTCAGATATAGTATGTCCTAACGTTGGAAACATCAGAGTGTCAGAACATTTCTATTAAACAGCTCAGTATTTTTATTATTATTTTTTTTGTGATGGGGATAAATCGTGATTAGCTGAAACACTAACATGTGAAAATGATCTATATATATAAATATATATATATTTATATATATATATACATAAACAGTAAGCGTAGTATTTCTTATTATGTGGCCAACTAAGCAAGACGTATGAAACCTGCACGAGAGTAAAATATTAGTGGGATAATAAATAATAATATTGAAACAAATAATAATATTGGCTACTAGCTGACAGACATAAAAAGGATCGATATATCTGGAAAATTTAAAAAATAGCAATAAATAAACAAAACAACAAATGAGCTCAGAAATAGAGAAAGTAGTGATGGGAAGATTTCAAATTTCTTTTTTCTATTCCGCTCCAAATTTTTGATTCCGATACGATTCCTGATTTCGATGCTTCGAAAATTAACAAATATTTAATTTGTTTTTATTTTGTTTGTTTTTTTGGAAAACTTTCAAATTTATTGGACATTTTCGGGTATATTTTCTCTCCAATTTGTTCTTTGTAATTGGTTGTAAATTGTATGACAACAAAATAATTATTTTGATTTCAAAACTAAGTCAGATTGTGTCAGTTTGTCGTTAGTGTATAACATGCTACTTGAAAGTGTTCATAAACAGTTGAATATAGTCGACAATTGCTGAGCAACATCAAAAAACAATGTAAGTACAAAATAGTTAAAATTGTTAAGAACGAATTCCTAAATAATGGTAATATATTGAAAACCAGTTGGAACATTGTGAGGGCGTGTGCTTTCTTAACTCTTCTGTGCATTCTGTCTATGAAAAAAGTTAAAATTTAATTTTAAGTATAAAAATTTAGTCGATTAATAAATTACTATATTTTGCGGTAACCACGATAAAGACGAGATGAAAATAATAATACTACTACTACTACTACTACTACTACTAATAATAATAATAATAATAATAATAATAATATGAACATTGTTTATGTTAACACTCTCAGATGTATCCCTATTTCAAAATGAAAGATTGCTTTTATAGACGATTAGGTAGGAAACCCTTAAAATACTCGACGGAAAGAAAACCAATCATTTTAGTATTTAGAGTGGAGGATCGGTTTCGAGTATACATTAAACGTAAAATAATAGGTAATTCTTATTGAGGACACGAGGAGCACGGACACGACATATCAGTCCGCCAGTTAGGTTTGCAAAAAGTACGCTAAATAGTACGCCAGTGCGTCAAATTTTATTTCGTCATGAAAACAAATTTTTACAGTAAAATTTATTTCTACATGTTTATTTAGCAATTAAATATAAAGTTACATAGGAAAAAACACGTTTTATATTTTTTAAATCAACAACGAATCTCAGCGTGGTGACGGGGAAAGTATTTTTTCTGAGGAACAAAAATGAATACATTTTATTTTTCAATAGTCTTTTCCATTCATCTAGCCAATAAACATAAAATTACGTATGAAAAAATCACATTTTTATTGTAAAACCTACAATTTATATTGTAATACTAATTTAAGAAAAATCGTTCCGGAAAAGACGGACCGGAAAATTTGTCCATTGAAAATTCAGCAATTTTTGGTCCATTATTGAAAAAACTATCAAACCATATTTTATGGTGATTCCTGAAAGAGATAATGATTTTAAAAGAGAATACACCTCCCATATTATTGCTGACACACATTTTCCCTCGTTTATTCTTGTTTTAAAAAAATAAAATCGATTTTTCTAAGTGTTGGTTTTCGACCTTGCTTTATTAGTGTTTAGTGGTTCAACTTATTTGAAAGAGTTTATTTAGCTACAAAAGTATTATCGAGTGTTACTTTTGAGCAAAAAATATCCATCATGAAATGATAACATACTATACGTCTCGATAATCGCTTAAAATGAAAAAAAATAAAGAATACCGAGGGAGATATAGTTTTAAAACGATCCCCCCTCCCAAATAAAATGCATTCGTATATTTTTGGGTTAATGTCAAAGATTACTGCTGGAAAAAATATTTATTTATTAAAAAGAATTACTTTAGTTTTTACCACTTTTTGTTATTACGAAAAAGAAAAAAAAAATTATTATAAATTATAAAACAAATATTTTTTTTAGAAAAATACTTTTGTTTTAACATATTTGTGTTCAAGAAACAACAAATGCTACTTCTGCAGTATGCTTAAGGCGATCATCTTGTCTTCGTGCGTTTAACTACACTGTCACCAGGTGGAACTCCCCGGTCCAAAAATATCTAATTTCTTAATTTGTTGTTGAAGCTTGAAAATTGTTTTTATTTAAAATAATGTTCCATTGAAATTATTTATTTGTTCGGAAAAATATTTTACTTTACAAAAGTCTATTATGAAATTGTTTTATTAAAATTATATTTTCTAACGCAGTCTTTAAATGTTTTAATAATCATATATATATACAGTGCTGATCAAAGATTTAAGACCACTTAAAAATCTTTAAAAGGATACCTTTTTTTAAGGATAGATTTTATACTTTTCGAATACTACAATCTAAAATATTATGGAAATAAAAACTTACCTCCCCAATATATTTTATAATTTGCATTTTTATTAAATTAAGCTTTTTACACATGATCAAAATTATAAGCCCAAGGTTATAAATTGTTACATTTATTGTAATAAAAATGTTTTAGTTAAGTTAGAGATTAGCAATTACTGTGCAAAGGTGTTACCATGCCTAAAGCAAGAAAACTAACTGAAGTTGATCGCTCTCGAATTCTAGGATTCCATGAGCAAGTTTTGTCACAGTGAGCGACAGCAGCTAATTAAATCGCAGTAAAACTGTCATTTGCAACTTTCTAAAGAACACTGAAAATTATGTAAAATCCTTTGGTAGGTCCCCAAAAACTTCTGCTACATTGAGTACGAAAATCGGACGGGTTGTTATGAATGAAAATGGAATTACTTCTAGTAAAATTAAGGCTGTTACAGATGCTGATTGCAGTCCAATAACCATCAGATAACAGTTATAAAAAAAGGCTTGGTAAATAAAAAGCGTAAACAAATTCATCGATTGCTTCTACGTCACAAAGATTAAGATTTGGTCCTGAATACCAAACACGGGACGTTGAGAAGTGGAAGTAAATCCTGTTTTCTCATGAGAAAAAATATCAATTTAGATGGTGCTGATGGTTTCCAGCGATATTGGCATGAGAAAAACATGCCCTTGAATTTTTTCCACATGTTATAGTTGGGGGGGGGTCGGTAATGGTATGTGTTTCCTTTTCTTACAGAGGGACGATGGAGCTCCATGTGTTAAGGGGTCGTTAGACAGCAGCTAGTTATGTTGTTACAAAAAGCATCATTGATGATGGAGGTCATCGTTTGTGTGTGTGTGGGGGGGTGATTGTTATTCCAACAGGATAACGCTGCAATTAACACTGCAAGACGGACCTTGAGCTTTCTACAAGAAAATGGAGTCTATCTCCTGAGACATCCTGGATGCTCACCAGACTTAAACCCTAATGAAAAATGTTTGAGGGTGGATGACAAGAGAGGTTTATCTAAATAGCAAACAATATTCACCAAAAAATTAACTTAGTGAAGTCATCTTACAAAAACTGGATCAGGGGCCCCACAACTATATGTAAATCCTTATTTCTAACATGCCCTAAAGAATTTTGGAAGTAATCAAAAGCAGTGGAGGTAGAACTCATTATTAAGTTTGTTTTCATACATTTTTATAGAAGTTTTGCCTCTGGTCTTATGATTTAAACATTTGTAAAAAAGCCTAATTAAATAAAAATGTATCATTTATAAATAAATATGTGGGATGTAGATTTTGTTTCCATAACCTTTAATATTGTCGTATTCGTAACTTTAGGTCGGAAGGTATTAAAATCTATTCTTATAAAAAAGTTTTTTTTAAAGATATTTAAGTGGTCTTTAATTTTTTATCAGCAGTGTGCATATAAATATATATATATACATATATATATATATATCTGTATATATATATTAATATATATATAAATATATGTAGATATATATAAATTGCAATTATATATTGATCCATATTTATATAATAACCGTTTTTGTTTTCCAATAGTTTTCTGTTCGAGAAATAAGCTTGTTTATTACTTATTTTCCGCGTAATTTCACTTGTAACTAACTGGAGCCATCCCCCAGTAACAAAAGCCGCCGTCTGTATACTGCAGAAGTGCCTATAATTACCTTTAAACAACAAAAATTGCTTATATTATCAAATAATAAAAGAAACATTGCATTCAATTTCTTAATTTAGTTTTAACACTGAACATACTAATATAATAAAGTATTGTATATAATAAGTAAACATTTGATAAAACAGCAACCGTTTTATTTATTTTTTTTTTGTAATAAGAAAAGAAGTGTTTAAACGAAATTAAATATCTGAAAAAAATATGTTCTTTCTTTGATAATCCATAGGTTTTTTTTCTTTCTGGTTTGTTTCTTAATAACACAAAAATGTATGAATTAACTATCTGTTAAAGAAATGTATAGTTTTGGTTTTCTGTATATTTCATCCGTGACTCTGTCGTCAAGTGTATTTTTTAAACGGGAGGTAACAAGCAATAATAATTGTTAATACTTTGTAGCTTTTAAAAATAATATCTTCTCCAAGAATGGTCATGAAATCTGTTTACAATCGATATTCATCTAATAATAGACGACAGAAGATATTCGATCGGCTGTTTATATTTATTTATGTGTTTCTACCAGAGTGTGTTTAATTTTTAATTTTAAGTGATTGTCAATAGACCTTCTGTCGATGTTATTAGGCATCATTTTTAAAAAACTCTTACTCAAAGAGAAGACAGTAAGTTTGTTTTAAACCAAAAACACAATTTAAAAGACGTTTACACGCAAACTATTTTATTTAGGCAAGTAAAAGTGTGTTGCCTTTGGTAGCATTTATTTGTTGTATATCATGTTATCATGTATTTTTTCTATTTATACAGTAATAATTCTCCCAACTCCATTGCTCTCTTTGTGGAGAAGTTTAAATGTAGATATCATTTCCTTTTTAATTAAGAACATCTTCAGAATGGTTTTTCTTTATGCATTTTATCCAATATTTTTATAAATTCATCGGAGATTTTCATCTCAATTTTTCACTTGCGTATAAAGAGAAGCGCCAGCAAAAAAAAAATATTTCACAAGAAGACGATGACAGATTCCACCAATGGATAGTCGGCACCAACGAAATTTTAAATCTCCGTCCAGAGAATTTAAACCTTTTACTAATAAAATGAACTCAATCGGATTGAGTATAGGAAAGTTATCTCTCTATAAATGGCCAATAAATTAAACTGCGAATGTTAAATCTGTTACTGAGATTTATAACACCTTCTTCCGATACCAATAACAGTTAAGAGTTTTCCAATTCTCGATTACGATTAGAATTTATAGTCCCAACGCTAATAGAAAGTACACCATAAAATGTATGCATAAATTGTAAATGCAATGTTCAATAGGAATATATGTGGACAACTGGAAATTACATACATACATTATAGCAATATTTAAAAAAATAGCGATGCTAAAAACATAAATTTCCTTATATCAAGCAAGTCAACATGTTTGACGTCAAGGAAGTCAACAGGTTCGGCGACATGAATTTTTGTATAAACATCCGGTACAATGCAAAAAAATGGTATAAAAATCTAAATAAATGTCTTGCACCGTTCTTACAATATCTTAAAGGTCCTATGAAAATCATTTACTGTGCGCGTGTAAATTACCCTGGCCCCAGCCTTTTTATTCTCATTTTCTCAAAACGCTTAAGTTATCTCTGAGATATGGAAATAACTAAAAGTCACGTGGAGAAACTATAAGGAGGGGGAGGAACTCTCTTGGTGCCTTTTTTGGTAAAATATTTTGTGACAAGGATGAAGTTCTGGACTGCTCCCTTCGAACACACTTCACGCAAATGTTCCCCATCTTTAGTCCATCGCGAATAACTGGGTATATAATTCTTGCACTGACATCAAACTGTGCAATTATTGCCGCTACAGAAACACGGCTTTTCTTATCCATGAAATTATTTAATTGCGCAATCAACTTTGGTGTTATAATTTCCTTACATTTCTCACACCTTTCATCATTCTTTGACAGACTTTCTGCCCCCTTTGATTCTCTTATGTCACTCATAAACTGAAGTGTGATTCATGCAAAATAATCTAACACTCTCTGGTACATTCCATGCGTTTTTTTTTTGGCATGTTACCCAAGTTTTAAACAACATTTTGTTTTATTTCTCACATCCAGGTTGCATTTTTGAAATCCAACACCGTAAGCTCTTATGTTTTAATAGCAATCCAACCATAGCCTTGAAGCCCTAAGGGGCATAGACCATCTCAACATTGTAGATGCTTTTGTAACGACTGAGTTCTTCTTTACGGGCTGAGAGTGCTGCCCCTGTCGCCCGCCTTCCCAGAAAGAAGTACAACGCCTTATATTCCCAAATGGTCACCCATCTAGTACTGGGCAGGTTCAACGTTGCTTTACTTCGGTGATGATGTGGCGAGAACCGGTGTGTGAACGTGATTGTGTCGTACTCATGTTTTAATATGGTGTATACAAATTCAGGCTGTAACTATTCATTATAACGCCTTTCATATCCTCATAGAACGAGACGATGCGGCTGAGCAGCCGAAAAGAACAATCAATCGTTTTCAAAAGCTGAAACAGAGATTTTTTGCTAAGTAGGTACAAACGCTTTGTTAAGCGACGAGCGATTCTGCTGGAGCTGGCTAATGAAGAAAATCATATCCACAGTTTATCTCTCTGTCCTAAAGACACGACCCTGTCGGTGGGACATTAGAATACGCCGACTGCCCCCCCCTGCAGAGGGTAAAAGTTCCTCAATGGGGGTCCTAGATATGACCTTAAAATATATCCAGTGGTGAGGCCCCAGCTTGTGGGCTTTGGGGAGTGTGGAGCCACCCTTTAATTACCATTGTTCCCAGGTCCACTCTGACCCGGAGTGGTAGTAGCTGTTAGGGTCCCAACTATGGGTTAAATAGAAACTGACGTGAAAACAACAAAGATATTCTAAAAAAAAATTCTTCAAAATCTTTTTATTCGGCATTAAATAAACCGAAAAGGGTTGGTACGCTGTAAAACAAAAACAACCAACCAACCTAAAGACACCTTAAAACCTCTGAGTAGGTAATAGTACTTCCACATATGTAGATCCATTTATACGCAACTTACATGAACTCCAGATAAATCCAGAAGACATGATAGCTTAATCAATAATTTGTAGAAAAGAAGCCAACTTTTTATTCAAGGTATGTTCAAATCAAATTGTAAATCCAGGAAACGAAGAACGATATCCAAACTGCAATATGGTGTTCAATATGTTGATGTATAAAGAGTTTCTATTATGTTGAAAAAACAAAACGCTTATGTATTTTGCATTCTCAGAACGTTTTATTTATTTTTTTATGCAAATATAGTTCGTTTCATATTCAGTTTCACTTCATATTCTAAACAGCAAAATCCTAATTTAACTATAAATGATATTGTTTTTTTTCTCTAGAGA
The DNA here is from genome assembly GCF_053919585.1 of Euprymna scolopes. Taxonomy (NCBI): domain Eukaryota; kingdom Metazoa; phylum Mollusca; class Cephalopoda; order Sepiida; family Sepiolidae; genus Euprymna; species Euprymna scolopes. The sequence goes on from NC_136520.1 coordinate 49,387,591, forward strand.
GAGATGAAGATTTTTTGAAACACTGCAAAATATTTATTTCCTAAATGTGTATAATGGCTTTTAAGTCCAATGATAATATTTTCTTTATAGTAATTGGCAGAATTTTAATTTTTATAAATTTTAGAATTCTTGATATGTATCAATAGATAATTAGTAAATAAATCAAATCACCATTTCAGAAAATATGTGTCAGTATCTAAAATACACCGATAATTTGCTATCTAAAAGCCAAGTTTGTAATCTTACAGATTTCCTTACATAGCAGTATAACACCGAAATGCTCATGACTATTCTTTAAAAAAAAAGAAAAAACGCTTCGAATAGCTGGTATGCTTTTATTTAAAAATATGCGTCTTGAAGCTCCATTGTAGTTCAATTACGGAGTATTCTATGGCCAAATTGAATTGCCAGCTCTTTGGTGATTAGTAAACGGCAAGTTTGCTATCGCTCGAATAAATCTTTCTGCATAAATGGATTCTATACAAAAGCGAAGACGTGTTCTATTTTAGCCAAGCCATAATGAAATGCGGACACGGACATATGGTGTTGAAGTTCGGCGGTTTCTTTGTAATCATCATCTTTCTCGATTTCGTTTTCTCTCTATTACTCATGTGCCTATTAACTCTTTCTCATGGAATGGTCATTATAGGCAGTAGGTAGATTGTCATGACATACAAACAGTGCATTAATAACATTCGCGTTTCGAATCTATATAATAAATTCATATTTAGAGATGTCTATAATCAGAGGAACATACATCACTTGAAATAATGGAGTTTCTTTCGATTCATACATTTTTGTAAAGAGAAAAGTAACTTCATACGGTCCGAGGATGAAGTATACATGATGATGATGATCATCATCATCATCATCATCATAATCATCATCATTATTATTATATTAATACAATAGCGTGTTTGTTTTTTTGTATGTCACGATTACATCCGGGTCGTTTAATCATGCACTTCCATTTCTTGTCATAAATAATTTTACACAGTTCTTCAGAAGTTTTCGTTTCGGTTTCGATTATGGTTGATGGCACTTAAAGCATTTATTTATTTTTTTTATAAATAATTTTATCAAGAATTTCAAGTTTTGTTTTCTGTTTCGACTTTTGTTGAATGAACACAAGTGTGTATATATATATGAGGGTGTGTGGGTATGTCTGTCTGTCTGTCTGTGTATGTGTGTGTATGTGTGTGTGTTAATAAGTTTTTATTTTGGTTTCTATTCAAGCTAATGCACCCTAGTCATATGGGTATATATATTTATTTTTTTAATCGCATTTTATAATATACTAGCGTGGGGCTACCCGGCGTTGCCCGGGTGTTTTTAGGTGTGTGTATGGAGGATATGTAATAACCCTGAAACGATGTTAAAACAATCGGAAAACCCAAATCCCCCCAAAAAACAGCGAAAAAAACCGCTGTGTATATGGGGGGAGGAAGTAAACTAAAGAAAAATAAAGAAACGTTGGACGCGTGTCTAAAGATGTAAAAGAAAAAAAAATAGTATTGGTCGTGAGGCCGGATTGAACCCGGGACGTGCAGGTGAATCTAACTCCAACCACTTATGTGTGTAGGCCAAGAATAAGAGGAATTGATTATAGTGTTAAAATAAGGGTTATAAAGCGAGTGAAAGGTGTTTGATTGACAGATAGCCACTAAATGGGGTCATTGCGGGGGCGTTACGAGATGACGTAGCAGTATTTCGTTTCCTGTCTAGACATCTCTCTCTAGCTGTCTCTCTCTCTGTTTGCGTGTGTGTATGCCTCTCTCTCTCTCTCTCTCTCTCTCTCACTTCGTCTTCCTTACTCTAAAGACTGGAAAATGGCATCTGGCTGTAAAACTTTTGTAAAAACTTCGATCGTTAATATTTTTTGCAAGCGTATTTTTTTTTTTTTTACTTAACGTTTTTGGCTTGTTATTTTTCGTTTAACAATCGTATCAAACTATTTCGAATGTGCTTGTGTAAGGGTTAATTTTCTTTTTTACCGATTACATGTTTTTTTTTTTATTCAGACTGCTATTAGAGCTGGCTGACGTCAAGATCACGTGACATGACTCAGCGGGTTTTAAATAAAAGTTGACCCAAAATAAACGGTCCCGGTGTATACTTTATGTAGAAGAGTTGGCGCCTGTATTTTTGGGGGCAGTTATAAATCGATTTAAAAATATGTAATGTTTAACATTAAAATGTCACTTTTTTGGGGACCTCCCCCAGCAGAAAATCGATCAGTCCGGAGGGTGGGGCTTTAATTTGGTACTAAATGTCTGAATTTTGTTCCGTCGGTCAAAAGTTTTTAGCAGACACACACATACATACATACATACATTTTCGCTTTTATATATATATAGATAAAAATCTATAAAGCATAAACTCTATAATAATATATAAGAAAGTAGCAGGAATTAAAATATCATATTTAATCGTACTTTACGACCGAGCTTTCCGTGCGTTCGTTCTAGCTTAGATAAATGTTTTTGCAGTTTTCACAAAAAAGCGACACAATTACCATTGTGCCCATTTACACTGGACATCTACAGAATGCAAACGTAAATATATTACATATGAATAAGTGCTCCTGTGGAATTTCCACAGGTCCAGACTATTATTATTATTATTATTATTATTATTATTATTATTATTATTATTATTATTATTATTACAGAGCAATATAAAGAAGAGTGAACGTCGAAAAATAAAAATAGAGATAAATACCCGGTATTTTTATTAGCTAGAGAGCAGAGCAACGGTGTTATTTTCGGCTATTTTATAAGCCTATCAAACTGCGCATGTGTGTATATTTCTCTCTCTCTCTCTCTCTCTCTCTCTCTCTCTCTCTCTCTCTCTATATATATATATATATATATATATATATATATATATATATATATATACGTTTTTGTACATTTGAAAATAATTAACCGAATATAATAGAAAATCCTAATTTTTACATTTACTGATATTTATTTTACTATTCGACTATTTAAAAATAATCAACCGGTTGTTGTGAAGTTAGTCACCAGTTGCTCGGCGTAGTAAGTAATCGACTTGATATTTATTTAATATATAATTATGTGTACGCCCTTTCATAATATCAATAATATGTAAACGATCAATATATATATATATATATATATATATATATATATATATATATATATATAAGCTTTACTACGTTAAAATGGAATTAGTGTAGTATATACATTTTTATCTTCATTTGTTGGTTTATTCGAAAACACTTAAGGGAGCACCAGAGAGTAAGACACAAGCTGCTATATTTTAGTAAAACATTCTTGAATCTCCATATGTATAAAGTGATATTGTCTGTGTGTTTGTCTGTGTGTGTACATTTCCCTATTAAATTCCTCAGTTTATTTTCAGTCTAGAGACTCGGGATTTTACATTAGGAGTATTGAGCTTTGGGAAAATATTTTAATCGGTTTTCGGCCAGAAATTTTGCTAGAAGGGGATAAAAGTGTAAAAGATTTGACCTTTGCGGTCTCTAGAAAACTATTCAGCCAATTTCGGGTCTACACATTTGGAATTGTGCATAAAGGGAATTCATACATGCACCCAGCTTTTAAATTAGCTTATGGGTGAAACTTCTGCTGCCAAGAGTTCAAAGTTGAAAGCGTTAACCTTTGCAGACTCTAACAAAATACTCCGCCAATTTTGGGTCTAAAGACTTGCACTTTTTCAGCGAGGTTAACTAGATAAGAGTCACTCTTTTTAATATATATATATATATATATATATATATATATATATATATATATATATATATATGCACAAAAAGTTATGAACAGTATATAAGGCCAGACCAAACCTGGGCTTATCTGGTACTCTGCTATAAACTAGAATTAAAAACGAGTATGTCAAGTATTATATAATGATGGGCGACTGCGTACTTGTTTTAAATTGTACATTTTTATTTAAAGATGACTGAGTCGTAACGGGCTGAAAAAACCTCACCAACGAACCCTAAACGCCCAAGTGATTAAACAATATTTAGGCAAATTTGTAGCACATTACATGATACAGCTGATCTCATGAAAATCGCATACACATCCTAGTAGTCATAAAAAAGCTTGCCATAGATTGTGCGCTTTGATTATTATGCATACAATTAAATTGCATTGGCTTTAGGAAATCAAGCAATTAGTTTAATTAGAAAATGCATATCGTGTATTCCCTTCAGAATATTGATACGCTTACATGTTTATTTTTCATATATAATTTGCTACGTTTTATAAATATGTTTTGACGCATTTATAAATTATGTTCACGTGAATTCATATGAAAAAATGCAGTTTCTAAATTCTACACAAATTTAATAAAATGTCGTGGTACATGTATTATACGCAGGCATTGCCAATAAGATAAAAGTACTAATTATCAATTAGCAAAATAATAAAAAGTTAGGTTATTAATGTATATTATATGCAGTATAACTGACAATAATTACTTATGTGCTATCCATGTAGAAAATAATTAAGTTTTACTTACTTACTTATTAAATTTTATAACCCCAGAAACCTAAAACGTTATTACTAAATACGTATCCAATTTTTCCTACAAGTACTTAGAACTTAATGTACCGTAATAATTACCACGCTATTAAATTTGTTTAATACGCTTTAGATAGTAATATCTGTAGAAGTCTTAAACATAGATGAGTAAAAATAACTATTATTGGAAATTGTATTGCTGCCTGCCAATTTCTAAAGTGTTATGTATTTAAAGATCTCCTTATTGGCTTAATATATTACTTTCTTTGCCTTCTAAATATCCCAATTTCGAAGCGTAAAAATACTTAGCATATCTTGCAATTATCAGTAACTGAATTACGAAAGAACATGTGGTAATCATACTTTTTTTTTGAGCTAAACATATTAAAACACAAGCACATGACCTATGTGACGAACAACTTATTAGACGCAAAACTCTATTTCTTTTATATTAAGTTACTCAATGAATTCCCTTTAAATAACGAAGGTAAGTGTAATGTATTTTTATTGAAACATATAACCACACGCCTACCTCACTCGGTTTTTTCAATCCTAAAGCAAACTTATATCGGACGCATCTATACTTTTTAAGAAACATGAAGTTAACAATTTTAAATATAAGATAGATTTAAAAATTAAAATCTCCGATGAGTTAATTAAAAAAATAAAAATGTTGAAGATGTACGAAAAATGGGGTAATACAATTACAACGAGGGAGTTTATGTGTTCCAGCATATCATTTTTCTACACAGTCAGTCTCATTCGTATATACATTTCCGTAGAAATCAATGGCACATATCTGTTATTGGCGCCTGTCCGTTTCCTTCCTAGACTTTTCCAGTAAACAGAAGTTGTACAGAGATGAAATGTGCAGCTAATGATCTTAGCGGAATAATATAGGATATTTTACCTTTTCAATGTCTCCCATATCTATCTGATAAACGGATTCTCAAGAGAAAATGGTTAAGTTGAACATCAAAAAGCTATAACATGAATAGTTTCTGGTTGTTTCTTATATTAAAAAAAAATCAAAGTTTAAAATGCCTAAAGCAAGAAAATTATTTATAGTTTAAGCTTGTTTTGGACGATTGGAAAACTTATTATGCACTATAGAGTGTATGAAACAATATTTCATTAGTGTTGGTAAATATAAGGTTTAACTTGTTTTAAATAACAACATGCACTGTTTGTAATGCCCCATTTGCGATTGCAGGACTTGCATAACCAACATATATATATATATATATATATATATATATATATATATATATATATTTAAGCATATGTTTGTATGATGTATATATGTATATATATATATATATATATATATATGTATATCACGTTGACACATCAGTTCTCGCCAGATCACCGAAGTTAAGCCACGCTGAGCTTGGCTAGTATCTGATCGGTGACAATTTGAGAATTCTAGGCGCTGCATGTGCTCTGTGCTTATCTCAACACGGTTTCCCGTCGTCCTATAGCTCAACTTTCCACTGATATGCAACAATGTAGACTTTCACGTGCAGGCACCATTACAGGTAATATCCATAGTCTGTCAAGCCTGAAGGAAGATGTATAAATATATGTATGTATATATATATATATATATATATATATATATATATATATATATATATATATATATTTGTATATATATATATATATGTGGGGGGTGTTTTTGTCCTAGCAATTGTTTTAATAATTACATACAGTTGTGCTTCCTGGATATCTTTAGTTGGACGCAATTCTATTATATATCAGACAGCTAAGAAAATATTTAACTTAACGGGCTCATAATTATAAATATTATTACATTTTTCCACTTATATACTTTAGTGCTTCATGATTCTGCGCCCATCAATGTAGGAAGCGATAATAAGAGATGCTTCCCGACGATTCAACGTACAATAATTTGTATTTTATTATCCAAAAATTGCGTTCAACATCAAAGCGATGTAAAATGAATTGACGTTAGTAAAGTCACGTAGATAAACCCATTCAAATTTAAAATCTCTAAAGTGCGAATATTATTTACATTTTAAGCTCGTTTTATGACGATTGGTAAAATATTATGACCGATAGAATTTCTGAAAATTGAATAACACTTTTCATTAGTGTTGGTAAATTATAAGTGATGCCCAGTTTATTATACTCACTTCTCGAGTGCCCTATTTATAATTTCCTTTTGGCCTGCATTCAGTTCAATTCTATTTGTCTTCTAGACCAGAAATACTTTTTTAAATTTTATATTCCATATTTTCGTTTTTATATAAACTGCCTAGTCATATCCAACCCAACCCCTATATTAAGCGGTCTGCCTCTTTCTTTCTCTTTTATAAAACTACCCCTCTCCCGTTTTCCTCTTTTTTTCTATCCCCCTTTTCTCTCTTTCTCTGTCTCTTGTTTTGTGCTTTAACTCTCTCCCTCTTTCTAGCTTTGTCATTAGTTTATTTTTGTGAATTTACAGCTGGATGCCACTGATTATAATTTTACTTTACACGTTTTGTCTTTACTTCCTCATGGTTCTTCGATAGATATCGGATCGTTAATTCAATTCAGGAATTGGAAAAATACTTAACCAAGCATAAAAAACGGTTATAACAACATATATATTAATATATATATATATATATATATATATATATATATATATATATATATATATATATATATATATGTATATATACATATATATGTATATATATAAATGTATATATACATATGTGTGTGTGTTAGTGTGTTTGTGTGTGTGTCTGTAAGCAATTATTTAAAGCTGTAAATGTAGAAAGGCTTCATTGATGCCGGTACTAGAACGACAATTCATAATACACATGACAGGTCTCAGATTTATTTAATTAAATGTGCGTATAATTATTTAAAATAATACTTATTTTCACATCTATGGTGGTTTGTGTTTCAAAAGTAATAATTACTGAAGCTTCTCGACGATTCAAACTAAAATTATATCTATTTGATCATTAAATAAATAAATAAAAACTTGAAATATAAATAAATATATTAAAAGTATCAATTCATATTCTTTTACGATTCGCATGGTATTCATTATTTATTTGACAACTACCTGGTGTACCCAGCGTTGTGTGCAAGGGGAGGGGGTCAAGTGAATTAAAATCGAAGTAAAGAAACGATGTTAAATTTCTTAGAAAAAAATCGGCAAAACGAAAACAACAAGAATAGAGCGGACAAAGGTAACATTTCTTTCAAAAAGAAATCGGGAAGGTCAAGCAAAAATTATGGAAAAACGTGTTCAGACGACAAAAAAAACACACACAGCGAAAAGCGAAAATAAAAATGGCATAGGTAACCCTTCGATTCGGTTAATTTAAGTTTTTTTTAAGCAACTACACAGTAAATAACATTCAAACCGGTGTTCCTTCGTAACAGTTCCGTGGTGGCGGGCAAAGGAGGACTTTATTAGAGAGAAGAGATTTTACCACTTCTACTGATTGTAACCTATTTAGTCCGCGAACTCTCAGCAGAAAAAATGCAGGAATCTACGATTATCGAGGAAGTGGAAAGGTAATAGATCTATAACACACCTCAGATATTCTACTGCAGGTTATGCATATTACTTTTGCATGAAATGTCTTGAATTTTAATCTTATTAAGGTCAAGATGAGTTCATTGTATATATATTTATAGAGAGAGAGACACACAGAGAGAGAGAGAGATAGAGAGAGAGAGAGAGATCAAGCAAAGTGTTTTTAATTTTCAATTAGTTTCCCTTATTTTACTTGGTCCAGACATGCGGTCAGAGCTTGCTGCGTCGAAATAAGTAAGCGTATTATGATTCTTTTTATGCTTTAATTCATCATTTATTTGCTTTTATCGTAGCCTTACCCGCATGTCTAACAATGAAAGCAAATTAGTCGGTAAGAATTTAGTGGGTGAATTTTATGATCTAACCTTGTGAGCTATTTTCGGCAACTGCAAGCGTAATTTTATATCTCTTAAAACTACATTGATTTTAGCCCCAATGGATAGTTTTTCCACTCTGCAACTAAAGTTCAAAGTAGATTGTTTTTCACTATTAAATTTACTTGAGCGTTTCGATTAACGTTGAAATTCTGACTATTAAAAAAAGAAAAACTTCCCACATTTCATAAACCTACCATCGAGTGAATCTTCTCGTATTCTTAACCTTCCATAATCGGTTTGTGTTTTCCCCCTTTTCACTTGGTTAACCGACATGGACAGATTTCTCTGCTATTTGTGGCTAACAATCAGAAAATATTGTTTCATTTAATGTCATAACCATTAAATTCTTAGCTCACTTTAACTAATAATTTGCCAATACTTTCTTTTCTCGGGAGAAAAAATTGCATTATTTGAAACTCCGCAAAAGAAAAATTTCTGGTAAATTGTTTTCGGAGTATTCTGTCGAACAATAATCTTTCTTATAAATTTTTAATTTACAGTCTTGATTTATTTTCCTCCTGACAAGCTTTACACCTTATGTTGTTTGTATTGAGTTTTTTGTTTTAATTTGGTTGGGAGTACAGTTAATATATTAATATTTATATTAGTTTTAATTTACACTTACTTTTAAAGGGTAAACTTTCTAATCCCATTGCCTTGAAATATATATATATTTAGAGAGAGAGAGAGAGAGAGAGAGAGAGAGAGAGAGAGAGACCGACAGAGAGAGAGAGTTACATAATTATATATGGCTCTTTAGCTACACAGAATATTAGGAATCTCATCCACGATAGGATTCATCAGGCTTACGCCTGATGCTACCGTAGATGTAACGCGGGGTATTCTGTAGAGCTTAATCGCCATATATATTTTATAACTTACGTCCTAGCTCTACCTACGTATTGAGCACTGTTGAAGTAAATACTAAAAGTTCACGCATAAATTTGTACTTTCGTATATCAATTTATGTGATTAAATTAAGTAGTTGTAGAATATATATATATATATATATATATATATAAATATATATATATATATATATATATATATATATATATATATATATATATATATATCCATCCGTTGGACGCAGAGGAACGTTAGTGAATTTCCAGTAAAAGTGCATTGGCAATTACTTTACTATGCAGAAACATAAATGCTAATGCGCAAATTGTTATAAATTTTGTGGTGCAATCCCATAGTCGAAGGTAATTTACTTTCTAATTAAAATATAAGATTTAATAATTTAATAAGTTTTAAATAAAATATAATGTTTAATTTTGGAACGCACCACGTATAGCAAATCATTCCCAGAAACGTCGCACAACAATTGACCATCGCTAGCAAATATGCCTTGTCAATCTGGGACCATGTAGAACACCTAATTTTGATCCATAAAAGGTCGCTCTTTTTTAATGGCATACTTCATGTAATGGTAGTGAGTAATTTGCCTTAGGTAAATAATACATACAATTGTCCTTGGAACAATTTTTCGATTTCGCTCTCTCTCTCTCTCTCTCTCACTCTCTCACTCTCAATCTCTATCTCATATATATATATATATATATATATATAAATATATATATATACATACATATATATATATATATATATATATATATATATATATATTATTCAGTTTTAAATGCATGGCACAATTGCCTGATTCACTGTATTATAACCCTTACTTTTATTTTTAGATTACTGTATAGACGAATTGTCAATATACTCGTACCCGCTTTTATTGCAGTATCGACAGTTACCGCTAATCGGGGAATTAGGCTATTTTGATCCTGTATTTGGCATCTTTTTATACTAATTAATATTTATATAATCATCACAGCTTTTGATTTATAGTTCAGATTAATTATGTTCATATCATTCTTTATTTCTATAGTTGTTTATCGCTGTTATCTTTTACAATGCCCAGAAACTGTAAAGTTTTATATATTACATACCATTTTGCATTAGTATGAAAACCGCTTATAAAACTCACATACCCTTTCGTCTACGACTACCTAAATAAGTATTCAAATGTTCAGTAACTATAAGAACCAAAACAGCGAGACTTGTTTAAAATTATTTAAAATGCATAGCAAAATATAATTAACAATAACAAATAATACAACTGATAGATCTAGAAAAATATTCGAATGAGGGTTAACTTAAACGTCTTGCCTTAAATTATATATTAGACGTTTAAGAAAATATAAAAAACTTAACACATGAAATAATTTAATTAGCAGAAGAGGTTCACATAAAATTAATATATGACATAATTTTCCCTAATTACTAAATGTACATATAGAAATCGTACGTGTGAACGTGAATAATCTTAGTTCACCATAAAATATGATATGAAGCAAATCGATGGTAACATTTTTATAATCATCAACATTGTACTTTAACAGCTTCGATTTTTTTTTTATCTTCAAAATATAGTTTTAAAACACGTGTCTTTTTTTTTATTTTTTATTACATTTTCACCCAAAACAAGGCACATTGCCATTTTGGTGTAGTGGGCTACTATCAGGGGCAGCAACTACTGGGGCACTATGTTGGGATTTTGTCAGCAAGATGTCGGTTCACGTTGCTCTTGAACTTCTGCATGTCAGTACAGTTAGAGAAGCAGGGACCTGGAATGGAATTCCAGAGTCTAGCGGTTCTGGTGAAGAAACTACTGGAGTAGAAATATATTTTACATCTAGGGATCTCTACTGTGCGGGGGTGAGCTTTAGCTGCCTGTCGGGTTTGTCAAGAGTGTCTACGTCGTGAAGGCATAAGTGCTTGCATTCACCATTAAAATACTTGTAGAACAGGCAGAGGGATGCAACGTTTCGTCGAAGGGACAGAGACTGAAGTTTTGATGCCAGTTCAGGGCCTATCAGATTGGCGACTCTTTTTTTAACCTTATCTAGGAGCGAGAGACTAGTAGCAAATGCACCAGCCCAAATGTGACAACAATACTCCATACATGGGCGAATGGTGGCCTTATAGAGGTACAGGATACTTTCAGGTGTCAGTAATTTTCTAGCACGGTAGAGAGAGCCTACCTTTTTCGCAGCATCCCTGGCAATGTTTTCAATATAATTGTTCTAGCTAATGTTTCCTTTGAACCTTAGGCCAAGCAGTTTGAAAGATGTACTCTCAGACAGGGAGCCACTGTCCATTGCTATTGGTGACAGGGAAGGTTTCTTGTAATTATTGGAGGAAACCAGTTTATTCTTGGCAGCATTGAATGTGACCATCCATTTATGTTCCCATTCCACTACAGATTGGGGGTCATCCTCTAGTGTTTTTGCCATTTCTTTAGATATGTGTTCATTCATAATATTTCAATAACATCCATCATCATAATAATAATAATTTTTATCAACATTACCATTGTCTACATTTGAACATCAGCAGAACAGTGATAATAATAATGTTGATAATCATTATTTCCCTCAGCATCTCTATCACTATAATAATCACTAATATCTCCTACTTACTGCGACTTATTCCTGTTAAATTCTAACGCACGAATAGAATGATGCTTCCTCTTAATATAGAATGATCAGATGAGGATACAGCATATTCTCTGTAAGAAACCTTGTCGAACACAAAAACAAATATGCAATATAAGAATAAGTATACCTTTACCGAGTTACGAAAATCTTTCACAAAATTTCCAGACTATTTGTTGGTTGGTTGGTTGTTTTTGTTTTACGGCATATCAACCCTTTTCGGGTTATTTAATACCGACTCCAAAGATTTTGAAGAAATTTTTTTTAATAGAATATATTTGTTGTTTTCACGTCGGTTTCTATTTAACCCATAGTTGGAACGCTAACACGTACTACAACTCCGAGTCAGAGTGGACCTGGGGGCAATGGTAATTAAACGGTTGCTCCACACTCCCCAAAGCCCACAAGCTGGGGCCTCATCACTGGATATAGTTTAAGGTCATATCCAGGACCTCCATTAAGGGACTTTTACTCTCTGCAGGGGGACAGTCGGCGTATTCTAATGCCCAACCGACAGGACCCCAGACTATTTCTACGGCATTTAAAATTGGGGTAGTGTCGTGAAAATTGATTATGTTATTGCTATACATCGTCTGATATGACTGGCCAATTTCTATGATTTATGTTCCAAATGAACGGCTATAGTAGAAATTTTACTACTGATTGTCACAAGTGGTGAATTTCTAAACTGTAAGCTTGAGGTGAAAACATTTTAGAAGAACGATATTCTATAACAATCTGTTAAATACTTGGTATTCATGTCACTCAAACGTATGGAATGGACTACAATTGAACCATTTCACATGGATAGAGCACCGGTTCTTGAATAGCATAGGAAAGTCTAGGTAGGAAATGTGTGTAGGTGACAATAAGAAATGTTTGATAATTAAGGAGTATTATTGGCCAAATAAATAATTTCATGATTAAAGACCGTCGTGTTTTTATAGAAACAAGAGGAGCGCAGTTTGATAAAAGTGTGGAGGTTGTACACACAATATCTGCAAAGAAACGGGAGATGTGATAGATTTGCGCGAAATTTATCATAAGAGTACGGCCCATAACTACATCGTTGGCACATACTATTTGACGTAAATAGGCATCAAGAAAGATCATCACCATCTCTATAAGGTAGACCTTGCTTCCTGTAACTTTTGGTTATTTCCGAAGCTCAGGAAAAACCGTAGAGGCTGTCATTAGAAGGCAATTGATGTGATAAAAAAGGCTGCGACGAAGGTTACTGACACGCTCACAAAAATGTCTTTCATGGAGCCTTTCAGAAGTTCTTGGAACGGTGCAACAAGTGAATCCCAGCCAGACTAGATTAATTCCAAGGTCAGTAGAGTAATGTTCACAGAGAAACAAAGTCTGGAAACCTCTTAAAAGCACTTCTTACAGACTTCAAGTCTTAAAAAAACAGTAAACCGTTTTAAATCAATCGAATTTTAAAAAAGGATGTGGATGGTATCAGAGGACTGACCTGTCACAGTCAACCTATCCCCATAAAAAAACAATGTTTGAATACGTTGATTGGATGGATTTTACGATATCTAGTTTTCTAGAAATAGATGTTTATATGTCAAAGTGAGAACAGGTTACTATTGTAAGGATGTTCGCAGTCATTAAGCTTTCTTAAATCCACAAAACGTCATGATTAGAATAATGTGTTGAAAATCCTATTGTACAAGCGGACTATTCTGCAGCAGTTATAAACGTGAATTGCACTTGCAGTTTATTTCGATGTATTTCTGCTCTGAACAGATGTTGCGTTTGGAATTTTAAATTGATGCCGCATCACCGGCACTTCTACACGCCTTTCATTGCTTCTCTGCTAAAATATTTTATAGGCCTATGATGTGGCAATGCCATACATATTTTAAGACACGTTGCGTTGGAACGCAATTTCTGTTGCCATAAATGTCTACAATGATGGTTATTTTCGATACTAAACAACTGTTATTGAGTTTTAGATTAAATAGTCACTTCGTTAAATACCCACTCTTAACCACACAGGAACCAAATGTCATTTCTTGCATGCCCTTTCCCAATAAATGTATATACAATTATATATATATATATATATATATATATGTATATATATATATATGTATATATATATATATATATATATATATGTGTCAGGTCATGTCATATGCTACTGGTACCATGTAACCCAGTACTACTTGCCTCATGGTCGGGTAACCGGCGACTAAACTTGTTCCCCCACCAGACTTGTTTGGTGAGGAGGGCGGCTAGTCTCCCTGAAGGAGTAAAACAAGACCTTCCAAAGGGCGAATGAACTCTTTTTCTTGGTCAACGGCCAACTAGCACCGTGTATATTAGTTTGTGTCGGTGTGTGTGTGTGTATATGTGTATTGGGGTAGAGAGGGTTCCCGTAAGCCGTGGTGAAGGCAACCTTTCTAG
>NC_136520.1:49404470-49471970 GCF_053919585.1 Euprymna scolopes
GGTGTAATAGTACTTATATTAAAACCCTTTTTTCCCTATTTTTTAAAGAATATACCACATTGTAGAATATGGTTCATGGGATAGCATTCGTATGCAACAGTTCTGGCTTTTTTAATATTCTTTTAAAAATGTATTTTGATTAAATCCCTATTAGTTTTTTTTTCGGTTTTCTCATGGGAAGATCATATGTAGTTAACTTATTAATTATATTCATATAAGTATTCTAGATGATTTATACTTGCGTAATTTTGCGTATTAATGTCATAGTAAACACACAGATTTTTCTATATATATTTATGAAAGCGAATATATATATTCATTTGTTAAGAAAAAATTGTCTATAAAACTCCTGTGTCGGTTTTTATTTTATCTATAGATATGTAACTTTATATAAAGTGTTTTACACTCCTGCGAAATATATATTCGCTTTTTAGCAGAGAAAAATTCTGTGAATTTGGTGAAAAAGAAACATCCAGATGCGAATAGAACGATGACGTTACGAATATGCAAGCATATCGCCTTTAATTTTTGGCCTTGTAGCAAACGTGTCTTGATAGCTCATGCATTTACGTCAAAGGAAAAAGTAAATCGTAAGCTAAACCTTCCGGTTTCGATCCTTAGCGGTGGCCCACGAGTCCTTCGTTTACGACTTTTGAAATCATTACTATATATTGGGGCAAATATAATATAATAATGAATGCAAAATCTGCGTGAATGAAAATATTATATTTAAGCGTATTTTACGACCGACCAATGCCAGACTGCCTCCTAATATATATATATATATATATATATATATATATATATATATATATATACACATACATATTAACACCCACACACACACACATATATATATATATATATATATATATATATATATATATATATATATATATATATATATAAAGGGGAGAACTTGAATGCCTACTGGGGAGAACTTGAATGCCTACTGGGGAGAACTTGAATTCCTATTAGACACTGTCCTCGAGTGTCTAAGGTCTCTCTGTACAGGGGTTTGTCAGAACAATAAGGCATGAGGATACTTTTTCCATAGAAGTAAACCCTGATCAAATATTCAAAATCACATAGTATTCGCAGCCCAAATAAGATCTCCTCACTACAGCTACCCAAAGCTTTTCCGAGGAAGGTGCACCTTCTCCAAGTGATATTACCTCAAGTAATAGCACGAAGCTTGATACTCCACCAGACTAGATTTATTCTTGTCCTGGAATCCAGTAAGACCAAGAGACCAACATGAAAGATATACTACAACGAATAAAAATGGTTAATTGGGGAGAGGAAAATTATGTTCTCAATTCTTTACTAACTCAGTGTTTGAGAGATAAAGAACTTAAATAGAATATTCGAATATTTATGTATCTCATATAGAGTTCAAGTGTTAGCCCCTGGTTGTGGGCCCCTTGATTTCTGAGAACTTCGACTGAAGTAAAATAAAACAAGATATAATAAAAATTACAATTAAATTTACGAAAATGATCCAAGATGGTAAAATTAAAGTATATTATAAATATTAAAGAATTAATATTTATAAAGTTATCTCAGCCAGATGTAAAAGCTCGATGAAACCAGATAGGAGATAGAGCTTATAATACGAGGAAACAGTTAATAAAACATGTTAAAAAACACTTTGAAATGAGTTAAAAACATATTTAATCTAAAAAGGAACCACTAGATAAGTCGATAGTCCTTAATCCGCGGAGTTTCGAATAAATACTTTCCTTCTGGTCAGAGGGTAGGAATTAGCAAAATGCGGGATCGTTTTTTTTCATGCAAAGGTATTTAATGAAACCAAAAGTAAGTCAAAGATCTTACTTGATAACAAAAAAGTGAAGCAGAGGAAATATGGTGAAGAAAAAGGTAAAATAATGGATAGTCTTGTGTAAGATAAATAATCCAGTGACGGTAAAATCCAAATGTAAAACTTCAAGAAAGTTATATATATATATATATATATATATATATATATATATATATATATATATATATATATATATATATATATGTATATATATATGCATATATATAAATGTGTTTGTGTATGTTTGCGGGTGTGTGTGTGTGTGTGTGGGTGTGTGTGTGTGTGTGTGTGTGAAACTCAGACAGCTTGCTATGTCGTTATAACTATATTCCCGGGTTTAAATTTCCGGTCTCAAACATTCTAGCCACGCATAAATTTCCACTGTCTGGACATATCTTTCCTAAACAATCAACCATAAATTCAGCTTTATTGTTTTAATTTGTAAAAAAAAATTAGACATAGAATCGTTCTTTTTCGTATATACTTTCCTTTTCTTACATTTTTGCATTTTATGAACGTCTGTCTGTGCGTCTCATATTGAAAATACATCCTACTATCACCAATATAGTTATCATATTTTTTGTTTACTCATATAACATAATTATGGAATTTATTTAGCAAATGTAGATTGTAAATGTATAAAATGATGGTCAGAGGGAGTGCATCTTGAAAACCCATCCAGTGGTCTTCGCATTATAATCTATATAATTTGCTCTTTTTTCCTGAGTCAGATTATACACCGGTATCATAACAATTATGAATGTAATCAACCATAAAACATGCGTCAGAAACAGAGATGCGCTAGAAAAGGAGGATTAAGAACAGACTAATAATTTATTATACACTAAATGTAGCTCGTTTTAATTATACTACGTTCGTGTTATTATCGTTTAGAAATAAGAAACCTTAATTTTGGAGTCGCACTTCCTTGTTATATAAAATGCATAGAAATAGAACAACAACTATGTAACAAGTTTTGATATAATATTAGCCATTTACATCTAATACATATATTAAAATTAGTTTCCATTGATTTTTATACATAACTGAAATCGTCAGCTAAGTATTTTATGAGGAATGTATATATATATATGTATATATATATATATATATATATATATATATATATATAGGAGACTTGACTGTCGTACAGTGTGTGTATGTGCGCGCGTACATGTGTATACATGTATGTATGTGTTTATACATATCTTTATTCATTTATTCTATGTCTTTATAAAGTGTAGTAATTTAATTTCTTTAAAAATCGAACTCATGTATTTAACAAATACGCCTTTGACAACAGAATATTCTTATCAATGTTTTGATGCTCGAGTATATATCTAACACAGTTAGACACAGTTAAGTAACCGAGAACCACACCACTTTATATAAAAGTATATAAGATATCAACGGATACACACCCGAGAGTAAAAACAATGAAAATGATATTCTGTTGTCCTAATAACAAAATATTTGTCACCTAAACATTTTCCAGATCACTACAAATAAATTAAGAGTTTTTTTTAATTTCATAGGTTTTCGTTCTGTATATCGACAATTATATTTGAAAATTTTGCAAATCGGAGATGATGATGTTCACAAGATAAAGTTAACGCCTCTACAATTATTTTGCAAATGAGATAATGTCATTTGATAATATACGTTAATTAATCAAATAACATAGGAAATTATTCCACTTATCATTTAAGGGTAAATATTATCCGGTTTTAACCGCATATACTATGGAAAAAGTAATATTGCTGTAGACAGGTTACCGAATCGGTCTCTATATTAAGTAATCGTGCACTTTTAAAATCCAATAAAATGAAAAGTTACCGACTCCGAACAGCTAAAAAAATTCTTACATGCTTGACACACTGAAATGAATAGCCAACCTACCAACAGAGACTACAATGTAGACGGTTCAATGCACTTGTGACATAATTACTTTATACGACAATAAAAGATTTACTTGGCGTAACATTATACGATTCTTTTATTTTGACACAATCTGATTTGGACTTTTACGAGGTGCAAAATGTTGCACCATGTGAAAATCTTCGGTGACATTCTAGAATCAACGACCAAGATATGATTAGTCATTACTATAAGGTATGTGTATGTGTAGCATCAATGCGATTGCCTATGCTTTGTAGTGTCTTCTGAGTATATATAAGTTTGGTGGAAGCTCATTAATCATTAAATTCACAGCACGCAGAGCAGCTAACAACTCACATGTTACTCAACGATAGGTGTTTGAAAAGAATAACTTTTATAAAGACAAAACATCTCTCTCTCTCTCTCTCTCTCTCTCTGTATATATATGTATATATATATATATATATATATATATATATATATATATATATAGTTTTTAAAACACACTTGTCCAGTGAGACAGCGGTTCGTCGTCTACGATTCACCAAAGTGGCCGTATCTAACGAAATTCGAAATCGTGACCACATGGTAAGAAACCTAAACTCTTACCACTCGTCTACGTCGCTGACTGTTCGGATATATCGCGATTTACGTAGATGTTATTTTTTTTTTAAAAATTTGCGATAAGTTTTCTATGAATTCAGTTCAATTATATCGTAAATAAATGAATTCATTCCAAACGTTTCGCAAAAACAAAAACAAATAACATCTATCTATCTATCTATCTATCTATCTATATATATATATATATATATATATATATATATATATATATATATATATATATATATATATATATATACGTGTCTGTGTGTGTGCCCTTTCTGTATATTTACATAAACTTTCCGAATGGGAAATACCAAATAATTACGGAATCGGTGACATTTACAGAAATGAGACAAGGAAAAGTACGTTGAGGTGTGTTGTGTGGGGGGAGTAGTTTGCGTTACCTATGAATGTACGAATTCGTATGCAATAAATACCGGAAAGCAAATCGTTAATGCAGAGATAAGATTTGAACAACTAAAAGAGCTTGTTGGTTGCCTAAACTAACAACTCACACATTTGCATGTTCTTGTTCACCCATTTATCTTTTTTCTTACTTTTTATCAACATCAAACTAGACATAGTGCAACTAATCATAAAGAGCTACTATTTTGGACCAGATTTTATAGGTTATCATGTAGAAAGTTGGTCAGCGAGATGCCTGTTCACATTACATTTGATTTTTTGCAGGTCAGTACAACTAGGAAAAGAGACGCCTGAAAAGAAATCCCAATGTCTAGCAATTCAAAAGCAGGAGATAATTGAATTTGATGCCTTCCCGCATCTAGGGGTCTCTACAGTGTAGGGGTGAGATTTTGCTACTTGTATGGTTTGTCTCGGGTTATTTACGTCGAGAGGGTACCAGTGCTTACAGTTCCTTTTACCATGCACCATTTAAGTATATGTAAAACATTAACAGCGATGCAACATTCCGGTGATAGGATAGATGTTGGAAATAAGCCTAGAGTTTGCGATCTGCTAGTTTAGCGATTCTGTCCAGAAGTGAGAATCAAGTTCCAGATGCACCAACACAGATTTAAAATTCCACATATAAAAAAAAAGCCAAACAACTAAAAACGGACGGTAAAAAACACAGACTTGGACAAATCGCCCCGCATATCCGAAAACATCTGAAAATTACATTTCAAAAAGAAATTTATTTTCTCTATGTAAGTGGAGTTATCTATTGCGTTAAATACCGTCCATACTGTTTAAAAAAATGTTCCTTACAAATATTCCTATTGCAGGAATATAAAGGGAATCACACTTATGTGCGCCTTACGTAAACCGCCGAAAATCATTAAAAAATATGCATACATTTACAACAGTATACATTGTCTGCACAGCAATTAAATTGAAAGTGGATTCACACTCAAACATGTCAATACTAAATGAAATCTTAATACATGAGCAATAATTTAACTCGTCAGTTATGTATTTTATGAAGAAATTATTATTAGTTAATTGATGGTATCTGTTAATATCAATGTTCTGCAGAAAAGCGGAACTAATCCTATCTTATAATGGTGAGATCTCTCAAAATAACGCAGAAATAAAATTCGAAGTGTAATTTCTGACCACCATTACAATATGGTGAGGAGATAGCATTTTAGTTGAACGTACAAAGGACCTTACTCGCTTATTTTATTCATGATATCTGTTAACCTTCATGTTCTGCGGAAAAGCAGATTCAATCTCATCAGAAACACGAAAATTGATTTCCTAAATTAAAAAAAAAAATCACAAAACTGTTTGCACCTTTTCTGGATAAATGTATGTAATTGTCGGTGTAACTAAGGTTAAAGCCAGTCATTACACACATATTCAATAAAAAAAAACCCTCTTATTTTGCTATTTGCCTCCCACAGTTTATGGACCAACTGATTCAACCCAATCAAAAATGAATACTTATACAGAGGATTCAGCTTCGGAGAGTTTGTTGTGATCTAATTACCTGCATTCAATATAAATAAATACGATAATTTTTTATTATTTCATTCAATATAAATAAATGCGATAATTTTTTATACCGCGATTGGTCGTAGGACCAATCGCGGTATAAAAAATTATCGTATCTACAAGTATACAGATATGGATTACTAGAATGACTAAGAATAAATAGATAACGTAAAATTTGTAAGATAGCCTAAGCATATTTGCTCCCCTAATCACCCTTTGGCACGCTCCTGTATTACGTGAACTTCATGATAAACCATCTGTTAACCAAGATGTGTAAAAAATACCATCACAGATAACTAGGGCAGTCAGTGTAGAAACTATTGACAACAATTCTCTAAATGAGGAGTGCACATTCATAATTTACCTGAACGCACGCAATAACAGGCAATAACGAGATTGCAGTAAAACATCATCGCCATGATTCTTTCAATTTATAAACCGTTATTCTGTGATGTATGTGTATTTTTGAGATAAAGATTGATAATTATTTTTTGAAACTTTGGATTGTTTGGAATGTTCTTCTCATTTTGCTAGTCCTGGATATCACCTTAAACTTTATCTGATGATGAGGTCCAGCTTGCGGAGTTTGGAGAGAGTGGAACCACCCCTAAATTTCAATCGCTCCTAGGTCAACTCTGGCCCGGAGTTGTAGTGCCTGTTAAAGTGCCAACTATGAGTTAAATAGCAACCGACTTGGAAAAAAAGAAAAAAAAGGAAAACAAATGTATTCTATTAAAAAAAATGTTTCTTCAAAATCACTGGATTCACCATTAAAAGGCCTGAAAAGGGTTGATATACCGTAAAACAAAAACTACCTACCAACCCATTTTTGTTGTTTGGTTTTTCTTTCACAGCTTTTATGCATCTGAACTCTGTCAAAGGTTACATCGGCAGAAACGCTGTGTAACGAAATAAAGAGGATAACAATTCTCTTACAACCTAATTAAGACAAAAACTAATTATGACTCCTCATCTAAAAAAAAACATACAAATAAAATATTGAACATGTTTGTCCCGGATTTCTTGTAAAAAAATACAATTGACACTATTTCTCTTTTGTTTTTATAACGTTTATGTTCGTTGGAGAAATAAAATCTGGACATTTTTCAATATGCAGCAATAACAGCCAGTGCGATTGAAAGTTGACAGGTGGGCGATGACCTTATGCGAAACGTTGTAAAAAAAAATAACCATATGAGAACAATATTTTAAACATTTCTAAATAATACTAACATTATTATAATATTTTATCTCCAAAATATATAAACATATTATCAAAAAAAAAAAAAAAAAAAAACATGGATTCAGATTGATATAAAAAATTATATAGACTTGACGATATTTATGTTTGGAATTAATAACGGCTACTCATTGCAGAACAAAAACAAGCACATGTTTTAACATTCAAGAATAACATCCAGTGGTAATGTACCTAAACACGGTCGGAGGTTACATCGGTCGACAGCTTATTACTATCCTTACGTCTAATATTGTTGCTATATTATTCTCCCTATTCAAAAAAAAAAGAATGATAGCAAAAGTGTGAATATTGTTGAAATAGACCTGACAGGGAATCATAGATGATGTAATTATAAAACAAACTTTAAATGAATATCTATATTAGTTCCTAAATTACACGGATTACAAAAACACGAAATATGCAACACGTTATCGAACGTGTTTCAACAGTGGCAATAGTAACTCAGGGGATATTATGTATAAGAACTGACAACGGAAATGTTACACAAAGGTCAATTACAAAGCATATATTCTTGTGTTCGAATCACACCAGTTTAGTGTACTGCCCTTGATATATACATTGATATATAGGTATAAATACGTTGATACATAGATATAAATACGGGGATACATAAGCTTTAATACGTTGATATATAGGTATTAATTCAATAATGCATAGGCATTACTACGTTGATACATAGGTATTAATACGTTGATACATAGGTGTTAATACGTTGATACATATATATTAATACGTTGATACATAGGTAATAATACATTGATACATAGGTTTTTATACGTTGATACATAGGCATGATTACGTTGATACATATGTATTACTACATTGATACATATGTATTAATACATTGATACATATGTATTAATACATTGATACATATGTATTAATACATTGCCACATAGGAATTAATGCGTTGATACATAGGTATTAGTACATTGATACATAGATATTAATACGTTGATTCATAGGTATTAATACGTTGATACATAGGCATTACTACTTTGATACATATGTATTAATACATTGATACACATATATTAATGCATAGATACATAGGCATTAATGTGTTGATACATAGGTAATAATACATAGATACATAGGTATCAATACGTTGATACAGAGATACATAGGTATTAATACATTGATACATAGGTATAAATGTATTAATACGTTTATACTTAGGTATTAATACGTTGTTAACTAGGTAGTAATAAGTTGATATTGAGGTAATAATACATTGACACATGGGTGTTAATAAATTGATACATAGGCATTACATCATTGAGTCATAGGTATTAATATTGATACATAGGTATCAATACGTTGATGCGTAGGTGTTAATACGTTGATACATATATATTAATACGTTGATACATAGGAATTCATTCGTTGATACATAGGTAATAATACATTGAAACATATGTATTAATTCATTGATACATAGACATTAATACCTTGATACATAGGTATCATTACATTGATACATAGGTAATAATACATTGATACATAGATATAAATACGTTGATACATAGGTGTTAATACGTTGATACATATGTATTTACACGTTGATACATAGGTATTAATACATTGATACAAAGGTGTTAATACGTGGATGCGTACGTGTCAATACGTTCATACACAGGTAGTAATACATTGATGCATAGGAATTACTACGTTGACACGTAGGTAGTAATAGATTTATACATCGGCATTAATACGTTGATACATAGGCATTAATCTGTTGATACATAGGTATTAATACATTGCTATATAGGTAATAATAGATGGATACACAGGTGTAAATATGTTAATACATGTGTATTAATACATTGATACATAGGTATAAATACGTTGATACATGGGTATAAATACGTTCATACATTTGTAATAATACAATTATACATAGGTATTAATACATTGATACGTAGGTGTGTATTCGCAGATACCTATGTATTAGTACGTTGATACATAGGTATTAATACATTGATACATAGGCATAATACGTTAATACATAGGAATTAATACGTTGAGTCATAGGTATTAATACGTTGATACATAGGTATTAATACATTGATACATAGGTAATAATACGTTGATACATATGTATTAATACGTTGATACATAGGTAGTAATACGTTGATACATAGGCATTAATACGTTGATACATAGGTATTAATACGTTGATGCATAGGTATTTATACATTGATACATAGGCATAATACGTTAATACATAGGAATTAATACGTTGAGTCATAGGTATTAATACGTTGATACATAGGTATTAATACATTGATACATAGGTAATAATACGTTGATACATAGGTATTAATACGTTGATACATAGGTAGTAATACGTTGATACATAGGCATTAATACGTTGATACATAGGGATTAATACGTTGATGCATAGGTATTAATACATTGATACGTACGTATTAATACATTGATACATACGTATAAATACATTGATGTATAGGTGTTAATTCGTTGCTACACAGGTATTAATACATTGCTACATAGGTCTTAATTCGTTGATACATAGGTATTTATACATTGATACATATATATTAATACGTTGATACATAGGAATTAATACGTTGATACATGGGGATTAATACGTTGAGACATATGTATTAATACATTTATGCATCTGTATTAACCCATCGATACATAGGTTTAAATACGTTGATACATATGTATTAATACGTTGATACTCAGGTATTAATACGTTGATACATAGGTTTTAATACGTTGATACATAGGTTTTAATACGTTGATACATAGGTATTAATACGTTGATACATATGAAAGTAGTGTAGTATATACATTTTTTATCTTCATTTGTTGGTTCATTTGAAAACACTTAAGAGAGAACCAAAAAGTAATACACAAGCTGCTATCTTTTAGTAAAACATTCTGGAATCTCCTTATGTATGAAGTGATATTGTCTGTGTGTATGTCTGTGTGTACATTTCCCTATCAAATTCCTCTGTTTATTTTCCGTCTAGAGACTCGGGATTTTACATTAGGAGTATTGAGCTTTGGGAAAATATTTTAATCGGTTTTCGGCTAGAAATGTTGCTACAAGGTGATAAAAGTGTAAAAGGTTTGACCTTTGCGGTCTCTAGCAAACATTGCAGCCAATTTTGCGTCTAAACATTTTGAATTGTGAATAAAGAGAATTCAAACATGCACCAGCTTTTAAATTAGCTCATGGGTGAAAATTCTGCTGCCAAGAGTTCAAAGTTGAAAGCGTTGACATTTGCAGACTCTAACAAAATACTCCGCCAGTTTTGGGTCTAAAGTCTTGCACTTTTTCAGCGAGGTTAACTAGATAAGAGCCACTCTTTTTAATATATATATATATATATATATATATATATATATATATATATATATATGCACAAAAAGTTATGAATAGTACATAAGGCCAGACCAAAGCTGGGCTTAGCTGGTGGTCTTCTATGAACTAGAATTAAAAACGAGTATGCCAAGTATTGTATAATGATGGGCGACTGTGTACTTGTTTTAACTTGTACATTTTTATTTAAAGAGGACTGAGTCGTAACGGGCTGCAATAACCTCACCAACGAACCCTAAACACCCAAGTGATTAAACAATATATAGGCAAATTTGTAGCACCTTACATGATACAGCTGATCTCATGAAAATCGCATACACATCCTAGTAGTCATAAAAAAACTTGCCATGGTATGTGTGTTTTGATTATTATGCATACAATTAGATTGCATTGGCTTTGGGAAATACAGGCAATTAGTTTAATTAGAAAATGCATATCGTTTGGAAAAGGAATATTTATACGCTTACATGTTTATTTTTCATATATAATATGTTACGTTTTATAAACACGTTTTGACGCATTTATAAATTATGTCAACGTGAATTCATATGAAAAAATGCAGTTTCTAAATTCTACACAAATTTAATAAAATGTCGTGGTACATGTATTATACGCAGGCATTGCCAATTAGATAAAAGTACGAGTTATCAATTAGAAAAATAATAAAAGAGTTAGGTTATTAATGTATATTATATGCAGTATAACTGACAGTAATTACTTATGTGCTATCCATGTAGAAAATAATTAAGTTTTAGTTACTTACTTATTAAATTTTATAACCCCAGAAACCTAAAACGTTATTACTAAATACGTATCCAAATTCCTACAAGTACTGAGAACTTAATGTACCGTAAAAATTACCACGCTATTAAATCTGTTTAATACGCTTAAGATAGTAATATCTTTAGAAGTCTTAAACATAGATAAGTAAAAAAAAAACTATTGTTGGAAATTTTATTGCTGCCTGCCAATTTCTAAAGTGTTATGCATTTAAAGATATCCGTATTGGCTTAATATATTACGTTATTTGCCTTCTAAATATCCCAATTTCGAAGCGTAAAAAATACTAAGCACATCTTGCAATTATCAGTAACTCAATTAGGAAAGAATATGTTGTAATCATACATTTACTTTGAGGTAAACATATTAAAACACAAGCACATGACTTATGTGACGAAAAACTTATTAGACGCAAAACTCTATTTCTTTTTATTAAGTTACTCAATGAATTCCCTTTAAATAAGGAAGACCAGTGTAATGTATTTTTTTATTGAAACATATAACCACAAGAAACTCACTCGGTATTTTCAATCCTAAAACAAAATACAAACTTATATCGGACGCATCTATACTTTTTAAGAAACATGAAGTTAACCATTTTAAATATAAGATAGGTTTAAAAATTAAAATCTCCAATTAGTAAATTAAAAAATAAAAAAGTTGAAGATCCACGAAAAAAGGGGTAATACAATTACAACGAGTGAGTTTATGTGTTCCAACATTTATATTTCTACACAGTCAGTTTCATTCGTATATACATTCCCGCAGAAATCAATGGCACATCTCTGTTATTGGCGCCTGTCCGGTTTCTTCGTATAGTCTTTTCCAGTAAACAGAAGTTGTACAGAGATGAAATGTGCAGCTAATTATCAATCTTAGCGAAAAAATATAGGATATTTTATCTTTTCAATATCTCCCATATCTATCTGATAAACGGATTCTCAAGAAAAAATGGTTAAGTTGAACATCAAAAAGCTATAAAATGAAGAGTTTCTGGTTGTTTCTTACATAAAAAAATCAAAGTTTAAAACGCCTAAAGCAAGAATATTATTTATAGTTTTAGCTCGTTTTGGACGATTGGAAAACTTATTATGCACTATAGATTGTATGAAAATTGAATAGATTGAAATATTCCATTAGTGTTGCTAAATATAAGATATAACTTGTTTTAAATAACACCATGCACTGTTCTTAATGCCCCATTTCCGACTGCAGGACTTGCATAACCAACAGTTTAATATATATATATATATATATATATATATATATATATATATATATATATATATATATATATATATATATATATGTTACATGATAAGGGCTGTCCCCTTTTCATGTAAGTATAAAAATAGAGTGATTACTTAAAATGAAAATAAAATGAGAGAAAGCAGAATTCGAACCTTGCATATAAGTTTTAAAGAGCAATCGGTTTAAATGGAATGTATAGGGGATTGTTGATTCTGATGAAATAAATATTAAATGAACTATTCAATTGTTGGAAGGAGTGTGGATGGTGGAATGTGGGTTAAATGAATTGGATATGTGGGTTGAATTCCTTTGTAAAAACATCACAGAAAAAAATAGATTATTGGGAAATCATAATGTCGGAAACGTGCAAAGTCGCGCATGTTGAAACACGTGAATTTTTTCTCACGTGGCCGGACATATATGGATTTCTCAATAAAGGAAGTGAGAGTTAGTTAGTTAGAGAGACAGTCAGTGAGAAAATCAGAGAGTGTCTGGGAATTCGAACGTATAGGAAGCGAGACAATCACTTTGAAACTAAAATGTGAAGCTTTGAATTCTTGATGATGAAAACCTCGGCCGGTCGTGAAGAAATAAACCCATCATGTGTTTTGATAAAGCTCATCTTTGTGTTTATGATTCTTAAAAAAATGTAAAGTGAATTATATTATATGTCTGTGTTATAAAATGTCGTAACATAAACATCTCATATCCACAATGTGAATCTACATCACATATCTACACTAAGACTGTCTGAACACTGTCTCTTCACTCAAAGAGTTTCCATAGTTTGACTTCTAAGTGGGGAACATTTTAATATATATGAATCATCATAACACGAGTACGGAACGAACAAACTCTCTCACAACATCCCTCTCTAGAATACTTATAACACATCTCTCTTCTAAGACTGCGCTTATAATAAGACTCTCAATGGGACCCCTATATAATATATATATATATATATATATGTATCACATTAACACCCCAGTTCTCGCCAGACCACTGAAGTTAAGCAATGTTGAGTTTCACTAGTACCTGATCGGTGACAATTTGAGAATTTTAGGCGCTGCACGTGCTCTGCGGTCATCTCGACATGGTTTCCCGTCGTTCTGTAGCACAAATTTCCACTGGTATGCAACACTGTTGACTTTTACGCGCAGGCCCCATTACAGGTGGTATCCATATTCTGTCAATGCTGAAGGAAGATGTATATATATATATATATATATATATATATATATATATATATATATATATATATATATAGAGAGAGAGAGAGAGAGAGAGAGAGAGAGAGAGAGGGTATTTGGGTCCTAGCAATTGTTTTAATAATTACATACAGTTGTGCTTCCGGGATATCTTTAGTTGGACGCAATTCTATTATATATCAGAGCTAAAAAATATTTAACTTAACGGGCTTATAATTATAAATATTATTACATTTTTTCACTTATATACTTCAGTGCTTCATGATTCTGCAGCCATCAATGTAGGAAATGATAATAAGGGATGCTTCGCGACGATTCAACGTACAATAATTTGCATTTTATTATCAAAAAAATTGCGTTCAACATCAACGCGATGTAAAATGAATTGACGTTAGTAAAGTCACGTAGATAAACCCATTCATATTTATAATCTCTTAAGCACGAATATTATTTACATTTTAAGCTTGTTTTATGACGATTGGTAAAATATTATGACCGATAGAATTTCTGAAAATTGAATAACACGTTTCATTAGTGTTGGTAAATTATAAGTGATGCCCAGTTTTTAATACTCACTTCTCGATTGCAGGAGTTTTATATGACCGATTTTTTATTTCCTTCTGTTCTATACGTCTTCTAGACCGGAAATAGTTTTTTTAAATTTTATATTCCATATTTTCGTTTTCATATAAACTGCCAACTCATATCCAACCCAACCCCTATATTAAGCGGTGTGCCTCTTTCTTTCTCTTTTATTTACTTACCCCTCTCCCGTTTTCCTCTCTTTTTCTATACCCCCTTCTCTTTTTCTCTGTCTCTTGTTTTGTGCTTTTACTCTCTCCCTCTTTTTAGCTTTGCCATTAGTTTATTTTTGTGAATTTACAGCTGGCTTCCACTGATTTTTAATTTTACTTTACACGTTTTGTCTTTACTACCTCATAATGTTTCTTCGATAGCTATCGGATCGTTAATTCAATTCAGGAATTGGAAACATACTTAACCAAGCATGAAAAACGGTTATAACAGTATATATATATATATATATATATATATATATATATATATATATATATATATATATATATATATGTATATGTATATATATATATATATATATATATATATATATATATATATATATATATATATATATGTGTGTGTGTGTGTGTGTGGGTGTGTGTGTGTGTGCGTGCTTGTGTCTGTAAGCAATTCAGAAATTGGAAACATACGTAACCAAGCATGAAAAACGGTTATAACAACATATATATATATATATGTGTGCCAGTGTGTGTAGTGTGTCTGTAAGCAATTATTTAAAGGTGTAAATGTAGAAATGCTTAATTGATGCCGGTACTAGAACGACAATTCATAATACACAAGGCTGGCCTCAGATTTATTTAATTAAATGTGCGAATAATTATTAAAAATAGTACTATGTTCACATCTATGATGTTTTGTGTTTCAAAAGTAATAATAACTGAGGCTTCTGGACGATTCAAACTAAAGTTATATCTATTCGATCATTAAATAAATAAAAAACATGAAATCTAAATAAATATATTAAAAGTATCAATTCATATTCTTTTACGATTCGCATGTTATTCATTAATTATTTGACAACTAGCTGGTGTACCCAGCGTTGTGTGCAAGGTGAGGAGGTTAATTTAATAATAAGCGAAGTAAAGAAACGACGTTAAATTTCTTAGAAAAAAATCGGCAAAACAAAAACAAAAAGAAAAGAGCGAGCAAAGGTAAAATTTCTTTCAAAAAGAAATCGGAAAAAGGAAAAGCAAAGATTATCGAAAAACGTGTTCGGAAAACAAAAAAAAAAAACACAGCTAAAAGCGAAAAAATGGCATAGGTAACCCTTCGATTCGGTTAATTCCAGTTTTTTTTTTAAAGCAACTACACAGTAAATAAAACTAAAAACCGGGGTTCCTTCGTAACTGTTTCTGGTGAACGATCCCGCAACGGTGTTACGTGGTGGTGAGGAAAGGGGTAATTTATTAGAGAGAAGAGATTTTACCACTTCCATTGATTGTAACCGATTTTGTCCGTGAACTCTCAGCAGAAAAAATGTAGGAATCTACGATTACCGAGGAAGTGGAGAGGTAATATGCCTATAACACACCTCAGATATTCTACTGCAGGTTCTGCATATTACTTTTGCATGAAATGTTTTGAATTTTAATGCTATTAAGGTCAAAATGAGTTATTTTATATATATATATATATATATATATATATATATATAGAGAGAGAGAGAGAGAGAGAGAGAGAGAGATCAAGCAAAGTCTTTTTTTTATTTTGAATTAGTTTCCTTTATGTTACTTTCTCCATTCATGCGTGCAGAGCTTTCTACATTGTAATAAGTAAACGTATTATGATTCTGTTTATGTTTTAATTCATCATTTATTTACTTTTATCTTAGCTTTACACGCATGTCTAACAATGAAAACAAATTAGTCGGTAAGAATTTAGTTAGTGAATTTAAGATCTAACCTTGTGAGTAATTTTCGGCAACTGCATGCGTATTTTTATATCTCTTAAAACTACATTGATTTTCCCCCCAATGGAGAGTTCTTTCATTCTGCAACTAATTGCTTTTCACTGTTAAATTATATTGTGCGTTTCGACTGACATTGAAATTGTTACTATTAAAAAGAGAAAAACTTCCCACATTTCATGCATTTACCACCGTGTTAATCTCCTTGTATTCTTAAACTTCCTTAATCGGTTTGGGTTTTCCTCTTTCCACTTGGTTAACCGACATATTTATTTGCTACTGGGTGCTAACCATCACAAAATATTGGTTCAGTTAATGTCATAACCATTACATTCTTAGCTCGTTTTAACTAATACTTTGCTAATACTTTCTTTTCTCGGGAGAAAAAATTGCATTATTTGAAACTTCGCAGAAGAAAAATTTCTGGAAAATTGTTATCGGAGTATTATGTCAAGCAATAATTGTTCTTATAAATTTGAATTTACAGTCTTGATTTATTTTCCTCCTGACAAGCTTTACACCTTATTTTGTTTGTATTGAGTTTTTTTTCTATTTTGTTGGGATTACAATAATTATATTAATATTTATATAAGGTTTAACTTATACTTACTTATAAAGGTAAACTTTGCAATCGTATGGCCTTGATGTCTATCTATCTTTCTATCTATCTATCTATCTATCTATATATATATATATATATATATATATATATATATATATACATAGAGAGAGAGAGAGAGTAAGTTACATAATATATATGGCTCTTTAGCTACACAGAAGATTCCAGGTTTCATCCACGCTATAATTCATCAGGTTTATGCCTGATCCTACCGTAGATGCAACGCGGAATATTCTGTGTAGCTTAATCGCCATATATTTTATACCTTACTACCTAGCTCTACCTACCTATTGAGCACTGTTGAAGTAAACACTTAAAGTTTACGCATAATGTTATACTTTCGTATATCGATTTGTGTGATTAAATGAAGTACTTAGAGTGTATATATATATATATATATGTGTGTGTGTGTGTGTCTGTGTGTGTCTATGTAATTCATTAGAAATATTATAATATTATATTTAAACCAAATTCAGATTTATAATTTTATTATATTTTATTTCTATCTTTAACCCATATTAATTTTCTTATCAAGAAAATGCATATCTTTATTTTAATTTTTTTCCAGTTTCATCTGCCTATACTTTTAATGCTAGCTTTATTTATGGTGTCTTTTACATATATTAAAACCCCTTTCCAATACTTTGCACATGAGGAAACTTTGTTTTTAAAAAAATACTATATGTAAAAACTATTGTCCGTGGCTTAGTTTCTACCACAATAAAAACGATCGTACAAATTATTGATTTGTTGTTGTTCCTTCTTGTGAAACGGGTTTTTAATTTAATTCTAATTTGAATTTTAAATTATCAATCACATTAGTGAATACATATATATATATATATATGTATATATATACATATATATATATATATATACACACATACATACGTTGGGCGCACAGTGAATTTCAAGTAAAAGTTCATCCACGATTACTTTACTCTGCAGAAAATAAATCGTTATAAGTTTTGTGGTGCAATCCTGTAGTCGAAGCTAATTAACTTTCTAAATAAATAATAATATCAGTTGTAATATTTTAGTAAGTTTAAAATAAAATATAATTTTTAATTTTGGAACGCACCACGTATAGCAAATCATCCCCAGAAGACGTCGCACAACAATTGACCATCGCTAGCAAATATGCATTTTCAATCTGGAGACCATGTAGAACACCCAATTGTGATCCATAAAAGGTCGCTCTTTTTTAATGGCATACTTCATGTAATGGTAGTGAGTAATCTGACTTAGGTAAATAATACATACAATTGTCCTTGGAACAATTTTTCGCTCTCTCTCTCTCTCTCTCTCTCTCTCTAACTCACTCTCAATCTATATCTCATATATATATGTGTATATATATATATATATATATATATATATATATATATATATCCATGAATATATATTATTCAGGTTTAAATGCATAACACAATTGCCTGATTCAGTGTATTATAACCCTTACTTTTGTCTTTGGATTACTGTATAGAAGAATTGTCAATATACTCGTACCCGCTTTTATTGCAGTATCGACAGTTACCGCCGATCGGGGAATTAGGTTATTGTTCTCCTGTGTTTGGCATTTTTCTCATACTAATTAATATTTATGTAATCATCACAGCTTTTGATTAATAGTTCAGATTAATTATGTTCATATCACACTTTATTTCTATAGTTTGTTGTCGCTGTTATCTTTTACAATGCCCAGAAACTGTGAAGTTTTATATATTACATGCCATTCGACATTAGTAGGAACACCGCTTATAAAACTCACATACCCTTTCGTCTACGACTACCTAAATAAGTATTAAAATGTTCAGTAACTATGAGAACCACAACAGCGAGGCTGGTTAAAATTATTTAAAATGCATAGCAAAATATAACACATAATAAAACTGATAGATCTAGAAAAATATTCGAATGAGGGTTAACTTAAACGTCTTGCCTTAAATTATATATTAGACGTTTAAGAAAATTAAAAAAAAACTTAACACATGAAATAATTTAATTAGCAGAAGAAGTTCACATAAAATTAATATATGACATAATTTTCCCTAATAACTAAATGTACATATAGAAATCGTACGTGTGAACGTGAATAATCTTAGTTCACCAAAAAATATGATATGAAGCAAATCGATGGTAACATTTTTATAATCATCAACATTGTACTTTAAAATCTTCTTTTCGTTTTTTTTATCTTCAAAATATAGTTTTAAAACACGTGTCTTTTTTTAATTTTTTTATTACATTTTCACCCCAAACAAGGCACATTGCCACTTTGGTGTAGTGGGCTACTACCAGGGACAGAACTACGGGGGCACTATGTTGGGATTTGGTCAGCAAGATGTCGGTTCACGTTGCACTTGAACTTCTGCATGTCAGTACAGTTAGGGAAGCAGGAATGGAATTCCAGAGTCTAGCGGTTCTGGGGAAGAAACTACTGGAGTAGAAAGATAGTTTACATCTAAAGATATCTACTGTGTGGAGGTGGGATTTAGCTGTTGGGTTTGTCAAGAGTGTCTACGTCGTGGAGGCACAAGTGCTTGCATTCACCATTAAAATACTGGTAGAACAGGCAGAGGGATGAAATGTTTCGTTTATGGGACAGAGGATGAAGCTTGGATCCCAGTTCAGGGCCTATCAGATTGGCGACTCTTTTTTTAACGTTGTCTAGGAGTGAGAGACGAGTAGCAGATGCACCAGCCCAAATGTGACAACAATACTCCATACATGGGCGAATGGTGACCTTATAGAGGTGCATGATACTTTCAGGTGTCAGTAGTTTTCTAGCACGGTAGAGAGAGCCTACCTTTTTCGCAGCGTTCCTGGCAATATTTTCAATATAATTGTTCCAACTCATGTTTCCTGTGAACCTTAGGCCAAGCAGTTTGAAAGATGTACTCTCATACAGGGAGCCACTAGTCATTGCTATTGGTGCCAGAGAAGGTTTATTGTAATTATTGGAGGAAACCAGTTTAGTCTTGGCAGCATTGCATGTGACGATTCATTTATGCCCCCATTCCACTACAGATTGGTGGTCATCCTCTAGTGTTTTTGCCATTTCTTTAGATATGTGTTCATTCATAATATTTCCATAACATCCATCATCATTATAATATTAATTTTTATCAATATTACCATTGTCTACATTTGAACATCAGAAGAACAGTGATAGTAATAATGTTGATGATCATTATTTCCATCAGCATCTCTATCACTATATATCTCCTACTTACTACGGCTTATTCCTGTTAAATTCTAACGCACGAATAGAATGATTCTACAACTTTCGTTAAGATAAAATGAACAGATGAGGATACAGTATATTCTCTGTAAGAAATCTTGTAGAACACAAACACAAATATGCAATAAAAGAGTAAGTATACGTTTACCGAGTTACGAAAATATTTCACAAAGTTTCCAGACTATTTGTTGGATAGTTGGTTGGTTGTTTTTTTGTTGACGGCATATCAACCCTTTTCGGGTTATTTAATACCGAATCCAAAGATTTTGAAGAAAAATGTTTTTAATAGAATATATTTGTTGTTTTCACGTCGGTTTCTATTCAACCCATAGTTGGGACCCTAACAGGCACTACCACTTCGGGTCAGAGTGGATCTGGGAGCTATGGTAATTAAAGGGTGGCTCAACACTCCCTAAAGCCCAAAACCTGGGGCCTCACCACTGGATATAGTTTAAGGTCATATCCAGGACCCCCATTGTGGGAGTTTTACCCTCTGCAGGGGGGCAGTCGGTGTATACTAATGCCCAACCGACAGGGCCCCAGACTATTTGTACGGCATTTAAAATTGGGGTAGAGTCTTGAAAATCCATTATGTTATTGCTATACATCGTCTGAGATGACTGGCCAATTTCTAGATTTCAGGTCCAAATGAACGACTATAGTAGGAATTTTACTAATGATTGTCACAAGTGGTGAATTTCAAGACTGTAAGCTTGAAGTGAAAAAATTTTAGAAGAACAATATTCTATAACAATCTGTAAAAACTAGGAATTCATGTCACTAAAACGTATTGAATGGACTACAATTGAACCATTTCACATGGATAGAGCACCGGTTCTTGAATGGAATAGGAGATTCTTGGTAGGAAATGCGTGTAGGTGACAATAAGAATTTTTGGATAATTAAGGAGTATTGTTGGCCAAATAAATAATTTCATGATAAAAGACCGTCGTGTTTTTATAAGAACAAGAGGAGCGCAGTTTGATAAAAGAGTGGAGGCTGTACACACAATATATGCGAAGAAACGGGAGATGTGATAGATTTGCGCGAAATTTGTCATAAGGGTACGGCCCATAACTACATCGTTGGCACAGACTATTTGACCTAAATAGGCATCTAGAAAAATCATCACCATCTTTATAGGGTAGACCTTGCTTCCTGTAACTTTTTGTTATTTCCTAAGCTCAGAAAAAACCTTAGAGGCTGTCATTAGAAGACAATTGAGGTGAAAAAAAGGCCGCGACGAAGGTTACTGACACGCTCACAAAAAAGGTATTTCATGGAGCCTTTAAGAAGTTCTTGGAACGGTGCAACAAGTGAATCCCAGCCAGCCTAGATTAATTCGAAGGTCAGTAGCGTAATGCTCACAGCGAAAAAAGTCTTGAAACCTCTTAAAAGCATTTCGTACAGACTTCAAATCTTTAAAAAAAAGTAAACCGTTTTAAATTAATCGAATTTTATAAAAGGATGTGGATTGTATCAGAGGACTGACCTGTCACAGTCAACCTATTCCCATAAAAAAACAATGTTTGAATACGTTGATTGGATGGATTTTACAATATATAGTTTTCTAGAAATAGATGTGTATATGTCAAAGTGAGAACAAGTTACTATTGTAACGATGTTCGATAGTCATTAAGCTGAAATCCACAAAACGCCATGATTAGAATAATGTGTTGAAAATCATATTGTACAAGCGGACTATTCTGCAGCAGTTATGAACGTGAACTGCACTTGCCCTTTATTTCGAAGTATTTCTGCTCTGAACAGATGCTGCGTTTGGAATTTTTAATGGATGCCGCATCACTTGCACTTCTACACGCCTTTCATTGCTTCTCTGCAAAAATATTTTATAGGCCTATGATTTGGCAATGCCATACATATTTTAAGACACGTTGCGTTGGAAGGCAATTCTGTTGCCATAAATTTCTACAAGGAGGGTTATTTTCGATACTAAACAACTGTTATTGAGTTTTAGATTGAATAGTCACTGCGTTAAATACCCACTCTTAAACACACAGGAACCAAATGTCATTTCTTACATGCCCTTTCCCAATAAATGTATATAAAATTATATATATACATATATGTATATATATACATATATATATACATATGGATATATATATATATATCCATATTAAACCTATTATAATAGTAAGAGTAATACATTCTTAAGTAAGAGAGGTGTTTATTTTTTCACTATAATATTGTTTATTGTTTATATATTGCGTATTACACGTGTTTTACTGAATAGTGGAAATTTACTAAACAACTAATCGGACACATATCTATGTTTCACTCGAAAATAAACAGCTTTATTTCCTTGGATATGAAAATTTGCATAATATTATAACAATAGGAGCTTTCCAAAAGTAATGAAATAGTTTTTTGTTCTAATTCTCATTTGTTTAGAAACATTTTTAACCTTTTCTTAAAAAAGGATATATATATATATATATATATATTGAATTTGAATCTCGCTAGATTAAGCCACTTTAATGAGTCGAAGATGACGAAACACGTGTCAGTTGGTAATTATATTTTAAAACAATATAAATGACGCTTCCCATATAGAAGGGTACCCAATTGGTTAAAAGGAAAAGTATTCCCAACTCACATTTAGGCGAAAATGCCCTTTAGGAAAACATTGATTCCATTCAAAACGTACCTTCATAAAATAGACGTATATTATATTAAATATATATAAGCAATCACAGAAATAAATAAGTAAAAACGAGAAACAAAATGACTAAATAAATAGAACTAAACAATAAAATAGATAGAGTAGAAGAAAAAAAAAACAAGTCATGAAATCTGAAAATAAAGTAGCAGCGCTGACAAGGAAATAATATTACTATATTGCTCATGTGTTCAAAAACCGATACCTTCCACGCAGTCATTTTCCTTCTCTTCTCACTTTTACACTGTTTTACGACCCACTTAAATTTCTACCGTTCGCATTCATAAATTATACACACCCCTATTTTCTTTCAAAGTATCATCCGCAGGGATATATTTTTATAGACAAAACTGATTAAACTGTGATTCACATTTTAATAAGTGTCGTTCTTTAAGTTCGCGAGGTTGGTCTAAAAAATAGGGATTCACCTGAAAAATCTATGCACATATAAAACCAATGCAGTTTGTATAATAAACAGACATTATACTATACTCTGTCCTCCATTGGGCACTCTGTAATAATCACGCAGGCTTCATCTGATTTACATAAAGTAAACCAATATTTACAATATATATATATATATATATATATATATATATATATATATATATATATATATATATATATATATATATATATATATATATATACTCCTAGAAATGCGGGGTTTGGGTGTAATAGTACTTATATCATAAACCTTTTTCCCCTATTTTTTTAAGAATATACCACATTGTAGAATATGGTTCATGGTATAACATTCGTATGCAGCAGTTCTAGCTTTTTTAATATTCTTTTAAAAATGTATTTGTATTAAATCCCTATTAGTTTTTTTTCGGTTTTCTCATGGGAAGATCTTATATAGTTAACTTATTAATTATATTCATATAAGTATTCTAGATGATTTATACTTGCGTAATTTTCGTATTAATGTCATAGTAAACACAAATAGTTATATATATATATATATATATATATATATATTTATGCTTGTGAATATATATATATATTCATTTTTTTAAAAAATTCTATCAAACTCATGTATCGCTTTTTTTATCTATAGATCTGTAACTTTATATGAAGTGTTTTTACACTCCTGCGAAATATATATTCGCTTTTTCGCAGAGAAAAATATATATTCGCTTTTTCGCAGTGAAAAAGAAAAATCCAGATGCGAATAGAATGATGACGTTACGAATATGCAAGAATCTCGTCTTTAATTTTTGGCCTTGTAGCAAACGGGTCTCGATAGTTCATGCATTAACGTCAAAGGAAAAAGTAAATCGTAAGCTAAACCTTCCGGTGTCGATCCTTAGCGGTGGCGCACGCGTCATTTGTTGACCACTTTTGAAATCATTAATATATTTTAGGGCAAATATAATATAATCATAAATGCAAAATCTGCGTGAGTGAAATATCATATTTAAGCGTATTTTACGACCGACCAATGCCAGACTGCCTCCTAATATAGATATACAAATATACTTACACACACATATATATATATATATATATATATATATATATATATATATATATATAAATTACAATTAAATTTACGATATGATCGAAGATGGTAAAATTAAAGTATATAATAAATATTAAAGAATTAATATTTATAAAGTTATCTCAGCCAGATGTAAAAGCTCGATAAAACCAGATAGGCGATAGAGCTTATAATACGAGTTAAGAACAGTTAATAAAACATGTTTAAAAACAATTTGTAATGAGTTAAAAACATATTTAATCTAAAAAGGAAACACTAGATAAGTGGATAGTCCTTAATCCGCGGAGTTTCGAAGAAATACTTTCCTTCTCATCAGAGGGTAGGAATTAGCAAAATGCGGGATCGGATTTTGCATGCAAAAGTATTTGATGAAACCAAAAGTAAGTCAAAGATCTTACTTGATAACAAAAAAGTGAAGCAGAGTAAATATGGCGAAGAAAAAGGTGATTACATGTGAATGGATAGTCTTGTGGAAGATAAATAATCCAGTGACGGTAAAATTCAAATGTAAAACTTCTAGAAAGTTATATATATATATATATATATATATATATATATATATATATATATATATATATATATGTGTATGTGTGTGTGTGTGTGTATGTGTGTGTGTGAAACTCAGACAGTTTGCTATGTCGTTATAACTATATTCCCGGGTTTCAATTTCCGGTCTCAAACATTCTAGCCACGCATAAATTTCCACTGTCTGGACATATCTTTCCTACAAACTTGATCATAAATTCAGCTTTATTGTTTTAATTTGTAAAATTATTTATACATAGAATCGTTAATTTTCGGATATACTTTCACTTTCTTACATTTGTGCATTTTATGAACGTCTGTCTGTGCGTCTCATTTAAAATGCATCCTACTATCACCAATATAGTTATCATATTTTGTTGTTGACTCATATAACATAATTATGGAGTTTATTTAGCAAATGTAGATTATAAATGTATAAAATGATATTCAGAGGAAGTACATCTTGAAAATCGATCCATTGGTATTAGCATTACAATCTATATAATTTGCTCTTTTTTCCTGAGTCAGATTATACACCGGTATCATGACAATTATAAATGTAATCAACCATAAAACAACAACCGTTTTCCATAGCTCACATATATAAGATTATTGAATATGTTTTTTTTTATATACAGGGTGGCCGAAAAGTCCCTGGACACTGGCCGAAAAGTCGCAGGATACTCTATTTTTAATATTTTAATGCTGTTAAATATGATTGATTGCAGCTTTTGCTAGCGTATCAAGGGATTCTCTATTAAAAATTGCACAAAGAACCTGGAGGCGAATGGAATTGTGCAAGAACAACGAGGGCCAACATACTGATCCCCTAGACCACTACATTACTCTAGTTCTTTTCTGCTTTGTTTCTAATAAAGTTCTCTTTTTTTGTTGAATATATATGTTTTCTGTGTGTTTCATTAAAAAATACTGTGTTTTATTAAAAAATACATTTAGAGTGTCCTGGGACTTTTCGGCCACCCTGTACAATCCACTACTTCCCCACAGAGATGCCGTCTCTGTATTCGTCTTTTTTTAAAAAAATAATTATGCACGCAGTTAAATTTTATTATCCAATATTTACTATTACGTATAGTAAAACTCATTTGAGTGTCGATTATTAGAACACGCAAATCAGTAATATTAACTAAGATTGTTCGCCGAATACTGTATGTATAAATGTTTTATAGTTACGCGTATGTGGTTATTTTATTATTAATTAAGGCTTCAATTTAGAAGTATATATAAATGTAGTATACATTATGCCAGTTCTTTTCAAACATACACTTCTACTAATTAAATAAGCTACTTAAATTTATTTAGTAAACACAAACCTTTCATTAAAACACGTAAAAATATAAGAAAGAAAACAGTTAAAAATATACGTTATCGAATAAACTTGTAAACCATATCTATTATCAAGTTACTATACATTTATTAGAAAATAATAATGCGTGAAGAATCAACAATCGTAACTTCCATATCTACGCTGTCAGAACTGAATAGACAGGGTTGCAAATTGCCTTTTTATAATAACTGAAATTTCTGCATCTATGGCAGAAAGTTTCCTCAGACATTTTCAGATACTACCTATTCCAGACACTAACAAAGCAACACGTGTAAAGGGGCATGCGTCAGAAACAGAGATGCGCTAGAAAAGGAGGATTAAGAACAGACTAATAATTTATTTTACACTAAATGTAGCTCGTTATAATTATACTACGTTCGTGTTCTGATCGTTTAGAAATAAGAAACCTTACTTTTGGAGTCGCACTTCCTTGTTATATAAAATGCATAGAAATAGAACAACAACTATTGAACAAGTTTTTATATAATATTAGCCATTTACATCTAATACATATATTAAAATTAGTTTCCATTGATTTTTATACATAACTGAAATCGTCAGCTAAGTATTTTATGAGGAATGTATATATATATATATATATATATATATATATATATAGATAGATAGATAGATAGATAGATAGGAGACTTGACTGTCGTACAGTGTGTGTCTGTGCGCGCGTACATGTGTATACATATATATATATATATATATATATATGGGTTTATACATATCTTTATTCATTTATTCTATGTCTTTATAAAGTGTAGCAATTTAATTTCTTTAAAAATCGAACTCATGTATTTAACAAATACGCCTTTGACAACAGAATATTCTTATCAATGTTTTGATGCTCGTTAGACACATTTAAGTAACCGAGAACCACACCACTTTATATAAAAGCATATAAGATATCAACGGATACACAACCGAGAGTCAAAACAATGAAAATGATATTCTGTTGTCCTAATAACAAAATATTTGTCAACATTTTCCAAATCACTAGAAATAAATTCAGATTTTTTTTTAATTTCATAGGTTTTCGTTCCGTATATCGACAATTATATGTGAAAATTTTGCAATTTGGAGATGATGATGTTCACAAGATAAACTTAACGCCTCTACAATTATTTTGCAAATCAAAGAATATCGTTTGATAATATGCGTTAATTAATCAAATAACTTAGGAAATTATTCCACTTATCGTTTAAGTGTAAATTTTATCCGGTTTTAACCGCATATAATACGGAAAAAGTTATATTGCTGTAGACAGGTTACCGAATCGGTCTCTATATTAAGTAATCGTCCACTTTTAAAATTCAATAAAATGAAAAGTTACCGACTCCGAACAGCTAAAAAATTCCGTACATGCTTGACACACTGAAATAAATAGCCAACCTACCAACAGAGACTACAATGTCGACGGTTCAATGCACTTGTCACATAATTACTCTATACGACAATAAAAAATTTACATTGCGTAACATTATACGATTCTTTTATTTTGACACAATCTGATTTGGAGTTTTACGAGGTGCAAAATGTTGCACCATGTGAAAATCTTCGGTGACATTCTAGAATCAACGACCAAGGTATGATTAGTTACTACTATAAGGTATGTGTGTGTGTAGCATCAATGCGATTGTCTATACTTCGTATTGTCATTCTGAATATATAGCAGCTAACAACTCACATGTTACTCAACGATAGGTGTTTGAAAAGAATAACTTTTATAAAGACATAAAACGTCTTTCTCTCTTTATATATATATATATATATATATATATATATATATATATATA
This sequence comes from Euprymna scolopes, assembly GCF_053919585.1. Classification (NCBI taxonomy): domain Eukaryota; kingdom Metazoa; phylum Mollusca; class Cephalopoda; order Sepiida; family Sepiolidae; genus Euprymna; species Euprymna scolopes. The sequence continues at coordinate 49,432,825 of NC_136520.1, forward strand.
TATATATATATATATATAGTGTTTAAAACACACTTGTCCACTGACACGGGTTCGTCGCCTACGACTCACCAAAGTGGCCGTATCTAACGAAATTCGAAATCGTGATCCCATGGTAAGAAACCTAAACTCTTACCACTCGTCCACCTCGCTGACTGTTCGGATATATCGCGATTTACGTAGATGTTAATTTTTTTTTTGATGCGTTTTGTATGAATTCAGTTCAATTATGTCGTAAATAAATGAATTCATTCAAAACGTTTCGACAAAAACAAAAATAAATAATGTCTATCTATCTATCTATATATATATATATATATATATATATATATATATATATATATATATATATATATATATATATATACACCTGTGTGTGTGTGCCCTTTATGTGTATTTAAATAAACTTTCCGAATGAGAAATATCAAGTAATTACGGAATCACTGTCATTTACAGGAATGAGACAAGGAAAAATACGTTGAACCTGTTGCATGTTCTTGTTCACCCATTTATCTTTTTTCTTATTTTGTATTCACAGCAAACTAGACATAGTGCAACTAAGTCAGAAGCAGCTACTATTTTGGACCAGATTTTACAGGTTATCATGTAGAAAGTTGGTCAGCGAGATGTCTGTTCACATTACCCTTGATTTTTTGCAGGTCAGTAGAACTAGGAAAAGAGACGCCAGACAAGAAATCCCAATGTCTATCAATTCACAAGCAGGAGCTAATTGAATTTTATGCCTTCTCGCATCTAGGGGTATCTACAGTGTAGGGATGAGATTTTGCTACTTGTATGGTTTGTCTAGGGCTATTTACGTCGAGAGGGTACTAGTGCTTACATTTGCTCTTACCATGTACCATTTAAGTATCTGTAAAACATGAACAGGGATGCAACATTTCGGTGATAGGATAGATGTTGGAATTTAGCTGACGGTTTGGGATCTGCTAGTTTAGCGATTCTGTCCAGTAGTGAGAATCAAGTTCCAGCTGCACCAACACGGATTTAAAATCCCACATATAAAAAATAGCCTAACAACTAAAAACTGACGGTAAAAAACACAGACTTGGACAAATCGCTCCGCATATCCGAAAACATCTGGAAATTACATTTCCAAAAGAAATTTCCTTTCTCCATGTAACTAATTTGGAGTTATCCATTGCGTTAAATACTGTCCATACTGTTAAAAAAAATGATCCTTACAAATATTTCCATTGCAGGAATATTAAAGGGGATTGCACTTATGTTCGCCTTACGAAAACCGCCGTAAATCATTAAACAAATATTCATACTTATTTTATTTATGATATCTGTTAACCTTCATGTTCTGCGGAAAAGCAGATTCAATCCCATCCGAAACACGAAAATTGATTTCCTAAATTCAAAAAAAAATCACAAAACTGTTTGCACCTTTTCTGGCTTTATGTGTGTACATGTTGGTTGAAGTAAGGTTAAAGCCAGCCATTACACAAATATTCAATAAAAAACTCTCATTTTGCTATTTGCCTTCCACAGTTTATGGACCAACTGTTTCTATATCCAAGCAGAAATAAATACTTATACAGAGGATTCAGCTTCGGAAAGTTTGTTGTGACGTAATTACCTGCATTAAATATAAATAAATACGATAATATTTTATACCGTCATTGGTCCTTCGCCCTAAAATATTATCGTATCTACTAGTATACAGATATGGATTACTACAATGACTAAGAATAAATAGATGACGCACAATTTGTAAGATAGCCTAAGCATATTTGCTATCCTAATCCCCCTTTGATACGCTCCTGTATTACGTGGTCTTCATGGTAAAAAATCTGTTAACCAAAAGGTGTTAAAAATACTATCACAGATAACTAGGGCAGTCAGTGTAGAAACTATTGACAATAATTCTCTAAATGAGGAGTACACATTACTAATTTACCTGAACGCACGCAATAACTCTGAGATTACAATAAAACATTATCGCCATGATTCTTTCAATTTATTAACCGTTATTACTGTGATGTATGTGTATTTTTGAGATAAAGATTGATAATTATTTTTTGAAACTTTGGATTGTTTGGAATATTCTTCTCATTTTGGTAGTCCTGGATATCACAAACATTATCCGATGATGAGGCCCAGCTTGCGGAGATTGGGGAGTGTGGAACCACCCCTTAATTGAAATCGCTCCTAGGTAAACTCTGGCCCAGATTTGTAGTGCCTGTTAGGGTTCCAACTATGAGTTAAATAGAAACCGACTTGGAAAAAAGAAAAAAAAGAAAAACAAATGTATTCTATTAAAAAAAATGTTTCTTCAAAATCACTGGATGAACCATTAAATGACCTGAAAAGGGTTGATATGCCGTAAACAAACTACCTACCAACCCATTTTGGTTGTTTGGTTTTTCTTTCACAGCTTTTATGCATCTGAACTCTGCCAAAGGTTACATCGGCAGAAACGTTGTGTAACGAAATAAAGAGGATAACAATTCTCTTACAACCTAATTAAGACAAAAACTAATTATCACTCCTCATCTAAAAAAAACATACAAATAAAATATTGAACATGTTTGGCTCGGATTTCTTGTAAAAAATACAATTGCCACTATTTCTTTTTTGTTTTTATAACGCTTATATTCGTTGGAGAAATAAAATCTGGACATTTTTCAATATGCAGCAATAACAGCCAGTGCGATTTAAAATTGACAGGTGGGCGATGGCCTTATGCGAAACGTTGTGAAAAAAAAACATATGCGAACAATATTTTAAACATTTCTAAATAATACTAACATTATTATAATATTTTATCTCCAAAATATATAAACATATTATCCAAAAAAAAAAAAGAAAAAAATGGATCCAGATTAATATAAAGAATTATATAGACTTGACGCTATTTATGTTTTGAATTTATAACGGCTATACTCATTGCAGAACAAAAACAAGCATATGTTTTAAAATTCAAGAATAACATCCAGTGGTAATGTACCTAAACACGGTCGGAGGTTATATCGGTCGAAAGCTTATTACTATCCTTACGTCTAATATTTACGTTATATTATTCTCCCTATTCCAAAAATAATAATGATAGCAAAACTGTGAATATTGTTGAACTAGACCTGACAGGGTATCATAGATGATATAATTATAAAACAGAATTTAAATGAATATCTATATTAGTTCCTAGATTAAAGGGGTTAAAAAAGCACGAAATATGCTACACGCTGTCGAACGTGTTTCAACAGTGCCAATAGTAACTCAGGGATATTATGTATAAGAACTGAAAACTGAAATGTTACACAAACATCAATTACAAAGCATATATCCTTGTGTTCGAATCACACCATTTTAGTGTACTGCGCTTGATATATACATTGATACATAGGTATAAATACGTTGATATATAGATATTAATACGTGGATACATAAGCTTTAATACGTTGATATATAGGTATTAATACAATGATGCATAGGCATTACTACGTTGATACATAGGTATTAATACGTTGATACATAGGTGTTAATACGTTGATACATATGTGTTAATACGTTGATACATAGGTATTAATACATTGATACATATGTGTTAATACGTTGATACATAGGTGTTAATACGTTGATACATAGACATTAATATGTAGACACATAGGTAATAATACATTGATACATAGGTGTTAATACGTTGATACATATGCATGAGTACGTTGATACATAGGTATTAATACATTGATACATATGTATTTATACATTGACACATATGTATTAATACATTGACACATAGGCATTAATACGTTGATACATAGGTATTAGTACATTGATACATAGATATTAATACGTTGATACATAGGTATTGCTACTTTGATACATAGGTATTAATACATTGATACACAGATATTAATACGTTGATACATAGGTATTAATACATAGATACATAGGCATTAATGCGTTGATACATAGGTAATAATACATAGATCCATAGGTATTAATACGTTGATACAGAGGCACATAGGTATTAATACATTGATACATAGTTATAAATGTATTAATACGTTGATACTTTGGTATTAATACGTTGTTAACTAGGTAGTAATACGTTGATATTGATAATAATACATTAATACATGGGTGTTAATAAATTGATACATAGGCATTACATCATTGATTCATAGGTATTAATACGTTGATACGTAAGTGTTAATACGTTGATACATATATATTAATACGTTGATACATAGGAATTCATTCGTTTATACATAGGTAATAATACATTGAAACATATGTATTACTTCATTGAAACATAGGCATTCATACCTCGATACATAGGTATCATTACGTTGATACATAGGAAATAATACATGGATACATAAATATTAATACGTTGATACATAGGTTTTAATACGTTGATACATATGTATTAATACGTTGACACATAGGTATTAATACATTGATGCATAGGCATTACTACGTTGATACGTAGGTAGTAATACATTGATACATCGGTAATACGTTGATACATATGTATTAATACGTTGATACATATGTATTAATACGTTGATACATATGTATTAATACATTGATGCATAGGCATTACTACGTTGATACGTAGGTAGTAATACATTGATACATCGGTAATACGTTGATACATAGGCATTAATACGTTGATACATAGGTATAAATGCGTTGATACGCAGGTATGAATACGTTGATACATATGTAATAATAGAATTATGCATAGGCATTAATACATTGATACATATATATTAATACGTTTATACATAGGTATTAATACGTTGATATATAGGTATTAATACATTGATACATATTTAATAATATTATTATGCATAGGTATTAATACGTTGATACATATGTATTAATACATTGATACATATGTATTAATACGTTGATACATATGTATTAATACATTGATACGTAGGTATTAATACATTGGTACATAGGTATTAATACACTGATACATAGGTATTAATACATTGATACATATGTATTAATACATTGATACATATGTATTAATACATTTTTGCATATGTATTAATACATTGATGCATATGTATTTATACATTGATACATAGGAATTAATACGTTGATACTTAGGTATTAATACGTTCATACATAGGTTTTAATACGTTGATACATAGGTATTAATACATCGATACATAGGTAGTAATACGTTGATATATATGTATTAATACATTGACCCATATGTATAAATACATTGATATACAGGTATAATACGTTGATACATATGGTTTAATACATTGACCCATAGGTATTTATACATTGATACATAGGTTTTAATACGTTGATACTAAGGTATTAATACATTGATACATAGGTGTGTATACGTTGATACATATGTATTAATACGTTGATACATATGTAATAATACATTGATACATAGATGTTAATACGTTGATGCATATGTCTTAATAAGTTGATACTTTGGTATAAATACATTGACACATTGATACATAGGTATTAATAAGTTGATACAGAAGTAATGATACATTGATACATGGGTTTTAATACAGTCATACATAGGCATTACCACATTTATTCAGAGGCAGTAATACTTGATACATAGGTATTAACACGTTGATACATAGGTGGTAATACGTTGATACATAAGTATTAATACGTTGATACATAGGTAATAATACATTGATACATAGGTATTACTACGTTGATACATATGCATTACTACGTTGATACATATTTATTAATACGTTGATACATAGCAATTATTACGTTGACACATTGGAATTATTACGTTGAGACATAGCTATTAATACAATGGTACATGTGCATTAATACGTTGATACATAGATATTAATACATTGATACATAGGTAATAATACATTGATGCACAGGTATTAATACGTTGATACATAGGTAATAATACATTGATACATACGTATAAATACGTGTATACATAGGCATTGATATGTTGGTACATAGGTATTAATACATTGATACGTAGGTATTAATACGTATATATATATATATATATATATATATATATATATATATATATATATATATATATAGGTATTAATATGGTAAATAGCGTTCCGACATACATAGTAGATAGATAAATAGATCACTTATTAAAAAAAAATTCAACAAACGAATACCATACTTGACAGCAAATATAAGTGTCTAGCATAACATGGTGATGACATATTTTAAAGATATACATTCAGGAGTCAACTAGCAATAAACGATTAGATGGTGTCTAATTAAATACGTTGTGGTTGTCGCATCATAAAACTCTTTCAACTAATCGTTTATGAGCTGTAAAATGGGCTACCCTGTCATCTACAAGCCAAGGTTTAAACATCTATGACATCTAATTAAAGTAATTGCAGTCTAGGTACACAGTTTCTGCGTAACTTTCTTGTGAGTTTTAATATACTTTCATGTATTATCTCATTCGCGTGAAAAATTATTATCCCGATAGTCAGTTTTAACCTTACGTTCGAATAAATGAAACACCCAGGAAACAAGGTAGATTTTGACAATTATAACGAAAATAAATTAAAACCAAATATATAATCTTTTCCAAAACGTCTATAAAAGTGATTGCTGTTTACACTGAGACCAGAATACATTTGTTTTGTTCTCTGTTTAAAATAGATAAGAACGGGTGTGAAATATTAATAGGGATCAAGTGTGATAGGACATTCATATTATTCATTATTCTATGCATATCAATCGAGTTTATCAATATAATATTATAACACAAAACTAAAACGCAATATATATATATATATATATATATATATATATATATATATATATTATAATAGAGGCGCAACTTTTCCTCTATAGAAGAAACTACTATAGGATTTTTACAACCGATGGCATAAAAAATTATTGTGTTTACGCCATTAGACATTAGGTAATCTATAGAACGCCATTACATACCCATTATTTCGAAATAAAATCATTTAATTCATTCCAAAGAGCGACATGATCATCATCGTCCTAACCTCCAGATGAAGTAGTTCAAATTAAACTCCTACTTTACCAAATGCTCTTAAGACATCATTCCCCACCGAGTGTATTTGTACGTGTTTCAAGTTTCCTGGATGTTAGCCGTCATTAACTGACTAGAGATTTCCTCTACCTTCGCATATTCTTACTGCCTTCATCCTACACAAATAATTATTTCTCCCGTCCAAAAAATCTGACCCAGCTGAATGAATGATAAGTTTGAATTCTGCAATTCGGTTATCTCACCACTAAACAAACAGTTCTAAACTATAAAACAGGCTGCCATTTCTGTAAATTTAAAAATCTAAATTTGGTTTAAGTACAATATTATAATAGTATTTTTCTAATAAAACTCATAGACACATAAACATACACACACACACACACACACATATATATATATATATTCACGCATGCATACACATATGCGGATATATATATATATATATATATATATATATATATATATATATGGATATATATATATATATGGATATATATATATGTATATGTATGTGTATGTGTCTATGAGTTTTATTAGAAAAATACTATTATAATATTGTACTTAAACCAAATTTAGATTTATAATTTGACTCTATTTTATTTCTATCTTTAACCTATATTAATTTTCTTATCAAGTCAAATCCATACCTTTTTTCCGGATACATCTGCCTTACCTTTAATGCTAGTTTTATTGATGGTGTATTTTACATATACTAAAAACTCTTCCACATATTTTGCTGATGAGGAAACTTTGTTTGTTAAAAACACTATATGTAAAAATTATTGTCCGTAACTTGATGTCTACCACAATAAAAACATTGTTTTCCGAAACGATCGTACAAATTATTGACTTTGTTGTTGTTCCTTTTTATGAAACGGATTTTTAATTTAATTATAATTTGATTTTAAATTATCAATCACATTACTAAATATTAAATTAGCTCTAGGATATTTACATATCGAGCTTATTATATATCTAAATTACAACGAGCACTTTTTCTTTCCATGTATTTTAATTAAACTAGTAATTTTACTATTACATTAAAATAAACTCTGCTCTTTAGACTATTATTATTATCGTTTTTGTTTATTTAATGTTTAGGTTAAAGTACAGAATAGGTTCCAAACACCCGCCAGCCCTGTCACATAAGTGTATAAGTACCCAGAAAGTGATTTTTATTATCGCATTTAGCTAAACCCATAAGAAGCGGCACGTGAATGGATTGATTGTCCATTGTGGCTACGCCAAAATAACGCGATTAAAATTTTATCAGAAGAAAAATTAGGATGCAAAAGGGTAAAGATCACCATGTGGTTCGATCGGGAGTCAAAACTTATGAGATGCTAATATGAACGAATTTCTGGTGGATGTTTTCGAAATTGACAACCCCTCTAAATTCGAAAGTTTACACTTTATTCACGTCAATGACATCGAGCATACACTTCCCTTTCAGACTCTACCATTTTCTATTAATTTTATCACAGGGGATCGGTTTTACTTATGACATTTTACTAAATTAAACACGTACTGTGTGACGATCATAGAGACGATTTTTGCCGCAATATTTTTCTCGGTAATGGTCACAAAGTACGTGTTAGATTAACAAGAACTTTATAATTAAAACTGATCTACGACCATAAAAGTCATAACAAACATTTTTTTCTTCTTTTTAATTTAGCTTTTTCTGTTTCTGAAATTGAGTTGACTATCGATGAAATTGAGATGACAATACAATAGAATGTAAATTGAAGAATTTACAAGGAAAGGGGGCCTTTATAAACATCCACCGAATCTCTTAAAAGAGAGTTGTAGTAGCCCATACAGGAAAGTGGCACCGAACCTAGATTTGGGTAATTAAGCATACACACATACACACACACACACACACACACACACACACACACACACACACACACATATATATATATATATATGACATTAATTTATAAATTACCAACTAGATCTACTTACGTATTGAACACTTTTGAAGTAAATACTTAACGTTTACGCATAAATCTATACTTTCGTATATTAATTTCATGTGAGTAAATGAAGTAGTTATATATATATATATATTTATTTATATATATATATATATATATATATTTCCAGTTCAAAGTCATAAAAAAAACTGTTTATTTTTATATAAAACACATTTGTACAATCTAAGCGTGATATACGTCCGAATAAATTATTTTTATTACGTTTTATTAAGTTAATACTGACTACATTTACGCGAGTTTAAAAAAAAAAAAATAAAATTACATTTTTTGTCTGTTAAATAATTTACGCAGCTAAAGTACAATTTCCCCCCTTTATTATATTAAGTACTTTTTACCTTAGCACCAACTAGATTATTTCCTTTAGACTGACGACGTTATTAGGACTAAGACTATGCTGAATAACACAGTCTATTTTAATTTGGTGGAAACAAGGAGTTTTCTTGATTTAATGCCTTAATTCACTGTTCCACGCACGCGCGAAAAAGTGTACTTCTCGCCGAACGACACTGCCACCAAACACCATTTTTCGTATAGACTTTGGGAATGGGTATGCTGCAACATGTATCAAGGCTAAATTTTGACCAAATATTTGGACAGTGCCACACCTCATAAAATGGGTTGTCATACGAAAATCCGTTTTTCAACTAAGATCGTTGAGAATTGCCAACCACTACCTAAAACAACAACCGTTTATTTTTCGTGAAGGGGGCATGCTTCTACCGGGCAACGTCGGTTACCGATCCTGATAGTATATATATATATATATATATATATATATATATATATATATATATATATATATATATATATATATATATATAGTTGTCGATGCAATAATTTATTTCAACCTTATGGTATATTCAAGCATCTAAATCAGACAATTACATTTTTGATACTGAAAAAAGGAAAGAAAAGATCGGGCTTCGACCCTCAAAAAACCAGAGGGGGTGGTAGCAGCAATCCACTTAATACATTTTATAGAGAGGGTCGAAGCCCGATCTTTTCTTTCCTTTTTTTCAGTATCAAAAATGTAATTGTCTGATTTAGATGCTTGAAAATACCATAAGGTTGAAATAAATTATTGCATCGACAATTATGTAATTTCCGTGTTATATTTTTTTATCTTATTGCTCTGTTTACCACATTGAGTTCTCATACCTGGATTTCCTCTGTAATTTTTCCATTATAACACTATATATATATATATATATATATATATATATATATACATATATATATATATATATATATATATACATATATATATATATATATATATATATATTTCTTGATGATTTTGTAAACGATAATGCGATTAGGTAGATCTGTTTACAAAGAAAATCGCCCAGTTGAAATTTACTGGCAATTTGAAAGCAGAAATGATGATCTCGTCAAAATAGGGTTCTTTACAAAATTCAGAATTCCAAATTATGCTTCCATTCTTTGAGTATGTTAAGCTTTCCAGGCAGAAGTGTTTCCTGTTGAGTGCAAATATATATGTTGACATGTGACGTCGGAAGATTTTGTAGGTCACAGTAAAATTGGGTTAGTGCTTTTTGTGTAAAGCATGTTGATTTTAAAAAAGCTTAATAGAACACTAAGATACTTTCATTGTGGAACTATTGGGGAGGATATGAATCTGCTATTCAAGATTTTGCACCTCTGAAATGCATTCCAAGTTCTTTACTGGATGACAATGCAGCAGCAATATACTTTATTTTCAAAGTTGGCACGCAATATTAAAAAGTTATTTTTATGTATCCGTTTTCTTTAGTAAGGAACACAATAATTAGTCTAGAAAAAAAAAACCTTTTCACAGAATTGCACACAAGGTTAATGCCAAGCAGGTATAACAAAAACGCACGCAATCTATGTTTACATATTGCCCGTCTCTATAATTTTACGGTGTTCTCACTTGCCTTGTAATCTATCTATCTAACTATCTATCTATCTTTATATATATATATATATATATATATATATATATATATATATATATATATATATATATAAGTGAACGTGTATTTGTGTCTGTCTGTCTGTCTGTGTACATTTCTCTACGCAATAACTCTCTACAGTTTTATTCTACAGACGCGAAATTTGATATACAGGGTACTGAGATTTTGGAACATCGATGAGATCAGTTTTCGGGCAGAAATTTGACTTTTAAAAGGATTTGACCTTTGAGGACTCTACCAAACTCCTCCGACAATGCTGGCTTTAAACACTTGAAATTTTAGATATTAGTTCTTTGAACATGGATCTAACTTAACCTGATTTGAGTCCAAAACAATAAATGTGAAGGGGTTAAAAAGGGGTCAAAGTTAAAAAAAAAATGACTACTGCGGTCTCTTCCAAAGTACTCAGACAATTTCTGGTCTAAACATTTGAGATTTTACATAAATGGTATTCAGAGATAGGGCGAGCATTTTCATCGGTTTGGGTCGAAAATTTTTAGTTATCAATATATAAATGTATATATGTATGTATGTATGTATGTTTGCATGTCTGCCTAAGCTTTCGACAGAGGCGACTGATTTTACCTACATCAATATCGTTTTAAAGTTCGACCGTTCATACGACAAATGTCGAAATATTGGCTAAAAACATTAATTCCTTCTTCAACTAGGCACTTTTTACAGGGGGGGGTCACTGTTTTCGCCGATATTTTTTAAAGTTATCATCTACTTTAGAATATGCAACCCTAATTAGAAAAGACCTCGCCTCCTGTTTGGCGGTGGTCGTAAAAGCATTGACGTCAGGTTTTTACCCCATTCTTTTCCTCCTTCGCGGTTCGGGTTCGAGCCTGCATTCCTACTACCACTTTACTTTTGCTTATTTTTTTGGTTCAGCAAACACATCCAAACACCCGGACAATGGTGTGAAATGCTAGTATATCTATAAAAGTGCACGTGTCTGTGTGTGCGTGCGTATGTGTGTGTGTGTGTGTGTGTGTGTGTGTGGGTGGTTGTATTTGTACATTTCGCTACACAATAACTCTGTCAATGTTTAGTCTACAGACTCGAAATTTGATATACGGCGTACTAAGATTTGGAAAAATCTTTGTAATCTGTTTTCGGCGAGAAATTTGGCTGTTAAGTGGTCAAAGATCAAGAGTTTGACCCTTGAAAACAATTCCATTTCGGTAGAAACAATTGAAATTTTAGATGGAAGTTCCTTTGACATGGATTTAACTTAATAACTTGATTTTAGCCTAAAACAATAGATGTTAAGGGGTCATAATAGAGGTCAAATTAAAAAAATAACCCCTTTTTTTAATAAAATAAACTCCAAACACCCGGACAACGCCGGGCATAAATGCTAGTATATCTATATATCTATTTAAATGAGCGTAGCTGTCTGTCTGTATGTCTGTCTGTCAGTGTGTCTGTCTGTGTGTCTGAGTTCTTGTGTGTCTCTGTACGTTTCTCTACGCAGTAACTCTGTCAATTTTAAGTCTACAGACTCGAAATGTTAAATGCAGGGTACTGAGATTTGGTAAAATATTTGTAATCCGTTTTCGGTCAGATATTTGGCTGTTAGAGGGGGCAAAGTTCAACGATTTGACCTGTGAGGACTCTACCAAACTCCTCCGAAAATTTTGGGTAAAACAATTGAAATTTTAGATATAGGTTCCTTGGACATGGATCTAACATAACAGCTTGATTTGAGCCTTAAAGAATAAATGTTAAGGGGTCATAATAGGGGTCCAATTAAAAAGAACTGACCTCTGGTCTCTACCTTATTACTCAGACAATCTCTGGTGTAAACATTTGTAAATTTTACATCCAATATATTCGGAGATAGGGAAAACTTTTTAATCGGGTAGGGTCGAAAATTTGAGCTATCCATATATAAATGTATGCATGTATGTTTGCATGTCTTCCTAAAACTTTCGGTGGAAGCGATAGATTTTCACAAGGTCAATATCGTTTTTTAAGCTCGACATTTCAGACGACAGATATCGAAAAATTGTCTAAAATCATTAATATGTTCACATTCAACAGTGCACTTTTTTACAGAGAGGGGTCGCTTTTTTCGCCGATATTGTCGAAAGTCATCCCCTCTTTTCGATTGTCTAGCCTTAATTTAAAACTACGTCACTTCCGGTTTGGCCTTGGTCGCAACAGCAAGACGTCACGTGCTTTCACATTCTTTTCCTCCGTCGCGGTACGGGTGGGAGCCTACCTACATCCTAACACTTTTTTTTTTCTTTTTGCTCAACATACACCTCCTAACACCCGGGCAACGCCGGACTGAAATGATAGTAGACATATATAATGTCGTTCGCATCGATTTTAGTAATGGGGTGATGTGACTAACTCATTAATACGATTAATGTAGTGAAGAAGAATGTAAGATTCTCCAAGATGTTTTTAATTAATTACACCATCTGCGCATATGAATGCCAGGAAAATATGAAGAATAATTATTAGGCTTTTGAGAAGTTCAAAATCTCTTAATTGTCTCCCTTGATAAAGGGGTGGACTGCGTGTGTCTTAATCTTTGTTTTTGTATTTAATTAGTCGAGTTTATTTTCTAAAAATTTTATTTACCACATCGGAGACTCCCACTATAACACCTTGATTATAATCACTTAAAAAATTAGGAGAAACTAACACGTGCAAGAACTTGTCAGAGTGTGCGGTGAATTTATATATATATATATATATATATATATATATATATATATATATATATATATAGAGAGAGAGAGAGAGAGAGAGAGAGAGAGAGAGAGAATAAAGGACAAAAAATTATATTTCAAAATTCACAATATGCACCATCTTTTAATTGATTCTTTTCAATCAGTTGACTTATACAATTCTTGAGAGTATGTTTCGTAGCGCAAAACCAATCACTTAATTCTTATAATTATTAGTGAATCTATTATGCCAATAACTCAGATGAAGAAATAGCAAAAAATTATCCATCAAACGGAATTTAAATGTGATTTGACATGGCAAATATCCGAAACTTGAAAGAGAATCTATAGTTACATTTATATTTTTCCATTACGACATATTGAAGTTTTATTAAATAAAGTAATTAAACCCAACTATTCGTACTAACAATTTAAATTAATTTTATTAATCTTTTACCAAAATGTTCTATTTAATAATTAGTAAATTTAATTATTCTAAGTTCTGTATGCATGCTTATGAAAATAATATCAACAAATTATAAACTATTATACATGTTTTATATACGAAAATAAACTAAGATTGATCATTTCAGTCATTCATCTAAATGATCCGAATAGAAAACTATACATTATTCAAATTTATAACCAATTATAATCAAACACATCAATGCTTACAATTATCTTTTTTTTTAAATCATACAATTCAAAAACTGTACTTCCTATATATATATATATATATATATATATATATATATATATATATATATATATATAAAGGAGATTAGAATAATAGTCTAAAGAGCTAAGTGTATTTTAATGTGATAGTGAAATTACTAGTTTAATTAAAATACAGGAAATGCTCGTTGTAATTTAGATATATAATAAGCTCGATAGTTAAATGTCCTAGAGCTAATTCAATATTAAGTAATGTGATTTATAATTTAAAAGTTTTAAAAATTGTTTAAATTTAAAAATCAAAATTTAATTAAATTAAAAATCAGTGTCATAAGAAGGAACATCAACAAAGTCAATTATCTGTACGATCGTTTCGGAAATCCGTGCTTTTTATTTGTGGTATACATGAAGTAACGTGGAACAATTATACATAGTTTTTTTGGTAAGCACGGTCTCCTCATCAGCAAATTTAGGAGGATTTCTATTGAATTGAAAAGACACCAAAAATAAACCTAGCATTAAAAGTAAGGCAGATGAATCTGAAAAAATGAAGTAAAAGGTTTGGATTTAAAATTTATAAGAAAATTAATAAGAAAATTCGTATAGGTTAGGGATAGAAATGAGTAGAAAAAATATATATATTTTTGAATTTACATAATAAATTTGATTTAAAAATATATAGATATATAATTACCTTTTGGTTTTTCTTTTTTGGAAATCAGGAACTGTATTTAAAGTAGTCATTTAGATGTTTGCTATAGCTTTTTATTTTATTGAATGATGAATTTTAAAAGGGCGACGCTCGTGCAGTAAATTGTTTCCGTTAGCGTATTTTGATTTAGAGACGCTACAGTTAATATCTATAGAGAGAAAGTATTTTTTTGCAAGTTTTTAAGGGGAGATAATTGTCATGGCTTTACTTATTATTTGATTTACGAGTGTAAGGGCGGTAATTGGTTTAACTTAATTTATTTTAAAAAAAATCTGTTTTTACTAATGAGTAATTTTTAATGATTTAAGGTGGTTTATATTTATTAAATTTAAACCAACGTTTATGATTACACGATAGAAGCTCGTGTCTTGAATTTACTAGTTTGGTTGTGCTTTTTATATCTTCATATTTTAAAATTTTTAGGGATTCTTTTGTACATAATGTACAAAATTTATCTCCTGGTTTATATGATTTGCAAGTCTCAATTATTTGCCATTTTAAGTTGAAAGAAATATTGCTATTTTTTAGTTGCCAAATATAGTTGGATAGAGTAGTTTGGTTTGATAGAGAGTTATTTTTAAAAGAATGTTTGTGCGTTGAAATTCTATGTTTTATTGGGCCAGATGTGGAACCAATATATATTACCTCTTGATTATTATAATTATTTTCCGTTAGGTCTATTGTTGGATTATAATGTGGTGGGTTGGTTAATAATTGATCGGTAGATTGATTTAAGTTATATATATTTTTATATTAATCTTCTACCAAAATTCTTCTACCGATTCCGTAGTCAGGGGGTAGGACTGCCGACTGTCATCACGACGGTTCTAGGTTCGATCCTCGGCTTGGGAGAGGTGTTAGTCTAGCGGCACTGATGAGTTGTGAAACAGCGAAACAGGTCTGTATGTCGATGACTAAAATATATTTTATAAAAAAAAGCTCCCCTCTTCGGTAGAGCACTCTCGTAAATTATCTTACTCGCTACTTAATTTAGCTGAAATAATGCGAAGCTCGCGATTTGTTTACAAACAAACGTTTGAGCCCTCTACGAGTGGCGGACGGATGTTTATTTAAATAGACGTTCGGACAGGTTAATTTCGGCCACCGATTCCGTAGTCAGGGGGTAGGACTGCCGACTGTCATCACGACGGTTCTAGGTTCGATCCTCGGCTTGGGAGAGGTGTTAGTCTAGCGGCACTGATGAGTTGTGAAACAACGAAACAGGTCTGTATGTCGATGACTAAAATATATTTTATAAAATAAAAAAAAGCTCCCCTCTTCGGTAGAGCACTCTCGTAAATTATCTTACTCGCTACTTAATTTAGCTGAAATAATGCGAAGCTCGCGATTTGTTTACAAACAAACGTTTGAGCCCTCTACGCGTGGCGGACGGATGTTTATTTAAATAGACGTTCGGACAGTTTAATTTCGGCCACCGATTCCGTAGTCAGGGGGTAGGACTGCCGACTGTCATCACGACGGTTCTAGGTTCGATCCTCGGCTTGGGAGAGGTGTTAGTCTAGCGGCACTGATGAGTTGTGAAACAACGAAACAGGTCTGTATGTCGATGACTAAACTATATTTTATAAAAAATATACATATATATATATATACATATATATATACATATATATGTGTATATATACAAGTATATACATATATATATATATGTATATACACAAGTATATACATATATATATGTATATACATATATATATATATATATGTATATACATATATATATATATATATATATATATATATATATATATATATATATATATATAAAGCGCAAACTCAACCTTCCAACTTCCTGTCATTAAATACGCTCTAACAGTTAACCATGCGTTCGCGTCGATACGGCATTTACAGGACAACTTCCTTCTCAGTTTCTATGAAAAATACTTATAACTAAGAGGAAATATGCTAGCCTACTTAGTTCGGCTATATCAACCAGTATAATATATCTACACTGATATTTGTATAAGCAGAAAACAGATGCCCGTGTAAGTATAAAATAAATGTTAAAACATATTTCGAAAAATATTATATTTATGATTAAAAGACACTTTATATATTTACACTGAGTCTTTGTTATTAAATACTATTTAGCAGTGAACCGTAGCACAAACGCAAACTTCAGATTTGCAGTTATCGTATTCTAACTGCTAATTATGCACGGCCGGCGACATAGTATTTATGTATACTGTATTATTCCGGATTGTTGGGTTAATTGCCTCTGTTCTGGAAAGAACATTTTATCCTAGGCAGTCAGGGAAGATGTTGAGACCGAGTTTTGATTCGTGCCGTTCAGTAATTATAACCTTCTATACTAGTGATTGCGCAGGCATGAAAGACAAGTGATGGGAGCTAAAAAATAAAAGTCTGTAATACTTGAATATATATATATATATATATATATATATATATATATATATATATATATATATATATATATATATATATATATATATATAAAGCTGAATGTGCGTGTGGGTGTCTGGTCACGAATAGGCTCCTATAACAAAAAATGATTACATATAATGGTAGAAGATGTATCGACACACAGGAATGTAAATGTTTGATGTGGAAGAACGGTGGTACATTTATATTGTGGGGTCTGCGTTCACGCCTGGGCCACAAAGTATGCAAATATAAAAAAAAAAAAAATGATAAAAAAAACGTTTACAAATGTTTTTTATATAGATGTATACGAGAATAGTTTATTAAATATATTTTAACTTAAATAGGGATGGTATGCTAAGATTGTGGCTTTTAAGTTCACGCCTGGCCTCCATAGAATGGAAATAGGTACACACTTTAATAACGACATTTCATGTCTATCTGCGTAAGTATATTTTGATGATTATGTTTCAGTTTGAAGAAATACGGTATAATAAAATTCTGGGGTGTTCGTTCGCACCTGACCACCATAGAATGGAAATATGTTACAAAGTTTAACAAGGTTTTTTTTTAATATAGATCCACAGAATATTGTGATAAGTGTTTCAGTGTTAATAGGTATGGTATAATAAATTATGGGGTTTATCTATTTTATTTTTACTTCCATCATATTTTGATTTGGTTTCGATACCTACAAATTAAATCCGAATTTACAACACTTCCTTTTCATAACCTATCATACTCTCATATATCAGAGTTCAATTTTGTAGACTGTTTTTGAACCCGGTAGACGACGGGTACTTTTGCTTGTATATATATATATATATATATATATATATATATATATATATATATATATATATATATATATATATAATAGTGGGTATTATTTAAACTACGTAAACTGAGATGCACTTGTTTTATCGTAGTTTATTTAATATTCAATCCTATCATACTTTCATAAATCAGAGTTCAATTACGTGGACTGTGTTTGAACCCATTAAACGACCGGTACTTTTTCTTTTATATATATATATATATATATATATATATATATATATATATATATATATATATATATATATATATATATAAAGGAGATTAGAACAATAGTCTAAAGAGCAGATTGTATTTTAATGTAATAGTAAAAATACTAATTTAATTGAAATACAGAGAAAGAAAAAGTGCTCGTTGTAATTTAGATATATAATAAGCTCGATAGGTAAATATCCTCGAGCTAATTGAATGTTTACATATGATTTTGTTGTTGTTCCTACCTGAGAAACGGGTTTTTAATTTAATTCTAATTTGAATTTTAAATTATCAATCGCATTACTGTATATATATATATATATATATATATATATATATATATATATATATATATATAATAGTGGGCGTTATTTGAACTACGTCAACTGAGATGCACTTGTTTAATCGTAGTTTATTTAATATTTGCATAGTCTGAAGTATTTTATGCTGGGTATGCTTCGAGACTTACTTTCAAAGTATTCCCTTCGAAATAGAAGCTATACCTTCAGCTAGAAATGGTTCCTTAATTGTAACGGTACTCCTTTAAATCGTCACACATAATGCATTTTAGATGCACCATGATTCTATTATATGATATTTTATGTGCGAATAGCGCCAAACGGAGCGAATATTGGCCTCTATCATTTATATAATGGCCTGAATAGAGATTTCGGCTGCAATGCATTATAACAAGCGAATAGGAATTTACTATTCTAGTCGAATTCAACACCAATGGAATAGATGTATAAACAGCTATTATGCATATATATATATATATATATATATATATATATATATATATATATATATATAAATTTCAGTACGCAAAGTAAAGGCGGAGGGAGTGAACTAAATAAATCTAAACATAGAAAGGAAGTCAGTAAACGTGAAACGAAATGCAAAACTAAATGTAAATAATATATGGAGAGAGTTTTAAGGGTCACTATTTGTGCGGTATCAATTTTTCTTGGAATTATTTATCTTGTTAGCAAAGTTATTAGGCTAAACAAATAAAACAAGTTTCAGAGGGGCGCTGTAGTTTGTTAACATCTGTAAAATATAGGAGTTAATAAAAATGAAAATAAATAGTAGGTGTGCTGTAATATTAATGTTGTATCTTTTCTTTTCTATCCGTTGTGCATTGGCAGTTTTAAATCATTGACGATTTAAAAATAACAAATTGCTATGTGTTCACATTGTAGCATTTTAAGCAAAGAAATGAAAACAATAAGCTTAACATCTCCGCTAACAAGGGCATATATCTAGTTTGGAACCGATTATGAATGCATTATTCTCAAAAACAAGCCTGTTTCTTAGTGTTGTAGCTCGGAATAAGCCACAATAAAAACAGAACAACTGTGTAAGACAAGCCACGTATTAATAAAAGAAAAACAAAGGGTTACAGAATGAAAAGGAGGTTAACTCCGGAACACGGAATGTTAAATCCGGAAGGGCCCTATCTAGGATCGTTAAGAGTTCCGGTATATATGGACAGTGGCTGTGTTCATTCAGAGGAGGGTTCCCTTCACAACATTTAGTAATACGTCTAAACACGCTCAAGGTTAATACTGGTTCGACCCGTTATGTTCCGTTTTCTAATACAGCACAACTGAGCAAATAAAGCTTGTCTTTAGAGTATGAAATTCATAGCATACATACGTTAATACCTGCAACCACTTTACTATGTTAAAGCCAGATGGACCTTTTGATATTGCACTGACATGTTATGTGATTTTAAGTGTCTGTTCACATTGTGGTTTAAATTGCTTTCAGCGTACATTAACTCATGGTATTGATGTGTTAATGGATTATATACTGCGATTAGTTATCTGCACTTCAGGATGACGGAGTTGGTCAAGTGCTTATTACGTACTGACAAAAGTCGTTCATTAATCGATTAATAATAATGCGTATCGATAAGGATAAAGATGTACAATTATTGCTCCACGTTCAAATATTGTTAGAATGAGTCCGTCCCTAATATAAGGCTGCTACACGTCATATTGGTTTGATACGAAATTCGTTGTAGGTTAATGGCTTACGTGACCTTTTAGCGTATGCATTGATTGAAGGATATTGCGATGTGTTAGTTGCTGATTGCTAGTACGTGTCAACAATTGATAAATTCGATCAAGGAAGACAAAAGAATATGGGGTAATGTACTATGATTTGTAGGGGAAGGAGAAAATGAATGGAGGACAAATGTATTTAACGATAATTGCAGGTGTGCTAAAGAGCAGAAATGATGCAAGAGGAAATATGAGAAAAATAGAAGCTTAATGAGTAAATATATAATAATAGAAACGAAAAACGATGTACAAATAAAATGAGAATTAAGATAGAATGATGGAATTATATTAAAAATGACATAGGAAATAGAGTCAGATACGCGTGGCACAGTTTCCATATAATAAATTATTCGATCTGGAAATCTTATCTATACACGTATAATTATCTGTCTCTATGTGCTTGTGTGTTTACATTTCCCTACCAAACTACTCTGCTAATTTTGAGTTTACAGACTCGAGATTTGATATAAGGAATATTGATATTTCGGCAAAAAAACTTTTTAATCAGTCTTCCGACAGAAATTTAGCTGTTAAGGGCCAAAGTTCAACGATGTGGCGTTGAAAACTCTACCAAGCTCCTCCGCCAATTTTTGGTCTACACACTTGAAATGTTGGATGTAGGTAACTTGGACATGAATCAAACATTTAATACAATTTGAGCCCAAAACAATAACTGATACGGGGTCAGAATTACGAGTAATGTTTAAAAAATTACCCTCTGCAGTCTGTATCAAATTCGTTGGAAATTTTGCATACAGTGTATTCAGACATAAGACAAGCTATTCAGCCAATTTTGGGTCTAACTATTTGACACTTTTTAATATAAATGCACATTACTTTATGAATAGTATATAGGGGTAAAGCAAATCGGGCTGAACTGCTAGTTTATTAGAAAAGAAATAAGGGCATTTATAAAGAGAATCATCCGATTACTGAGGACAGAGTATAAAAAAATAAAAGAAAAAAAATTATCAATCTTTTCGGCATACATGAAACAAAAATATACCTTGTTGGTCTCCTGTTTTGGGATCAAAGGATATTTTCTGTTCCGTTTAAATATGTGTAAAGAGATCGTGAGGTCTCCGTTCTAGCCAGGCGTCCATAACATATAAATATGTCCCAAACTCGTATGAAGATTTTAAGATCTTTATGAAGATACACTATGATAACCAGTTATATTTTAACGCTACTTGAACCAGATTTCTTTACAGTTTAAAAGAAGTAAAACATATCACCGTGACTCCATTCACACCGAAAGTTCACAGAATGATAAGTAGCAATATATTTCTTATGAAAGATGCCGATGAATTCGCACATATCTAATAATAATAATAATAATAATAATGATAATAATAATAATAATAATAATAATAATAATAATAATTATTATTATTATTATTATTATTATTATTATTATTATTATTATTATTGTTGTTGATTCACAAGGAGCGTTCACAATGTTCATCAAAGATCTCTATTTGAAAAGAATCTGTGGTGTTCCCTGGACGCTTATTGACTGCAAGTCTCCAGAGATTTCCAGTACTCTCCATTTGCAAATGAGTTTGCGTTACCGCAACAGCCACTTACTGTTGATTGCTGGCTTGCAGCAGCCATTGCTATCCACTGGAATTTGAGTCTCAATAAGCGCCCCCAAAGTCGCAGCTTTCTTCGCACCTGCCCAGTTGAGGTCTGGTCGCTGCACTCTCCTGGGTATTTTTCTCCTTCTTGAACACTCGGCTATTTGGCCTCACTCTTTTTTATTGAAGGGGGCGATGTTGGGGCAATGGGAGGATGGGGAAAACGATAGAGAACTTATGGATATACAGCTTCAATATTATTATTATTATTAGTAGTAGTAGTAGTAGTAGTAGTAGTACATTTGGATCTTTTTAGTTGAATTCTGTCCTTATGCATCAAATCTAACTCTTTTGGCGTTAGGTATTCAAGTTGTACCTAAAACCTTCCATTGTTCCTTATTAACAAACATTTTGGCAAATTCAAAGATTCCTTTTCTCGTAAAACGGATTATGCCATTTATGGTAATTTTTCGTCATAATCTAAAGGCGTTTCAATTTCTATGGGAATCATTCTCGTTTATTTATGTCCCCATAATAAAACTAATTCTCATTTAAATCCTGATAGCTTTTTATGTTATATGCTCATGTTATTTTTTGGACTCTTGTATCGAAGTTCAGGTAATGTATAACAATATTAGCAGCAACGTTTGTTTTTGTTTTTGAAAGATGCATCAGGTTTGGTTAATCAATAACCCATATCAGTTATACCCATACCCCGACAACTTTGTAATTTTCATTTTTTTTTTTTGTAACTTACGTTCACAGCTAAGAAGCCATATCGCTACTTGGACGCAAGGGGCTACAGTTTAGGACCATGAATGAGAAATATGGAGAAAATGTGGGTTAGCGTTTCATTTAAATTTCTGCATATCAGTACAGATAGAGAAGCAGGTAGCAGAAAGGTAATTCCACAGTCTAGAGGAAAGAAACTATGAGAGTAGAAAATATTCTGGCATTAAGGGGAGATTTTGTGTACTAAGAGGGGTTCTGAAGGACATGTGCGTCGAGAAGAGTCACAAGTACAATGGGTTCATAAGAGCACATTCCATTTAAATATTTGTAACACAGACACAGATGATATATTGCAGTTATGGGACAGTGGCTGAGGCTTCGTTGATAAAGTAGGACCTATTATATTGAAACCAATTTTGGACGATATCCAAGAGGGAGCAGCTCGTTGTAGATTCACTTGACAAGATGTGGCGACGATACTCAATGCATTAGCGAATAGTGGCCTTGTAGGTACAGGATACTCCAAAGTGTGAGTGTCCTGGCTCTACTGCGAGTTAAAATGCCAGATTGGGAAACTGGCGCGGTCTAAGCATCTCTCGAGTGTACATGCGTTTAACTTAAGACGGAGTAGGCAACCTATCTAGTGATGACGTTACGATAAAAATGCTTTTGATAACCCTAGCGTAGCATCAAGTATTCATCTACGGACAAGATTTGAATTAAACTACAAAACTCGGGTAGTGAGTTCAATCTCGACTGCTGCCGCGCGTTACGTTACTAGCTTAGTAGAGAGTACCTAACTTCTTTGCAACAACTTTCCCGATGTCCTCTATCTAGTTGTTCCAGTTCTTATCGCAGTTAGTTTGAGGGGGGACTAGGAAGAATTTTCGGGTAGGGTGCTGTTTTTTCAGGGATATCGATGTTTGAAGAGGCGTCTTGTAATTGTTTATGATGTCAGCTTAGTCTTGATAGCATTAAATATTACCATCCACTGGTGGGCAATTCCACTTCGTTCTGGAAGTCATTTTCTAATGATTCTATCATTATCTTAAATTTATGCATCCTATGAACTTATGATCTTACATTTACTCATTTTGCATAAATCCATGGGTTTTGCATATATAAGAGTATAGGATTGGAGCGACTTGGTGGTGTGTCTATTGTTATATCGGTGTAAAGGAAGCATAGGCCACTGTGATATAATATGTGCTAATATTGTTTTCATTTTATTACACAATCTACACTTAAATGATTTGCATTTTGAAGATGTAGTGTTTTATAGATATATTGCTTGTGGGCTTTTCTGGGTTGCTATTAAAAGGCTTTCAAAGGCTATATTTTAAATAACACTTGACCAACCAACCCTAGCTGTCATTTTCTCTAAATTTATGTTCATAGAGCATTTCCAAAGAAGGCTCCCCTTTTCTCTTTCAATTTACGACTATTTTTTTCACTGTAAGGAAAAATGTATTTACTATCAGAAATATATTTTGTTAGATTTACTTAATCTATATTTACAACATTTTCATAATAAATGAGACATGTCACGCCTTCCTTGGGTATATACAACCGATACCCATCTCCTTTCCTCGCAAAACCCCCATAAATTGTAAGCATTTGACGTCCAACCATTTTTATTTATTAATATTTCGGAACATCATCTCTAAATTTATTATTCTGAATAGACACCCTGTTTAGTTCCTTTCGAAATAACTTTTCACATATTTTTGCATACAAAGTAAGCCACAAGTACATTTTTTTTGTTTATTGCTACAATTTCTATAGTTAAATTCGTTTCTCGGTACTTCATGCTATTCGTTATAAATGTTTGAATCTTGGAAGATATTTGTACAAATACGAACATTTGAGTACGCATGAAGAGGGCACGATGGCAACTGCCTTTTTATAATCTACACAGCCTAATACCAGGTAACTAGCTCTTCGTTTGCAGTATTTTTAGGATAATTTTATTGATCAGAAACTAACTATTTATTCCTCCTCTTATTTCCGACGGCCGTAATGTACATAAAATGGCACATTATTATATTCAAGTGGACAACAGACATTTTAGAGATAAGTGAGTGGTTTAAATTTTATCACAAACACTGTCTTATCATTGATGATTAAGTTTTTAACTATCTAATATTATTTATATATAATTTTAATTCTAATAATAATAATAATAATAATAATAATAATAATAATAATACTTATTATTAGTTGTACCTATTTACAATGCCTCCTCACGGGAAAGAGTTCGCCACCAGGGTCGTTTTTTAACGTGGAGAAAAGATACAAAAATAAAAATTGTCTCAGTCGTGAAAGATTTCTCCTCCACTGAAAGAGAACGTGAAATGGAAGTGCCGCATCTGAAGAACAGATAATACACTTTGATCTTGGCCATATATATAATTTTATTCTAATTCTAATTCTAATAATAATAATAATAATAATAATAATAATAATAATAATAATACTTATTATTAGTTATAGTGATAATAGTATAACCTGCATTATTTTTAGTAGTAGTAGTATTAACAGTGGTATGTTTCACGTATAGAACTAAACAATCTCATTAATGATGATTGAATTTACTCTCAGGTTTCCAATTGGTTGACCCACATTTATGTTAATAAGCCACGCGTTAAAAACTTAAAAAAAAATTATTCGCCATAATAAATCCTTAAAAAAATATGCAAATAAAAAAGAAGATTGAATTTAAATATTCTAACTCTCCGATTTAATGTTCCAAAATATTGCTGGATACTTTAAGTTACGATGAAATACTAGCGACAAGAATGAAAAACTTATATTAAAACGTGACTTAAACTCATCATAAATAAATAGAGTACGCTATAGCTTAATTAAAAAAAAAATGGTATTAGCCAGATCGATTCAAGTAACTTGATTATGTAGTAAAGCTTACATCTATTCAATGTAGGCACCTTACGCCTCAGTAAATGCCTCGATACGGGTCCGGAACTCGGTGCGTGCCTTTTCAACAAGCGCTGGTGGAAGCTCGGCGAATATTCAGCGGATGGGGGCGATCAGGTTGTCTTTGGTGTTAAACGAGGCAATGTTTGTGATGTTCTTGGTGTATAACCAAACAAGGTAGTCCAGCAGGTTAAGCTCAGAGAGGGAGCAGGCCAGTGTATAAGTTGTACCACTCATGCTGAAGACACGTCTGGGTCCTTTGGAATGTAAGCGGGGGCAGAGTCCTGCTTCCATACCCCAAGTCTGCCAGCGACAACGCTATTAAATTAAGGGATAACCAACTGCTTCAGGTACACTTTAATGCTGAATGTAAGCCGAGTACGAGATGAGAGGTAACTGTGTGTGACCGTCATTTAAAATCACACCAAATATCATAACCGATGCCGGAAACATTGTTTTCATCAAATTGGTCACTCTCTCAAGCGATAAACAGTCAGGATGTGCATTTGTATAATGCTTGCAATGGTCCTGTTATGATAAATTTGATTGGAAGGAGCAGCAGTTATACAGCCGCATATCTCGGAGCCCGCTCATATAACATTGTGCCACTTTCAAAAATAATAAAAGGTAACGATCGCTCTTGAGATGTGTACACAATGACCAACTAATAGATTGTCTGCAACAAGAAGGAAACTAGGTTTTAAACGGAAATGGAACTATGTCGTATTTCCTGGAGCGACCACCACATATATATATATATATATATATATATATATACACATATATGTGGGTGTGTGTATGCATATATATATATATATATATATATATATATGTGTGTGTGTGTGTGTGTGTTTGTGTGGGTGAGTGTGTTTGTGTGTTTCGTGTAAAATATAAAAAAATAATACACATTGAATTTTAACGATCGGGTCAATATTGCTAAAGTAAAAAGAACAAATCATTATTTTGTTTAATTACCATAAGCCACCAAATGTTATTGTTTTAGTGTTAAATACATCGTCACATGTTTTTATTCGAGCCGCATGCTTTTAATAAAAACGAAAACTGAGCATAAAATATAAACAATTTAAAACTGAATAGAAGGAAAAATGGAATAAAAGAAGAAAAATTCGTTTAGACACGAATGATATGTTATAAAAACAATGAGCCGCTAGTTAAATCAATGTTTAATTAAAAAAAATACCTTCATTACTAAAAATATTTCAGAACTCCCACCTTTGTTAGGCAAGTTTATTTGGCAAGGGGATGTTAAATATGAAAGATTGAGATAGAAGGGCCGATGTTTTACTAATCGTTTAGGGGTCTATTTTGTCACTGAATTTTTTACACCTGTTTATTTTGTATTATTTTAAAGAGGTTATCTTTAAAACATGCGTAAAACGCGCATCGTTATCTCAGCTACAAATCCCTGCTCGCAAGATACGCATTTCTTCCACTAGGAATAAAGCAGAAAACTCCTTGCTGAATGTGTAAATTGGCGATATATGTATTTCAGAAATATGTTTTTAGTACTGACGAAGTAAAATGTAGTCACCACTTATCCAGGCGCGGAAGCCACTCAGGGATAAGGGTTATTGCGTGTACAGTAATCAATGTGATAATATCGCCGTAATTGTTTGTAATGGAGATTTTTTTAAGTGTCTCAATTAAGGAAGCGGTTTATCAGGAATTTGTTTACGTTTGACTTGAAGACATCCAAGTTGTAGTCAGGTGGGAAACAGATAAAAGGGAAGATAGTTCCACAGGTTTCTAAGACAGAAACTTTGTTCATGTAATCTACGTTTTGATTTAGGCACAGATCACAATTGAAGGAAATTATTGACAGTGGTTTTAGCTTGACAGATGTTTATCTCGAACGATTGTCAAGGGGGGCAGAGATAAGGGCTCAGCCGGGCACTTGTCGTGGAAATAATGATAAAACAAAGACAGGCTCGCAACGTCTCTTCTGTGGGAGAGAGGTTGCAGGGAAGGGAAAATGGAATCCCTCACTATGACACAAACTCTATTTTGTACCTTGTCAAGGCAGGATGGGTTGTTTTAGTAGCTCCTGCCCGGATGTTCTGGAATATATTTTCGCATATACACTTACCTGTCTGGAAAAGAGCGTTTGTCAAATCTAAAGGTTTGGATGGCATTTAAAAGTTAGGTCGAATCTACGAAGCCTCAGCTATAAGCAATGCTCGATCTGGACTTCATTATAATATCATTATGAGAAACAGCAAAGGCCAACGCTATCAAAACAGTTTGATTGAATTGCAAACATAAGCACTTTCGAAAATGTTATGACAGGTATTCAATGAGTTGATCATCCGATAAATATTAGGAACACACGCATATGGGAATGACCTTAAATATCTAAGAAGAAATCGCCTACATAGCAACTGAGCTGCAATACAATGTGCAACAAGGCAAATCCATCGACTGAGTCCCAGGGCGCCAAGATGTATACATGCCCACATTCTAGCAAAATACGATACTTTATTATCCGAATCAATTATAGATTAGTCTTTAGCCAAAGATAAAGAAGAACAATACAGAGATCAAGCATGCATAGCCACTGTCATCCAGATAAACCGTAGTGCAACATGCAATCTGAAAATAAAAGTTGATATAGGCGCCAATGTAACATGAGATTGCCAAATGTTTTATGCCCGTTTAGATTCAAACGATACTTTCTCCCGATTCATTTCAAGAGTGTTTTTAAGAGAAACGATATTTCTGTGCGAGGATTATAATATAGCATGTTCTGAGACAGTGTTGTAATTGAGTAGAATCCGGTTATAAATCTGATTCCAAAAGTTTGCGAAGGTTTATTGTGACATATAAACACCATATGATTTCTTGGATCCAAAACCTTGAACATAACTTTTATATTTTTCATATGCTTTGGATAATACATCACAAAATCCATGCTCTGAACAGGGTGTTTTCTTCTCAATGCTTATCAATATAAGCTGAAAGTTTTTCGATATATTCACAACAGTATTAAATATTAAAATATTGTCATGTTGAGACATCGTTAATATATTGGCCTGCATCTGGAAACATAATCATAATTTTATTACATTTTTGTCCATATGTCTTCGGGCACTTATCAACAAGCGTATTAGCTGAAAATTATATGATACTGTATGACAAATAATCTACTATTTTACTTCAATTTCGATTATTTATTTCAACAGTGAGATATTCTATAAGGTTCTTGCATAAGATGCTGCCACTTCATAAAAATTGTTCTAAATCATGTTCCGATATTCGGCAAACGTTTATATCTCACAAGTAAGAATATATACTGTTCTACAAGAAAATGACCATCGTTGTTTGCATCTATAAATGTTTCTCGTATTTAAGAACTGTCAAAATGGTTGTTAAGTAGATGAAAACATCACATTTCGACACCTATATATTTTCGTCTTTAATCAAAGTATAATGCAAGTGAATGGACCAAGGATATTTGCGCCATATATGGAAAAATCGCTATATCTGATTCAATTGTTCGACATTTGTTTACCAGATTTAAACACGGTAGACCAATCGAGATAGACAAAGACCAACCCATGTGTTTTTTTAAGGAAGATGGCCATCATACATGTAATTAATAGGGTAAAAAGATGAGTTGATTTTGCGGCAATTTAACGTCACTTTAAGTCGAGGAGATTCACTCAAAATCTTGCAGCTATAGTCCCACACGAACATACATTTGCTGTTAAAATTCTTTGATTATCTTAAAAATAACGGCTGAAACTCATGCAAAAACCTATTAAATTTAACAGTTTCAAAATATTTTAGATTTGTTATAGGCAATACCCGAAAAATCTGTAATAACTGCGATCCATCAAATTAAATAAATGTTACTCTGTAGGACATGGAAACATGCAGCGAAAACTGCCACTAATAATTATAATAATAGTTATAAGACAAAATAACAAGGTAAGTGCAACACTCTCTAGTGAGTAAATACTAATCATAACAATACTACTACTACTACTACTACTACTACTACTACTACTACTACTAATAATAATAATAATAATAATAAAAATTCGCGACACTAGTGAAAATTCTACAAAAGACTCATTCATATGTAATATATGTATGTTGGCCTTCTGTAGAGGTTCAGTGTAAAAGGTGACGCTCTGACATTATTGTAGCTTATTTGTTGAAAAGTCGTACCCTAGATAGCAGGGATGCCCGGAATAGCTCGGTCGTTTAATATGCTTGAATATGATATTTTAAGTCTTGCAATTTTGGGGGGAATTTTTATAGACTAAATGTTCTATCGATGTTTATATATTAAAAAGTTGTGATTTCAAAAATTAAAAAAAAAAACGCATATTACTTCGATGCATCAGCTTCAATCGACACAAAAACTAAAACTTATATATATATATATATATATATATATATATATATATATGAATGTATATATTTAATTTATTTATACAAAGTTTGATGGCTACATATGTGCATACATGTTTCTGTAATCACCCGTATTGGGGAGATTACTTCTTCAGGCCAAGACTTATCCTCGATAACTGATATTTCAAGACAAAAACATGTTCTTATTTCGTTTAAAAAATAAGGATCCCGTCATCTAATATGGGTAGGGTTAAGTGTGGGATAGGATAAGTAAGATTTTTATCTTTCTAAATCTTAACCTCTGATTCTCTATTCCCCTTTATATTATTTTTCTTTTTATTTTATCAATGTCATCTTTTAGTTTTACGCTATAAACATTTGCGAATTAAGCCTCTTGTCTCCCTATGTGTTGACCACCCAGTGTAGGGTCTGTATCCTCAACACACACACAAACACACATACACACACACACACACTTTAGAAGCAAACATGCACATATACCTCTACCTAGGAGTGGATTTACGAATACACACGGACAGAAACAGAGACAATACATATAAAAATAGAAAGTAAAATTAAAATACAATTAAAATTAAAATAAAAATAAAATAGATTTCAAATGAAACAAAAAATCCTTTAAGTTACCAAATTCGGCATGTACACATATAAATAAATACAGGTAACAACACCCTCACTTGGATACACCCGTGTATATATACTCATATACAAGCATACACACCCACATACACATAATGCACACAGACAGTTATCAGATATTTATATTCATACTAATACATGCATTTATATAAACACACGCACCCTCACTACAAACAGCAATATACATACCTGCATATTATATATTACGTCTGTTATTATACTAATATTTATAAGGCTGTAAAATTGGAAACACTAAAACCAGTAGACTCCAACCGGATACATGTCTCAATATAACATATATATATATATATATATATATATATATATATATATATATATATATATATATAAATATGTATATATATATATATATACATATACATATTTATATATATATGACTCCTATACGAGCATACACACACACAGAATACATTTTTACATACACACATAAGAAAAACATCCACAGGCGTACACACTTATATCCCCATCCACATGTGTCCCCAATTCCGCACAGATCAACACAATACATACACGATACATATAGACATATAGATATCGATATACACACTCGTATATACGTACATGCATACTCACATATACACCCTGATAGCCGCGCACCCACAAAGCATAAATAGACAGCCATACAAGTGCAAAACCAAAAACTATATTTAATGAGGTGCCTCCTAACTTCAGTAGTGTGGTAATCCTTGTTGTTTTGAGAAGCAGCATATTATTATAGTTTACACAGGTGTATATATACACTCTGGTAATAAACAGTATTTTAAGCTCTATATACGAGATTTCCTATTAAATAATGCGGATATATATATATATATATATATATATATATATATATATATATATATATATATATATATATATATATATACTAGCAATCGGTGCCCGGCGTTGCCCAGGTGTTTTGAAGTGTATGCTGAGGAAAAAAAACGGTCAATTTTTTTAAACTTTGACCCCTATTATGACCTCTTAACTTTTATTGTTTAGGGATCAAGTAAAGTTAATAAGTTAGATCCATGTCCAAGGAATCTATATATAAGATATCACGTGTTCGGACTTTAAATTGTAGGAGGAGTTAGGTAGAGTACTTAAAGTTCAAATTGTTAAATATTCACCACTTAATCGCCAAATTTCTGTCGAAAACCTATCACATCGATTTTCCCCAATCTCAGTACCCTGTATATCAAATTTCGAATCTGTAGGCTAAAAATTGACAGAGTTTTAGCGTAGGGAAATGCACACAGACGCACAGACACACACAGCCACTATCACTTATACATATATATAAACATAAACATCATATATATAAGGATAATAGTACGCCATATATATAACAGAAAACCATTATTTACTGAAGTGAAAGGAAAACCCGGGGGAACTTTACCCAAAAATAAATCTATATTTTTTTGTGTGTATTGATAGTCTGGTACTTATACAGTTTAGTAGCGACATTAAAAAATGGAAATATTTAAAAAAAAATTATTGTTCGTAACTGTTATATACTGAAGTTCTACGAAAAAAAATTCACTTCATTTGATCAAGTAGTTTTTTTTTACAGCGAAAAACAATGATTTATCACGGCTACGTCAACGTGGCCATTTTGGAAATGTTATTGCAGGCCCAGTAATTCCCCAAGGGCAGGTAACTGCCGTACATAGCAGAATACCTCCCATTTTAGGCCAATCTAGCCCTTTTTTCCCCCACCAGAATGAGATTTTTTTTTTTTTTTTTGCGAAGACAGATGCCATTTTTGGGGTGTTTTTTTTTATTTGTAACAGAAGTAAATAAACGAAGTTTCGAAGTTATCCATGCGTGTCCAACTGCGCATGTTTCGAAAATAATCTCGTATAAAATTTCTTCAATTCTTTGCATTCTTCAATTTCTTTGCATATTCAATAGTATTCTTATTTAAAAAAAAAACGCAAAAAAATTGCAGATTTAAAAAAAAAGAAAAAAAACATAAAAAAATTGCAGAGGTGTTGTGCGCATCTCAATATGGCGAGAAAAAAAAGGCTAGATTACGAAATTTGGCCTAAAATGGAGGTATCTGCTAGGTACATTTCCAAAATATTAACACCCCTTTTTTCTATTTACTTAAAAAGAAAATACAACTTTATACAAATTCCCTATTAGTTTTTTTTGGGTTCTCTTATACGATGATCATCTTTATTTAACTATTATGTGTAATTATATTCATACAGATATTCTATATGATTTATATTTGCGTAATATTTGCGTAGAAATGAAGAAAATCTAATTTACTGTGTATTTATCGTGTTGCCATAACAACGCGACGTAGCCAAGGACGGTAGTGGACGTGAGTGTGTGTGCGTGTGTGCGCGTGTTTTCGTGATGTATTGTTTCGTATCTTATCAATTTCTTCGAATCTATGTGTACAGTAATACAAACCCGTTTTTCGAGCTGAATAAATGTGTTACATTGAATAAAAACACGAAAAATATATCCAGTTTGGTAGAAAAGTAACTTATCTTGCCTTTGATAACATTTATTTGTTATATATTTGTTTTTTGACACCTTTTTCGAATATATGTGTACAGTAATACAAACCCGAAATGAAAAGACCACGAGAGAACATGCTATAAAGAGTGTGTGTGTGTGTGCGCTTGTGCTGGGTAGTAGTAGTAGTAGTACTAATAATCTGTCCAGCGTTTGCTTTCCTGTTGTGTGAATGGCGGACGTTGAGTCGGAGGTTGGATTGTGATGCCTGTAAGTTTCGTTTTTTTGTAATTTGTAAATGGCAAGTTAGAAAAAAATTAAACCCTTCCAAGATGGACAATAAATAAGACCAAAATATTTTATGGTAAAGTTAAGAGCGTAAGAACTATAGTTTTTTAGGAGATGTGATTATTGGATTAACCAATCAGAAATCGTCTTTGGCACACACATCTCTGTTTATATATATATATATATATATATATATATATATATATATATATATATATATATATATATACCTATACGAACATATGTGCTTTGATACACACATGATAAATCTATATATATATATATATAGATCTGGACACATTCGCTACATAATTCTTTTTACTAAACCATCATTACGATATAAGCCTATATCCGCCCTATCAACCATTTTATTTTTTGCTAAATTACAAATGATAAAATGTCCCACGTGATCTGTTGTTTCAGCAGAGCCCCACCATCCCATAGGCACTCCGAAAAGGTCATTTTGTCTATTTTTAGCCCACTGTTCTCCAATTATAGAAAAGAACAGCTGTTCGGCATCTCATAATGATTTCAAAATTTTTATCGATGGAATTAGTATGCGCCTTAGAAAATTCAATTACTGTTTTCAAATAGATCCTTTGTGATTGACGGGTAATGATCCATTATGTCAAAATGCACAAAAGCACATTTTTTCTTGTTGGCAATGTTAAGGAACCATTTTACGGGATCAGCTTGTTGAATTATTCTAGATTAATCTTCTCTAAAATTCTTTTACTATTTTTTTCCGATTTCGGGTCTGGTTGGGTTGATCAATCTTTTTGTTGGTTTTGGGTGGAAGCTAGGTTTATGATCTTTCAGAGCGATATAAGCTTCATTACCTCTACATTTATTTACTCCATCACGGATTTGTAATTCATCAGTAATTTTCTTGCTGCCCTTATTTATAAAATCAATTATGTTGCTATTTTTACCTTATGATAGTCCTTTAGCAAGTTCTTTTGAACTAGGCTGTTATACTAGGCTAAAACGCTACAAGTGTTACATGTGATCAGGTTAGAAGTGCAATCCATTAAGACATGCTAACTTAAAAGAGTTTAACTTCCTCGATATTACTTTAAATCTAGATTTAAACACTTATAAACCACACGTGAAAGAAAATGCTAACCCTATTTATTTACACCCACAGTCTAACCATCCACCATCCATTATTAAACATTACCGTTATCTGTTGAAAGTAGAATAAGTACCAACTCGCCCGATGAAGTAATATTTAATGGCTGCAAAGCTATTTCTAATGCATCACTTAAAAATAGTGGGTATAAGGAGAGATATATACAATATAAAGTCGCTAATACCAGCACAAATAGATCCAGAAACCGTAACAGGAAGGTGATTTGGTTCACTCATCTCTTTAATTATTTACTGAAAACAAAACTTGGTAAAAAAATGTTTACAGCTTATTAACAATCATTTCCCACCAAATAAAATGTTACGTAAAATCTTTAATAAAAATACATTAAATTAAGTTAAAGCTGTGGTGATAACTTGGAAAGACTCATAAAAAGCATAACGGAGGAATCTTAAGGATGAATAATGGAGATAGTATAAATATTAGTGATAACACAACTGTGAATAATTGTAACTACCAAAAAGCTGAGGAATGCCCCTTAAATAATAAATGTCTAACCCCATCAGTGATACTCCAGGCTAAGATATTCTCAGTAGAGAACCAAAGAGATGAAAGATTCTACATAGGTAGTACCAAAATGACATTAAAAATAGAATCTATGGACATACACGTGCGATAAATAATCAAACGTATGAAAAGGACACACTATTATCGTTATACTACTGGGAATTTGTTAGAGAAAATAAAACACGTAGACTGAAAGATTATTAGAAGAGCCAATACTTGCCATTCATCGAACTTACCATATCTGTTATGCTTATCATAGCAACTTGAGATAACTAGGTTTAAGGAGAGGGATAAGCTATTAAATATTCAACAAGAATATTCTCAAGCAATTAGAACATTACTAACCTGAATTAATACCTATATAATAGTATATCTGATCGAATGAAGTCAGAGATAGTTAGGTGGACCTCGAAATAATGTATGCATGTGAATGTGTGTGTAGTTGTGTATGAGTGTGTAGGTCTTCTTTTATATAATTACGTATATATACTTAGACAGAGAATTGAATTGAAATATAATGAAAAAAGGTAAGTGCTACACTTTATAAACCTTTTTTATTCCGTTTGTATAACCTAAATGCTCTTATATATCTTACGTATCTGTATAAAACTCGAGCGGGTGGGTGCGTGTGATATTTTATACCTATGGGATTTAGTAAAAAAGAATGTGTTCAGATCTATATCTATTTAGATGTATCATGTGCGTGTCAATGTCCAGAGTGTATATGTGTGTATGTGTGTCTGTGTATGTATATATGTATATTGTGTATGTATATATACACCTGTGTAAACTATAATAATAAGCTGTTTCTCAAAAATAAAAAAAGGATTACCACACTACTGAAGTAAGGAAGCACCTCATTAAATATAGTTTTTGGTTTTGTACTTGTATGGCTGTATATTTATGTTTTTGGGTGAGCGGGTATCAGTGTGTATATGTGAGTATGCATGTAAGTATATACGAGTGTGTACATGGATATCTATATGGGTATATTGCTCGTGGGTGTATTGTACATACCTGTTTGGAATTTGGGGCACGTGTGAATGGGGATATAAGTGTGCACGCCTGTGGATGGTTTTATTATGTGTGTATGTAGGACTGTTTGAGTGTGTGTGTATGCTCGTATAGTTGTATATATGTATATGTGTTATTGAGACATGTATCCAGATGTGATCCACGGGTTTTAAAGGTCACAATTTGATAGTCTTTTTTATATTAGTACAATAACAGACCAGACGTTGTATATAATGTGCGGGTATATATATATATATATATATATATATATATATATATATATATATATATATATATATATATATATATATAAAGTTGTTGTTGTTTGTATTGAGGGAGCGGGTGTATGTAAATGCCTGTATGGGTATGAGTATAAATAGCTTATTTCTGTCTGTGTGTACCATGTGTACGTGAGTGTATCTTTGTATATGTGTATGTATACACGGGTGTATCAAAGTGAGGGTGTTTGTATGTGTATTTATTTGTATGTGTACATGCCGAAGTTGGTAACTTTCAGGATTTTTGCTTTATTTATATTTATTTTTATTTTATTTAAAAAATGTTTTTTTATATATATTGTTTGTGCTTCTGTGCGTAAATTATACTGATCGGTGTATATCCACTCCTTGGTTGAGGTATATGTGTATGTTTGCTTCTAAAGTGTGTGTGTGTGTTTGTGTGTGTGTGTTTGTGTGTGTGTATGTGTGTGGGTGTGGGTGTTGATTGAGGATACCGACCCTGAACTGGTTGGTCACCACATCTTTGACCACCGACCATGGGGAGACAAGAGGCTGAATTCTCAAGTGTTTATAGCGTAAAACCAAAAGAGAAGATGGATAAAAAGAAAAAGAAAAATAATATAAAGTAGAAGAGAGAATAAGAGGTTAAGATTTAGAAATATAAAAGCGGTGAGGGATTCATCAGTCAAAGACCTTACTTATCCTATCCCACACAACCCTACCCATATTAGATGACGAGCCTCTGAGTTTAAAACGAAATAAGAAAATGTTTTTGTCTTGAAATACCAGTTATCGAGGATAATTATTGGCCTGAAGACGCAATCTTCCGAATACGGGTGATTACAGAAACATGTATGCACATATGTAGCTATCAGTGTTTGTAAAAAATGAATTAAATATACCTGCTCTGTTAGTCATTGAAAACTGTTTGATGGGCACATGTTGTTTCATTGGATGTGCTTCTAGGAAAATAACATCTACTGCCATAATATGAATGTATATATATATATATATATATATATATGTATATATATATATATAAATACATATATATACATATGTATGCATATATACACGCACACAATTATATATATATATGTATATATATATATATATATATATATATATATATATGTATACATATACATATAAGACGAGTTTATTCATCTATAATTTAAACCGCTATCAAAATACATCAATAATTCTTGATATAATTCAACAACAACAACAACAACAACAACAATAATAACAACAACAATAATAATAGCAACAACAATAATAACAACAACAATAATAACAACAACAATAATAACAACAATAATAATAACAACAATAATAATAATAATAATAATAATAATAATAATAATAATAATAATAATAATAATAATAAAGAGAGTATAAAATCGAAACCGAAACTAAAAATTATGAATGATTGGTTGGTAAAAATATTAATAAAAAATAAATTGCCTTAGGCTTATCAGAATCGAAACCGAAGCTAAACCTTGTTAAGAATTCAGGGTAACATTTTTTATTACAAGAAACGGAAGGCCATTACATAAGTCAGCATTTATAAGCTGGAAACACAAAATAATTAACACAAACGTTATCCTATTTATATACTAAGACATTTAATTCATTTTTCCGTCCGTTTTCTTGGTAACACAGCCAACAAGTGTTTTTACTTTTCTTGTTAATCTACATTATTTAAAAGAATATATAATTATTTTTGCCATAATCGTCTTTACTACATCAATTTCAATTCACATTTTCCTAAAGGTAATATATTGATGGTTTTTGATTTACGAGATTCAATCATATATTTTATATATGTTATTGATTTCGCCATTTTAAGCGTCATTCTAATAGTTTCGATTATAGTTATGCTATTCATTTTATATTATAAATCATCTTTTTCGGCACTTAAACCCTTTGTGACTTCTCATTGGGCGTGTTGATTGTGTTTAGTAAACCGCTCGTCTTTGATATTTTGTGCCATCTCCTATGGCTTGATTTTATGTAAAAGTATTTCCTATGATAAAATTAAGGTAAGCATTTCCCATAATATAAGTAATTATTTCCAATAATAAAAGTAAGGCTTTTCTAATGATAAATATGCCAATATATTATAGGTATAAAAACATTTGCTTTAGTTACTGTGAAGAGCGGAGACAACAGAAAATATGCAACTTCACGTTCTATGCAAGCGCATATATATATCTCTCTATCCCACTGTATGTCTATAGTAAGATAACCTACTATGCAGAAACTTTCTGTAAAATCAAATTCATCCATTGAGCTCGTATTTATTTATAGACCATTAGAATATATTCCAAGATCAACACTTATAACGCTCAAGAATGTTTGAATCGTAATTGCTTGCTATTCAGACATTTGGATTGAAGCCACCGAAGAACAATTATTCTTTTTCACTGCATCAGTTACACAGGCTTAAAATGCCGATATGCGGCTCTCCTTAAAGCCGTTCCCAATATAGCGCTTCAGAATCTGTGGTTTCAATAAAAATATATGTTATTTTTAATTCGGATCCATTTAGTTAAACAAAAAAAAGCGTAGCTAAGTTAACAACAGATTCGGAAATAAGTTCAATCTATGCGAGTGGAGGATCATATAACTGTCTTCCCATTGTGTGAATGAGTTGA